>NC_083317.1:64367698-64689987 GCF_963455315.2 Globicephala melas
CAACTGAAGCTGGAAGATGGGGAAAGTGTCACGGCAGAGATGCCATTGGACCTGGGTCTTGACAGATGACTTGGCAGAGAGGTCAAAGCTGTACAAGGGCCACATGGAAAACAGTGTTTGTCTTTATGTCCATTTCAGTCTGCTGTGAGAGACCAAAGGAACCCCTGGTTAAGGATTCTGAGTCTGAGTGTAGCCCTGCTGAGAGGTGATGCTCTGACTGATTAGCAGTCTCTCCTGTGAACCCAAGCAAAGGAAGTAGAGTCATGGATACCCACACATGACTTCCTGTGCTCAGGAGACAGCAGTGCACAAGCAAGGCTCAGAGGTAGGAAAGTGACTGGGACATTAAAAAGGGAAAGAGAGTGGCCCAATGTGGCTGCTGGGTAGGTTGTGAGGGCAGCAGTTGAGGTGAGATTAAGAAGGCAAGTACCATGTTGTGGAGGACCCTGATGCCATATATAGAAGTTGAACATGCAAGAGTGTTGAGCAGAGGAGGACAGAACCACATTTGTGCCAGGTCTGTGGAAGAAGGGAAATATCAGATGAAGAGAAACCAAGTAGGAGGCCATTGCAATAGCTCAGTAACACTCATTTTAATGAGTATGATGGCAGTGAAAAGAGGGATTTGATTCAAGCAACATACCTATGGTAGAAACTGCAGATGAAGGAAAAGAGGAATTAGAAATGAAACAGATTAGCTAAAACAACGATGGTGCCCATAACCAAGAGAGGGAAGACAAGAGGAGGGGATTTTAGGAGAGAAGCTAATAGATTTGGTTTTATTCATATTGAGTTTGTGACATTGGTGAATACAGAAGCAATAGTGAGAAGAAAGCATAGAAGATGAGAGTCAGGCCACTTGAACACATTTTTGGAGCAAAATTATATTAACCCGGGAGGTAAAAATCCATATCTTCATTCAGCAAATATTTATTGAGCACCTACTATAAAACCAATGAGACGAGGCATAGCCTAGAAAAATAGCCTAGAAAGTAGGATATTGTTTACAAATTTTTAATGGCTAAAAAAGCAAGAGGTGTAGGGCTTGAAGTGAGCAGAAAAAGTTGATAAATATCTACCATGGGTAAACTGATTCTACCAGAATTGAAACCACCTTAATGCGTCCTAGAGGCTGTAAAAGACAAAACTAAACAGGGAGAGAGTACGGAGTAAAAAACGTAGACGCCACAAAGGTTTTATAGAACCCAGTAATTCATTAACAAATAGATAAGAATCAGCTGTGCTTAGCAACTGTATTATTTAAATGCAAATAGTGCTGTTAATTGTCTTCAATCTTAAGTAGGCTAAAGAGGAGGCATCTAATGCTGGAGAAAGCAAGGAACCAGGGGGACCTGGTTTTGTAACTACTCTGCCACTTCGCAGCAATATTCCTTGGGCAAGTTACTTAATATCTCTGAGTCTCAGTTTTCTTCTCTATGAAGGAAGGAAAATAATATTTACTTCACTGTGTTATTGTGAGGTTTCAATAAAATTAATGTGCATCAAATGCCTGGAACAATAAATGGCAGGTATTATTATATTTTTAAAATCTGTTAGTCTAACACTTCTTTCCCTGCTTTGAGTCAAATTCTGCCACCAAGTTTCTGTATGAGTAAACTGTTGGCACATCCTAACAGTCTCTAGTAATAGAGTTTGGTTGGTCCGATCATAATACATCCTCTGCAGTGCTAATCCCTGCCCCGTCCACTTAGCGTAATTCTGTACCACAAATGCATGCTTCCGCAGTTTTGTTAGAGGAGTAGATGGGGACAGTTGGGCTGATGGCAGAGCAGACTCATTCCTTCTTTTCACTTCAAATAGCAGTGGTCCATCAATCCTCACCCTGCTCCACGTCAGATAATCAAATCAACCTCAGACAGGAGCATTTTAAACTCCTCATATTAACCATTATCTATAACTCTCAACCTCCACGCCCACCAACCAAATTCACTCCACTCTGCTGCACATTCTCAATATCAGTTTGCAGCATCCTACCGTCCATGACACCCCCTTTTCCTCATGGCCACATCTAAACGGTCCTGTCTCTTAAATCAAGTTCTTTCTCTCCACTCCCACTCTGCTGCCCAGTTCAAGACCCTCGTTACCTCTAACTGATTTCCAGGCTGCAGTCTGTTCTCTATTCTAATCTGCCCTTCAAACTACAAAAGAGATCTAATTATGTCATTCTGTCGCTTGCTAACTTCTATTAGCTCTGTCCATTGCCCACAGGACAAAATCCATACATTTAAGTTGAGCACATGGCCCTTCATATTCCCAGCCTAGCTATCCAGCCCACTCCAGTTTCCCAAACATGTAAATATCATTCACTAATTCAAGTCATTGCATGTACTGTTCCCTCCATGTGTAATACCTTCCCACAACTTGTTTGACAGGCAAACTCTTACTCTTCCTTTAAAACCCAATCTCAATCAATAATAGAGACTGAGGATAGTTTTTTGAATTCTAGAGCTCTGTCCTTAATTAGTCACCTATAACCTGGAAAGGCTCCTAAGGGAACTACAACCATGTAAGCTAAGGCAAGCAAAAGAACAACTTTTAACTTGGCTTTGGCCTCAAACACCAAGAGGAAGCCTTAGGTGAGCTAACCTGAGCAAGACTGCCTTGAATTCAATTATTTTACTTGGACAGAGGAACTTACTTTTTTAGTGGGACTTCACTCTAGCTTCCAGATGCCTTTCTAAGAGTGTCAGAGAAAGGGAGGTGTGGGAGCTCTCTTTTCTTAAGGAGGAATGCCATGGGCCCTGACTTATCCTCTTAACCTTGTGGGAGAACAGAAATGGAGCTATTTACCCACTAGAGGTTCATGTTTCATATCTGACACCAAGACCCCATCCTCTAGAAAACCTGATCCAATAAATATCCCTGAACGTGACACATCTATTGTGGTTCTCCTTCTCCTCGGGATGAAGTCATAGGCCAGGAAGATGCCAAAAGTAACTTCCCTTGAGATTTCTTCCCTGACTCTTTCCATTCCCCAATGTCCGTTCCTTCATCTGTGTTCTTTTACTCCTTCCTTCATCTGTGTCCTTTAAGTAATTTGTTTATCCCTCTCTGATAGTACTTATATTTTCTATAATTATTTTCAATATCTATCTTTCCCACTTGACTATCACTTTTAAGAAGGTATGAATTATGTTTATCTTGTAGTCCTATATGTCCACTGCCTAACGGCTCATATGGTGCCTTAATGCTGCTTTCTTCAGCTGGACTTGGCCTGTGCTTGGTGAGCAGGGCGTGCACGGTTTTAGTCCCCTTCACCCCACTATCTGGACGCCTGGTGTAGGCATAACTTGGACAGCTGTGTCCAGCAACCCTAGACCAGTGCAAAGAGGAACGCTTTACATATTTTTGAATGAGTGGATAGCACATAAAGGAATGCTTTGGAGGGTGAGGAATATAGTGACAATGTAAAAGCTGAGAAACTATGAGGCTTAAACATTAATAAAATTTGGGCTTTCCTGGTGGTGCAGTGGTTGAGAGTCCGCCTGCCAATGCAGTGGACACGGGTTTGTGCCCCGGTCTGGGAAGATCCCTGGAGCGGTTAGGCCAGTGAGCCATGGCTTCTGAGCCTGTGCGTCCGGAGCCTGTGCTCCGCAACGGGAGAGGCCACAACAGTGAGAGGACCACGTACCGCAAAAAAAAAAAAAAAAATTAATAGAATTTGTGACCAGGATCATTAATGAACCATAAATTTTAGAAAGTTCGTAACTATACAAAAGCAATATGAGGGTCTTAAATGTCAAAGAATTTTATAACGGGAAGTATGGCAGCCATATGTTCCAGATTTTCTGGGGTAAGCCATATTTCAAATCTCCTGTCTCACTGTCCCCATAAGTGTAATTGAACTTCTCAGAGCATATGTCCTAATTTGGGGCTCAGAATATATAGTCACTAACTAGAAGGTATATTTGATTTATTTTTGTTCTACCTTCTTATTTTATAGATGAGGAAACTGAGATCCTCAGATGCTAACTAGGTCACCAAATGACACACGAGAAATTAATTATAAAACCAGGGCTGAACACTAGGTCTCCTGACTTTGAATCTATTGTTATTTTTGTATTATTTTATTCTGTGACCTAATGTAGCTCCCAAAAGCCTTTTGTTTGCTGCTGAACAAATATCCCTGCTCCTCCTATTAAACCTTTCCCTGGGATAGTAATGCACTGCCCTGCCACCACAATCCACCACCGATCCTTCAGTCTCTGAATTATATGGAGTCTCTGATGTGCTATATGGCAGGGCAAGTTAAGGAGGAGATAGAGAATGCCTTCATCAAGCCTGATGGTACGGAAGGGACATAATCACTAGGTGATGTTTCTTAATCACAACATCTGACTCTGAACATCAAAACCACAGGCTTCCTGGTATCAACATCATCCAAGGTGACTTTCCAAGATAAAAGAGAAATGTGAGAACATCTGGTAGAGGATGGCTCAATAATGAAAAAGTACAGGGAATACCCAGCAGCCAGTCTGAAACTTCCATTCATAAAGAACCTATCACAGAGTGAAAGTGCATATGGAGTTATTAAGAAAAAGGACAGAAAGAGTAGGTAAGTTGGTGAGACCTGCAAGATGGCGGAGGAGTAAGATGTGGAGACCACCTTCCTCCCCACAAATACATCTACATGTGGAACAACTACACAACACCTACTGAACGCTGGCAGAAGACCTCAGACTTCCCAAAAGGCAAGAAATTCCCCACGTACCTGGGAAGGGCAAAAGAAAAGAGAAAAAACAGACACAAAAGAATAGGGACAGGACCTGCACCTAGGGGAGGGAGCTGTGAACGAGGAAAAGTTTCCACACACTAGGAAGCCCCTTCACTGGTGGAGACGGGGGTGGCAGGAGGGAAAGCTTCAGAGCCACAGAGGAGAGCGCAGCAACAGGGGTGCGGAGGGCAAAGCGGAGTGATTCCCGCACAGAGGATCGGTGCCGACCAGCACTCTCCAGCCCGAGAGGCTTGTGTGCTCACCCGCTGGGGTGGGTGGGGGCTGGGAACTGAGGCTCGGGCTTCGATCAGATCCCAGGGACTGGGGTTGGCTGCGTGAACACAGCCTGAAGGGGACTAGTGCACCACAGCTAGCTGGAAGGGAGTCCCGGAAAAAGTCTGGAACTGCCTAAGAGGCAAGAGACCATTGTTTCGGGGTACATGAGGAGAGGGGATTCAGAGCACCGTCTAAACGAGCTCCAGAGTCGGGGGCGCAAGCCGCGGCTATCAGCACGGACACCAGAGACAGGCATGAAACGCGAAGGCTGCTGCTGCAGCCACCAAGAAGCCTGTGTGCAAGCAAAGGTCACTCTCCACACCTCCCCTCCCGGGAGCCTGTGCAGCTTGCCACTGCCAGGGTCCCGTGGTCCAGGGACAACTTCCCCAGGAGAACACACGGCACACCTCAGGCTGGTGCAATGTCACACTGGCCTCGCCCTGCATTCCATACCCCTCCCCAACCCCCGGCCTGAGTGAGCCGGAGCCCCCTAATCAGCTGCTACTTTAACCCTGTCCTATCTGAGCGAAGAACAGACGCCAGAGGGAGACCTACACGCAGAGGCGGGGCCAAATCCAAATCTGAACCCCAGGAGCTGTGTGAACAAAGAGAAAGGGAACTCTCTCCCAGCAGCCTCAGGAGTGGCAGATTAAATCTCCAGTCACCTTGATGTACCCTGCATCTGTGGAATACCTGAATAAAAAACGAATCATCCCAAAATTGAGGCAGTGGACTTTGGGAGCAATGGTAGACTTGGGGTTTGCTTTTTGCATTTGATTTGTTTTTGGTTTCATGTTTATCTTAGTTTAGTATTTAGAGTTTATTATCATTAGTAGATTTGTTTATTGATTTGGTTGCTCTCTTCCTTTCTTTTTTATATATAGATTTGTTTTTCCTTTTTCTCTTTTGGTGAGTGTGTATCTGTATGCTTCTTTGTGCAATTTTGTCTTTATAGCTTTGCTTTTACCATTTGTCCTAGGGTTCTGTCTGTCCGTGTTTTTTTTTTTCTTATCTTTTTTTAGCCTAGTTTTTAACACTGGTTATCACTGGTGGATTTATTATTTTCGTTTGCTTGCACTCTTCTTTCTTTCATTTTTTTATTACTTTTTAAGTTTTTAAATTTTTAATATTTTTTATTTTAATAACTTTATTTTATTTTTCTTTCTTACTTTTTTTTTCTCCCTTTTCTTCTGAGCCTGTGTCTGACATGGTCTTGGTGGTCCGGCTGGGTGTCAGGCCTGTGCTTATGAGGTAGAGGAGCTGAGTTCAGGACAATGGTCCACCAGAGATCTCCTGGCTCCACATAATATAAAACGATGAAAGTTCTCCCAGAGATCTCCATCTCAATGCTAAGACCCAGCTCCGCTCAACGAAGAGCAAGATAAAGTGCTGGACACCCTATGCCAAACAACTAGCAAGACAGAACACAACCCCACCCTTTGGCAGAGACACTAACTAAAATCATAATAAGGTCACAGACAGCCCAAAACACACCACCGGACGCAGGCCTGCCCACCAGAAAGACAAGATCCAGCCTCATCCGCCAGAACACAGGCACCAGTCCCCTCCACCAGGAAGCCTGCACAACCCACTGAACCAAACTTAGCCACTGGGGGGAAGACACCGAGAACAATGGGACCTATAAACCTGAAGCCTGCAAAAAGGAGAGCCCAAACACAGTAAATTAAACAAAATGAGAAGACAGAGAAACACACAGAAGATGGAGAAAGGTAAAAACACACTAAACCAAACAAGTGAAGAGGAACCAGGCAGTCTACCTGAAAAAGAATTCAGAGTAATAATGGTAAAGATGATCCAAAATCTTGGAAACAGAATAGAGAAAATACAAGAAACATTTAACAAGGACCTAGAAGAACTAAAGAGCAAACAAACAATGATGAACAACACAAAATATGAAATGAAAAATTCTCTAGAAGGAATCAATAGAAGAATAACTGAGGCAGAAGAACGGATAAGTGACCTGGAAGATAAAATAGTGGAAATAACTACTGCAGAGCAGAATAAAGAAAAGAGAATTGAGGACAGTCTCAGAGCCCTCTGGGACAACATTAAATGCACCAGCATTCGAATTATAGGGGTCCCAGAAAAAGAGAAAAAGAAAGGGACTGAGAAAATATTTGAAGAGCTTATAGGTGAAAACTTCCCTAATATGGGAAAGGAAATAATCAAGTCCAGAAAGCGCAGATTCCCATACAGGATAAATCCAAGGAGAAACATGCCAAAACACATATTAATCAAACTATCAAAAATTAAATACAAAAAAAATATTAAAAGCAGCAAGGGAAAAACAACAAATAACATACAATGGAATCCCCGTAAGTTTACCATCTGATCTTTCAGCAGAAACCCTGCAAGTCAGAAGGGAGTGGCAGGACATATTTAAAGTGATGAAAGGGAAAAACCTACAACCAACATTACTCTACCCAGCAAGGATCTCATTCAGATTCGACAGAAAAATTAAAATCTTTACAGACAAGCAAAAGCTAAGAGAATTCAGCACCACCAAACCAGCTTTACAACAAATCCTAAATGAACTTCTCTAGGCAGGAAACAAAAGAGAAGGAAAAGACCTACATTAACAAACCCAAAACAATTAAGAAAACGGTAATAGGAACATACATTTCAATAATTACCTTAAATGTAAATGGATTAAATGCTCCAACCAAAAGATATAGACCAGCTGAATGGATACAAAAACAACACCTGTATATATGTGGTCTACAAGAGACCCACTTCAGACCCAGGAACACATACAGACTGAAAGTGAGGGGATGGAAAAAGATATTCCATGCAAATGGAAATGAAAAGAAAGCTGGAGTAGCAATTCTCATATCATAAAAAATAGACTTTAAAATAAAGACTATTAGAAGAGACAAAGAAGGACACTACATAATGATCAAGGGATCAATCCAAGAGGAAGATAGAGCAACTGTCAATATTTATACACCCACCATAGGAGCACCTCAATACATAAAGCAAATGCAAACAGCCATAAAAGGGGAAATCAACAGTAACACAACCATAGTAGGGGACTTTAACACCTCACTTTCACCAATGGACACATCATCCAAAATGAAAATAAATAAGGAAATACAAGCTTTAAATGATACATTAAACAAGATGGACTTAATTGATATTTATAGGACATTCCATCCAAAAACAACAGAATGCACTTTCTTCTCAAGTGCTCATGGAACATTCTCCAGTATACATGACATCCTGGGTTACAAATCAAGCCTTGGTAAATTTAAGAAAACTGAAATCCTATCAAGCATCTTTCCCGACAACACTATGAGAATAGATATCAATTAGAGGAAAAAAATCTGTGAAAAACTACAAAACATGGAGGCTAAACAATACACTACTAAATAACCAAGAGATCACTGAAGAAATCAAAGAGGAAATCAAAAATACCTAGAAAAAAATGACAATGAAAATATGATGACCCAAAACCCATGGGATGCAGCAAAAGCAGTTCTAACAGAGAAGTTTATAGCAATACAATCCTACCTCAAGAAACAAGAAACATCTCAAAAACAACCTAACCTTACACCTAAAGCAATTAGAGAAAGAAGAACAAAAAAAACAAAACCCCAAAGTTAGCAGAAGGAACAAAATCATTAAGATCAGATCAGAAATATATGAAAAAGAATTGAAGGAAACAATAGCAAACAACAATAAAACTAAAAGGTGGATCTTTGAGAAGATAAACAAAATTGATAAACCATTAGCCAGACTCATCAAGAAAAAAAGGGAGAAGATTCAAATCAACAGAATTAGAAATGGAAGAGGAAACCTCAGACCTCCCAAAAGGCAAACCCCCCCCCCCAACGTACCTGGGTAGGGCAAAAGAAAAAAGAATAAACCTAGAAAAAAGGATAGGGTCAGGTCCTGCACCAAGGGGAGGGAGCAGTGAAGGAGGAAAGGTTTCCACACACTAGGAAGCCCCTTCATGGGCGGCGACTGCAGGTGGCAGAGGGGGAAAGCTTCGGAGCCCCGGAGGAAAGCACAGCAACAGGGGTGCGGAGGGCAAAGTGGAGAGATTGCTGCACAGAGGATCAGGGCCAATCGGCACTCACCAGCCTGAGAGGCTTGTCTGCTCACCCACCGGGACAGGCGGGGCTGGGAGTTGAGGCTCGGGCTTCGGTCGGAGCGCTGGGAGAGGACTGGGGTTGGTGGCGTGAACACAGCCTGCAGGGGGTTAGTGAGCCATGGCTAGCTGGGAAAGAGTCCGCGGAAATGTCTGGACCTGCCAAAGAGGCAACAGCCTTTTTCTTCCCTCTTTGTTTCCTGGTGCACGAGGAGAGGGGATTAAGAGCCCTGCTTAAAGGAGCTTCAGAGACGGGCGTGAGCCACGGCTAAAAGCACGGACCCCAGAGACGGGCATGAGACGCTAAGGCTGCTGCCGCCACCACCAGGAAGCCTGTGTGCAAGCACAGGTCACTATCCAAACCCCCCCTCCAGGGAGCCTGGGCAGCCCGCCACTGCCACGGTCCCGGGATCCAGGGACAACTCCCCCGGGAGAACGCATGGCACGTCTCAGGCTGGTACAACGTCACACTGGCCTCTGCCGCTGCAGGCTCATCCTGTACTCAGTGCCCCTACTTCCCCCTGGCCTGAGTGAGCCAGAGTCCCCGAATCAGCGGCTCCTTTAACCCCGTCCTGTCTGAGCGAAGAACAGACGCCCTCCGGCGACCTACACGCAGAGGTGGGGCCAAATCCAAAGCTGAGCCCCTGGGAGCTGTGAGAACAAAGAGAAAGGGATATCTCTCCCAGCAGCCTCAGAAGCAGCGGATTAAAGCTCCACAATCAACTTGATGTACCCAGCATCTGTGGAATACATGAATAGACGACGAATCAACCCAAATTCAGGAGGTGGACTTTGAGAGCAAGATCTATGATTTATTCCCCTTTTCCTCTTTTTGTGAGTGTGTATGTGTATGCTTCTGTGTGAGATTTTGTCTGTATAGCTTTGCTTCCACCATTTGTCCTAGGGTTCTGTCCGTCCGTTTTTGGCTTTGGTTTTTTTTTTTTCACTTCTTTTCTTTTTTTTCTCTTAATAATTATTTTTTTATTTTAATAACTTTATTATATTTTATCTTACTTTATTTCATTTTACTTAATCTTCTTTCTTTTCTTCCTTCCTTCCCTCCTTCCTTCCTTTCTCCCTCCCTCCCTTCCTCCCTACTTCCGTTCTTTCTTTCTTTCGTTCTTTCTACTTCTACTAATTCTTTCTCTCTACTTTTTCTCCCTTTGATTCTGAGCCGTGTGGTTGAAAGGCTCTTGCTGCTGCAGCCAGCAGTCAGTGCTGTGCCTCTGAGGTGGGAGAGCCAACTTTAGGACACTGGTCCACAAGAGACCTCCCAGCTCCACATAATATCAAACGGCAAAAATCTCCCAGAGATCTCCATCTCAACACCAGCACCCAGCTTCACTCAACGACCAGCAAGCTACAGTGCTGGACATCCTATGCCAAACAAATAGCAAGACAGGATCACAACCCCACCCATTAGAAGAGAGGCTGCCTAAAATCATAATATGTCCACAGACACCCCAAAACACACCACCAGACGTGGACCTGCCCACCAGAAAGACAAGATCCAGCCTCATCCACCAGAACACAGGCACTAGTTCCCTCCACCAGGAAGGCTACACAACACACTGGACCAACCTTAGCCACTGGGGACAGACACCAAAAACAAAGGGAACTACGAACCTGCAGCCTGAAAAAAGGAGACCCCAAACCCAGTACGATAAGCAAAATGAGAAGACAGAAAAACACACAGCAGATGAAGGAGCAACATAAAAACCCACCACACCTAACAAATGAAAAGGAAATAGACAGTCTACCTGAAAAAGAATTCAGAATAACGATAGTAAAGATGATCCAAAATCTTGGAAATAGAATGGACAAAATGCAAGAAACATTTAACAAGGACCTAGAAAAACTAAAGAGCAAACAAACAACGATGAACAACACAATAAATGAAATTAAAAATACTCTAGATGGGATCAATAGCAGAATAACTGAGGCAGAAGAACGGATAAGTGAGCTGGAAGATAAAATAGTGGAAATAACTATTGCAGACCAGAATAAAGAAAAAAGAATGAAAAGAACTGAGGACAGTCTCAGAGACCTCTGGGACAACATTAAACGCACCAACATTCGAATTATAGGGGTTCCAGAAGAAGAAGAGGAAAAGAAAGGGACTGAGAAAATATTTGAAGAGATTATAGTTGAAAACTTCCCTAATATTGGAAAGGAAATAGTTAATCAAGTCCAGGAAGCACAGAGAGTCCCATACAGGATAAATCCAAGGAGAAATACACCAAGACACATATTAATCAAACTGTCAAAAATTAAATACAAAGAAAACATATTAAAAGCAGCAAGGGGAAAACAACAAATAACACACAAGGGAATCCCCATAAGGTTAACAGCTGATCTTTCAGCAGGAACTCTGCAAACCAGAAGGGACTGGCAGGACATATTTAAAGTGATGAAAGAGAAAAACGTACAACCAAGATTACCCTAGCCAGAAAGGATCTCATTCATATTTGATGGAGAAATTAAAACCTTTACAGACAAGCAAAACCTGAGAGAGTTCAGCACCACCAAACCAGGTCTACAACAACTGCTAAAGGAACTTCTCTATGCAAGAAACACAAAAAAAGAAAAAGACCTATAATAACGAACCCAAAACAATTAAGAAAATGGGAATAGGAACATACAATCGATAATTACCTTAAATGTAAATGGACTAAATTCTCCCACCAAAAGACACAGAATGGCTGAACGGATACAAAAACAAGACCCATATATTTGCTGTCTACAAGAGACCCACTTCAGACGTATAGAAACATACAGACTGAAAGTAAGGGGATGGAAAAACATATTTCATGCAAATGGAAACCAAAAGAAAGCTGGAGTAGCAATTCTCATATCAGACAAAATAGACTTTAAAATAAAGACTATTGCAAGAGACAAAGAAGGATACTACATAATGATCAAGGGATTGATCCAAGAAGAAGATATAACAATTGTAAATATTTATGCACCCAACATAGGAGCACCTCAATACATAAGGCAAATACTAACAAACATAAAAGGGGACATCGACAGTAACACATTCATCATAGGGGACTTTAACACCCCACTTTCACCAATGGACAGATTATCCAAAATGAAAATAAATAAGGAAACACAAGTTTTAAATGATACATTAAACAAGATAGACTTAATTGATATTTATAGGACATTCCATCCAAAAACAACAGAATACACATTTTTCTCAAGTGCTCATGGAACATTCTGCAGGATAGATCATATCTTGGGTCACAAATCAAGCCTTGGTAAACTTAAGAAAATTGAAATTGTATCAAGTATCTTTTCTGACCACAATGCTATGAGACTATATATCAATTACAGGAAAAGATCTGTAAAAAATACCAACACATGGAGGCTAAACAATACACTACTTAATAACTAAGTGACCACTGAAGAAATCAAAGAGGAAATCAAAAAATACCTAGAAACAAATGACAATGGAGACACAATGACACAAAACCTATGGGATGCAGCAAAAGTAATTCTAAGAGGGAAGTTTATAGCAATACAATCCTACCTTAAGAAACAGGAAACATCTCGAATAAACAACCTAACCTTGCACCTAAAGCAATTAGAGAAAGAAGAAGAACAACAACAAAAAAAACCCAAAGTTAGCAGAAGGAACGAAATCATTAAGATCAGATCAGAAATATATAAAAAAGAAATGAAGGAAACGATAGCAAAGATCAATAAAACTAAAAGCTGGTTCTTTGAGAAGATAAACAAAACTGCTAAACCATTAGCCACTCATCAAGAAAAAAAGGTAGAAGACTCAAATCAATAAAAAAAGAAATGAAAAAAGTGAGGTAGCAACTGACACTGCAGAAATACAAAAGATCATGAGAGATTACTATAAGCAACTCTATGCAAATAAAATGGACAACCTGGAAGAAATGGACAAATTCTTAGAAATGCACAACCTGCCAAGACTGAATCAGGAAGAAACAGAAAATATGAACAGAGCGATCACAAGCACTGAAATTGAAACTGTGATTAAAAATCTTCCAAAAAACAAAACCCCAGGAACAGATGGCTTCACAGGTGAATTCAATCAAACATTTAGAGACGAGATAACACCTATCCTTCTCAAACTCTTCCAAAATATAGCAGAGGCAGGAACACTCCCAAACTCATTCTACGAGGCCACCATCACACTGATACCAAAACCAGACAAGGATGTCACAAAGAAAGAAAACTACAGGCCAATATTACTGATGAATATAGATGCAAAAATCCTCAACAAAATACTAGCAAACAGAATCTGACAGCACATTAAAAGGATCATACACCATGATCAAGTGGGGTTTATTCCAGGAATGCAAGGATTCTTCAATATATGCAAATCAATCAATGTGATACACCATATTAACAAATTGAAGGAGAAAAACCATATGACCATCTCAATAGATGCAGAAAAGGCTTTCGACAAAATTCAACACACTTTTATGATAAAAGCTTCCAGAAAGCAGGCATAGATGGAACTTACCTCAACATAATAAAGGCCGTATATGACAAACCCCGGCCAACATTGTTCTCAATCGTGAAAAACTGAAACCATTTCCAGTAAGATTTGGAACAAGACAAGGCTGTCCACTCTCACCATTATTATTCAACATAGTTTTGGAAGTTTTAGCCACAGAAGTCAGAGAAGGAAAAGAAATAAAAGGAATCCAAACTGGAAAAGAAGGAGTAAGGCTGTCATTGTTTGCAAATGACATGATACTATACATAGAGAATCTTAAAGATGCTACCAGAAAACTACTAGAGCTCAGCAATGAATTTGGTAATTAGCAGGATAAAAAATTAATGCACAGAAATCTCTTGCATTCCTATACACTAGTGATGAAAAATCTGAAAGAGAAATTAAGGAAACACTCCTATTTACCACTGCAACGAAAAGAATAAAATACTTAGGAATAAACCTACGTAAGGAGACAAAAGACCTGTATGCAGTAAACTGTAAGACACTGATGAAAGAAATTAAAGATGATACAAACAGATGGAGAGATATTCTGTGTTCTTGGATTGGAAGAAGCGACATTGTGAAAATGACTCTACTAACCAAAGCAATCTACACACTCAGTGCAATCTCTATCAAACTATCAGTGGCATTTTTCACAGAACTAGAACAAAAACTTTCACAATTTGTATGGAAATATAAAAGAACCTGAATAGTCAAAGCAATCTTGAGAACGAAAAATGGAGCTGGAGGAATCAGGCTTCCTGACTTCAGACTATACTACAAAGCTACATTGATCAAGACAGTACGGTACTGGCACAAAAACAGAAAGATAGATCAATGGAACAGGATAGAAACCCCAGAGATAAACCCACATACATATGGTCACCTTCTCTTTGATAAAGGAGGCAGGAATGTACAGTGGAGAAAGGACAGCCTCTTCAATAAGTGGTGCTGGGAAAACTGGACAGGTACATGTCAAAGTATGAGATTAGATCACTCCCTAACACCATACACAAAAATAAGCTCAAAATGGATTAAAGACCTAAACGTAAGGCCAGAAACTATCAAACTCTTAGAGGAAAACATGGGCAGAACACTCTATGACATAAATCACAGCAAGATCCTTTTTGACCCAGCTCCTAGAGAAATGCAGATAAAAACAAAAATAAACAAATGGGACCTAATGAGACTTCAAAGCTTTTGCACAGCAAAGGAAACCAAAAACAAGACCAAAAGACAACTCTGAGAATGGGAGAAAATATTTGCAAATGAAGCAACTGACAAAGGATTAATCTCCAAAATTTACAAGCAGCTCATGCGGCTCAATAACAAAAAAACAAACAACCCAATCCAAAAATGGGCAGAAGACCTAAATAGACATTTCTCCAAAGAAGATATACAAGCTGCCAACAAACACATGAAAGAATGCTCAACATCATTAATCATTAGAGAAATGCAAATCAAAACTACAATGAGATATCATCTCACACCAGTCAGAATGGCCATCATCAAAAAATCTAGAAACAATAAATGCTGGAGAGGGTGTAGAGAAAAGGGAACACTCTTGTACTGCTGGTGGGAATGTGAATTGGTACAGCCACTATGGAGAACAGTATGGAGGTTCCTTAAAAAACTACAAATAGAACTACCATATGACCCAGCAATCCCACTACCGGGCATATACCCTGAGAAAACCGTAATTCAAAAAGAGTCATGTACCACAATGTTCATTGCAACTCTACTTACAATAGCCAGGACACGGAAGCAACCTAAGTGTCCATCGACAGATGAATGGATAAAGAAGATGTGGCACATATATACAGTGGAATAAAAAGCCATAAAAAGAAATGAAATTGAGCTATTTGTAATGAGGTGGATAGACCCAGTGTCTGTCATACAGAGTGAAGTAAGTCAGAAAGAGAAAAACAAATACTATATGCTAACACATATATATGGAATCTAAAAAGAAAAGAAAAAAAATAGTTCTGAGAAACCTAGGGGCAGGACAGGAATAAAGATGCCAACATAGAGAATGGACTTGAGTACACGGGTAGGGGGCAGGGTAAGCTGGGATGAAGTGAGAGAGTGGCATGGACATATATACACTACCAAATGTAAGATAGGTAGCTAGTGGGGAAGCAGCCACATAGCACAACGAGATCAGCTCAGTGCTTTATGACCACCTAGAGGGGTGGGATAGGGAGGGTGGGAGGGAGACGCAAGAGGGAGGAGATATGGGGATATATGTATATGTATAGCTGATTCACTTTGTTATACAGCAGAAACTAACACACCGTTGTAAAGCAATTATACTCCAATAAAGATATTAAAAAAGAGTAGGTAAGTTGAGAATAATTACTGTGAACGTATTATGGATAGTGTGGTGCAGTAACAATAATGAAGTGTTAAAATCAAGGTGAACACACAAATACTACTGACTGAAGGACTCGAGAAGTTTAAAAACTTGAAAATCGAGGGAGGGCAGTTGTGAAAAACAAAGGAGTCCTGGCAGAGGGGTATGTGGAGCTGCTTCAAATGGTGGAATGGAAGAATACCAGTCAAGCCTTCGATCTAACTTGATAGTCAATAACTTGACTTTGAGCAAGTTATTTAGTTTCTCTGAGCCTCAGTTTCCCTCCTTATAAACACAAGAACTAGGCCACATGATCAGTAAGCACCTTTTCTAGCTCTAATTTTTCATGATCCCAATTGAACAATTACCATCCTTTGCTTACTTGCAGATAATTTTATTTGTAATAAAGTGACTAACAACGTGGAGGGTTGTGTTTACCAAATCAATGGAAAATTACAATTTCTAGTGTATATTCCAGTCCAGAGGTTGGCAAACTTTTGCTGTAAAATGCCAGGCAGCAAATATTTTATGCATGGTGGACCACATGGTCTCTGTCATAACTACTCAAATCTGCCATTGTAGCATGAAAGCTACCAGAGAGAATACGTGAATACTTGAGTGTGGCTGTGTTCCAATAAAACTTTATTTACAAAAACAGAAGGCAGATTGGATTTGGCCCCCAGTCTCTAGTTTGCCAACTCAAGTATGGAAAATGGATTATACATCATTTAATGTAATTTTTAGGCTTATGTATGTATTATACATATATGTATTATACATCGTAAGAATGCAGTAAAAGCTTTTGAGAAGAACCAAGTTTGCCCACTTGAGAATCCATATAGACTGCCATATTGCACAACTCCAGGGGCCACCATTCACAGTGAGTTTATACAGCACTCTAGAATTCTATACAGTATAATATGAACGAGAGAGATGTACCTCTATGGCCCTGCTGGTGGAACTAATACGTGAGTAACACTAACAACCTAAAAGGGAGAAATTGGCTGCTGAGGAAGGAAGGAAGAATCTGAAAAAGGAGTGTCAATGGAATAGAATTCCTATCTTATATTCCCTTCAGGAACTCTAAGCCTGCCCTCTCCATGCTATTTCTTCCCCACTCCCCAAACAAAACGTTCCTATCTCAGGAAAGAGAGAGCCAGTCATTTTAACTTGAAGTGAATTTAACAACGAGTTACCTTTCTCAGAAGTGCTTTGATTTAAACATTCTCAACAATTGGAGGTGCTCCAAGAAACTGTGAGGAGGTAGGGGAGAGCTCCTGAATGTACACCCCAGTAGCCACCTACTGCTTGCAATCCTTTATATTGTTTATCTGTTGGTTTACATCCCTTCCTCCAGAAAGAGAACTTATCTACGCTGAGGTCTTACCCCCACATCAAATCATACATTCCAGTAAAAGTTACTAATCAGAGGACATCTATACCCCTAATCATAGCTGATCAACTCAAGGATGGACATCTGTCCCTGGCCAATCAGAGTTCTTCCCTGGGATATTTCAAACCAGAACTCAGGAAAGAAGAGTAGGTGCTTTCTCTAGTAGCGAAACTATAAAACAACTCTCTGTCACCAACCCCGTGCCCTACCACATGCACAAAGCAAGTCCAAGAGAATAAAGCCAATGTGCTGTGAGATGCCGGGAGAAGAGAGTTTGGGGGATGTTCTTATCAATATTTCCAGTTATGTTTCAGGCCCTGCTGTACCCCATCCCTCTCAGATTGTGGGGATGCCCTCAGTATCCTTCTAATAAAGTCTCCTTTTGCCCAAACTACTTCAAGTAGAATTTTTGCTACTTGTAACCAAAATAGATCTGAAAAATACAGTCCTGTAACTATAATTTTTTCCCCCAGACCTATAGTCTTGTATCACGTCTTTAAGATTCTGTAGGCTTCCTTTCCCTGAGATTTTCCCAAATCTTGCTGATGGAGGAAAAGTTAAATTTTCTTCTACTGTATATCAAGCATCAACCCTAGCCCACTCATGTCTACATGCTAATAGGGATTCTGTGGTGTGGACAGAATCTACAGACTTTTGGGTATTACCACAAGGAATTCAATCTGCACCCATCCCTCAATGACCCTTAGACATGAAAGACAACACAGTAGCAAGTAAGTATATGACACGTCACTCATTTCACCAAAGGGCAGGGAAGAAGTATTCATACTTCAGAAGCTTCAATAATAAATTCAATAATGTTATCCAACTGTAGAAACCCCAACTTGGTAAGTTAAACCCCACCATTTTGTTTTGTTCTCATTGATTAGTTGGTTAATTGTCATTTTAATAAGAAATACATGTACATGGCACAACCTTGAAAGATTACGTGTGTTTATGGTGGTAAGTAAATCTCCCTTAACCACTTCCTCATCCCCCAGATACCAACTGTCCTCCCTAACGGCAACAGCTCTCATCAGTTTTTTGAATATGTTTCCAGAGATATTCTGTGTATTTATAAATATATATGCACATATATAGTTTAATACAAATGCTAGTATTATAATACATATTATTTGTTCTTTGCTTTTTTCATGTAACAGTACATCTATTCTCATCACTCACCTGGAATGAGGCATATGTTATCTGAAGAACTGAATCTTCTGGTCACATCTGCTTGGGAGCAATACATATATAGTCACAGCTGAAGAGAGAGAGATACTTCCTGAGAGCTCTATTAGATATGCTCCTTTGTTTTCCCTTAATACTATTACAAGATAAACTGAGGCATATTAAAATTTTTAAGAGTTCTTTTGAGCAAACACTGATTCAAATCAGGCAGCACCAAACCAGAAGTGCTTAGAAGCACTCTACCTATAGGAGCTCAGAGAAAGACTTGTACAGACAGACATGGAAGCAAAGCAAGGAAATGAACTGATTGGTGACACTGGTTGCCTTATTTGGGAAAGCCTAGTTGGATGCTTGTGACTGGTTGTCCTCAGGTTTTGATTTCTTAAACCTTAAGGCATGTCAGCCTTATATTTTGGTTTGCTTATGTAGGCTGTCAAGGCACTAGAGCCACCTCAATCTAATGGCCTCCTTGCCTGATTAATATGACAGTACCAACAGCAAGTTCTTTTAAGGAAGAAACTCAAAGAGGCAAGAATACAATACTGAGATTTGGAGATAAGGTAAATATCTAACTGCTCGCCAGATCCCAAGGGCAAACCTTGACTCTGGAGGGTTTGAAGTTTGAAGCAACACAATTCTTTACACAAGAGAGTTGTGAATTTCAGCACCTTGTGAAACAGAATAAGCTGTGGCCATTGGGTTCCAAGCCATTTTACTAAATTAACAAAAGACCAATTCAGCGATGGGTTTTGAAAAAATATTAGTTAAGTTTTCTACTAAACTTTCGTGGTTGACATCCTGAGAGAATAATTTCATGGTGGTCATAACCAAACCCAGGACTAGATCAAACATTAGTTTATTCTTATATGATCATTTACTTGTAGGTTCTCTTTAAAGAGATATAACTTACCACAGCTCAAGAGACTTATAAGACAGTTTGAACGGCCAGTTTTAAGTGACTTTCACCCCTTCTTTGGAAAAGACAGCTTGAAGTCTTTCTCTTCTATTGGGCAAATCAACTCTATAAAGGAGAACAGCCGTGACATTTATTATCATTTAAATAGATTAGAGTTTCAAAGCATGCACTGTCCTAGATCTTAGGCCATCATAAATTTTGCATAAGTTTCTTTGCTCTGAGAAGATAGTCTGACCCTGGGCAGTGCTGTCCCTGGTCCTTGCTTTTAAATTCCTCCCTCACCCATGCCTTTCTCTCTCCACATTTTAATACTCCTGCCTTTACTCTAATTGGCCTCACATGAATCATAATAGTTAAAGAGTTATAGCCATGGCCAAGAAACTGTTAACAGCTGCCTGACTTGTGCTTACTCTATGGAACTACACACCAAGTCCAACTCCAAAGAAAATTATGCTCTTTGAGCTTCCTTTTATATTTCCTTCTCTTTCTTTCCATCTCCCCTTCTGTCCATGAAGCATACTGAATTCCTGTTACATTGGATTGACCAAGGTCCTTCACTGTAAGCCTTCACTGTAAGCCTACATTCACTTCCAGGCAAATACCTTAGATCTAGACAAATCTGTCCACTTCCCTCCTAACCCAATTTTTTGTTGCTATATAACAAAGTCCCCAGAAGTCTCCCTCAGCCTGGTTCTACTGGCAATTTTTTTTTTTTGCTAAAATATCAGTAGTTTTTATTAGTGAGTAGTGTCAACAATGAACACCAGAAAATTTCTTGTTTTCCTCTTTTTTCCTCTCTAGATAAAAACAAACTGAGACGTCTGAGAGCCTCTTTCTCAGAGGAGACAGATTATAAACCTATGAAATTTGGGAGTAGAGAGAAGAATATGGACTCCTCCTAGTTCTCCCCCCTTTTCACTTTGTGGTCAGTAAACTTAAAATTTGATGTGACTAAGATTGGAAATAATTATTTGCTCTCATATCTTCACTTGGAAATGAATATTCCCATATTACTTATTCAACAAATATTTATGAGTTCCTACGAGATATGTCAGGCTCTGTGTTAGGTCTGGGTGTTAAGCAGTGAAGCAAGTCATGGTAAAGAAAATCTGTGGGGGGAAGGAAAAACGAAAACATAAAACATACACGTATATACACTCACACATACGGGTGTATTTGTATATATTACTTAAACATGTATATGCATATATTTTGTATCTACTATGTATTTTACACATCTATGTAAATTTAACTTCTTTATTTACCTCGTGTGCTTATTCTACACATACTTCCTATTGCACAAATTATCACAAGTACCATGAAGCTCAGCGACAGAGAACCAACTACCAATGGTGGGAGAAGTAGCTTCGGGACATTCCTGTTTCCTGGTCTTAAAGAAAAGTAGCAAAGGATCTTGAACTCTCTGTGTGCCAGTCCACAGACTCTGGTGTGGAATGAAGGAGCCATTCAGAACTGTGTCCTATGTGGGTGACTAAATGCCTGTGAGTTCAGCCGTATAGTGAGCACACCAATGTGTTCATTCAGTGAGGAGCTAAAAATATTAGCACAGATACTGATGAAATGGATAAGGGAAATACTGAAGTCATGGTGTGTAGATTACTCCTCTGAAGACAACACCTGTAAGATCCACAGCTTCTTTTCTTTCCAGCAGTGTTCCACAGTGTAATCAAGCTCAGGTGCGTAAATTATGTTTATAGCATTGTTAGAATCTCTGTGTTAACTGTAGTGAGAATATGTGCCTCAGGCTGATAGTCTCGTGTTTCCAATTCATCTTGGCATTCACTTGAACATGAACCTGCCTCTCTATTCCATAACATTTTCTTCCAGGCAGAAGGTCTCTGCTCCAGGACACTACACTTTCTAAAGCCTTTGTGCTCAAAGTCAGGCTTTCTTTTAGGTCCCTCTGAATCAGGAAGAATAATGATCTTCCTCTCTGAGACCCCAGATCTATGCTTTCTGCCCATACTCAAAATTATTTACAGTTTCCTAAATTCCTTCTCTCAGCTGGTGCCTCTCAGAATTCACCCAGAGACATTTTTGAATAGTTTTTCCTTTGTTCCTGAGATGCAGCATCCAACATGGCACTACGAAGCTCAGCCTCCAATCTTTGAGTTTCCCTTAACCTCTCCATGTCGATCTCTCTCCTACTGGTCCTTTCACTAAATGTCCCCACCATGAGACTAGCTAACAAGGTCCTCCTATCTTAATTGGGCTCTCAGAGGCTCACTTTTCTTTATGTAACCCCAGGGTCTCTCAAACTCCCACTGTTCCTCCACAATAACCTAGCTGGCATCAGTAGCCCACCTGGATACCAGTTAGCTCAGAGCTGTGACAATCATTAGCATAGCAAAGCCCAATTATATCTACAAATGCTTCCCCAATATTGCCTTTCCCTGGCAACATTTACCATTTAAAACTCCACATTTACTTTTTGTCTCAGCTGCTCCAAAGTCCAAGAGAAGCCAAATGACTTTGGGAAAGTTTGATATTTGTTTATCTTATTGAGTCATTCCAAAAGAAGTTTGTATAACCTATCTTAAATATCTGATGAAATAATTCATGACAAAATGTTAATAACTAGAAACACGCTAGTCAAACCTTTATATTCATATAGGTCAGACTTTTAATATTGTTAAGACTAATCTCTAGTTATTTAAACTTGGGCAAGTTAGGAAATGTTCCCATTATCAGATTCATCATATTAAATGAGCATACTCATTCCTCATCTCTCAGCAGTAACAGCAATAACATCAATAATATGGAGAGTAGATAGTCCACAAATGTTATGTTCCATCTCTCCTCTCCAGGGTATTTGTGTTATTTTAAGGGGTTACAGCAGCTCCCTCAATGGGATGACTCTGTGAAGGCTTCAGAAGGATTCTGTTTGGGAAAAAACCTTGGAACAAGTTCTTGCCAATGTTTCTGACATTAAGCATATAGGTAACACCTCACTCTAGCTCTGCTATCATGAACATCACTGGCCATTTTTTCCTCTCATTCTTATTATTGTCCTGTAATTATCAAATAAGTTTTTGCAGTTTCGTTTCCTAAAGTCTATGTTTCTGATTATATGATAGGTGACATAAATATTTCAAAATTTACAACTTGGCACTATCCGTACAATAGATAATGTTAACTCATTCCACAATCGTGTTGCATCCCCAAATGCAGAGACTCTATTACACTGATTATCTTTATATTCCTGCAGCAATCATTGCATTTCTCTGTCTTGAATCTGCTCCATCTCTTCTGGCAACAGATTCTGTGCTCTTGACTACAGGAGTGTGCATGTGAACCAATCTGAGTCAAGAAACATTGTCGGACTCTGGCCACTGAGATTGGCCTGGAATAGACAGATGATCTATACATAGTCCTGCTCCAGAATATTTCTGGCTTGAAGGAGCAGAAATCATATCTCTCCTCTCTGGTGGCAGAATTTCTGGTAATTGAGTTTAGGGCTGCAAGTGGCCATGTTCCTTGCCTTATGTAGAAAATTTGTCTATATTAGGAAAAGATGAAGCCAATACATAAAAGAAGCTGAAAAGTGACAGAGAGATGGAGAAAGAGTCCTGACATCATCAAAGGCCAGGGAAGCAGTAGCTCTTGAGGCCAATACCACCTTTTCTGTGATGTGTTTCATGAGTAATAAATTCTCCTTCACCTTGAATAAGAATCTTGTTATTTGTAAGTTAAAAACTGCTTATTCATAAAATTTCCATTATCTTGTTCCAGCTCTTTAAGAAGAACTCCTACCAAAATAAACAGACTGGTCTATGCTATGGGAATCTACTCAAAATCTTGAGAAAGAGATGACCTTTATCATTTCCTACTAATCCACTTTGCAATCCTCTTTACTGCTGCCTTACTTCATTGGTTTACCTCTTCTGCCATCTCGTCCCTTTTCTTAGATGTTTTCGGCTCTATCCTCAAACAATTTTAGCTTCATCTAGTCTAAAAAGACCTTTCTTTGACGCTGTTGCTGCCTCAGCATACCATGTCATTTAGCCAGGGTGTGCCAGGCTCTGCTGCAATAACAAACAGCATCAGCATCTCAGAGGAAACAACAAATATTTATTTCTTTCTCATAATAAGTGCAATACAGGGCAGGGTGACTCTCTAGAACAAAGATCTTCTATGTGGACAACTCAAGGTCCCTAATAAAGAATATTCCAGCATTCTGTGATTGTACAGTATACAGCACTGTAGTGGATGTAGCTGCCACAGCAAGTACAAGAGGGGAAAAGAAGGATGGAGAATTGCACACAAACTCCTTAAATGCTTCTGCCCAACACTGAGACATGTCACCTTTGCAGAAATTTTATTGGCGAAAGCAACTCTTATGATCATAGCTAACTTCAAGGATTCAGTTTGTGGGAGAGAATATTGGATATGAGTAAGTATTAGATATTTCTACATCTCTCTCTCCTTTGGTTTTACCACTAGAAATCTCAAGAAGTTACAGCAAAATCAATGTAAATTTTTTTTCACAAACACTCAATCCGTAACTCCTTGCAAATTTGCTTCTGCACCAATAACTTGAATCAGTCAGCGTGGGTGAAGTAATGATTTTCCCACTCCCCCAAATCCAGTAGCTTACAACAATAAACGTTTCTTTCTTTTTCATGACACTTGACTGCGGGTTGGTTGCAGCTCTGCTGCAGGCTGAAGCTCCGCCCCTTGTGTCCCCTTTTCTGGGACCAAGGCTGTAGGAGCAGTTCCCACGCTTCTGCTCAGACATGACATCGTTCACATTTGCTCACATGCCATTAGCCAAAGCACATCGTGTGGCCATACCCAAAGTCAGTGAGGCTGGGATGTACACTCCCCCCACAGGAGGCACAAAAGGTTTCAGGGCAGTGGGTGAGGATCCTCATAGTAGATGAGATGTGAGTAACCATGAGCAATAATATAATCTGTCACAGCTCTCGGCTGGCACTGCTCTGTTGGTACTTTTCTTATTCTATCCACCTCTTCCTAGGTAGGTACCTTTTTCTTACATGGTTTTAACTATAAAATTCTAAAAATAGCACATAAATTACCTCTCTGAAACTATTTGTTTCTCTCACAACTTAACTTAAAATATTAAATCATCTGCCAGAAATATGCATTGTGTGAATTACAATTCCCATCAGCATCTCACTCGACATGCCTTAAACATATCCCAGCAAGTAAGCACTCTTCCATATATTCCCATTTCTGTCTGAGGTGGCATTATTATCCTGACCCATCCCCTGCCATTAACGTCAGTGTCATTCTTAAATCCTACTTCTTTGCCTCCCCCACATCTTGTGAGTTGAGCGTTATCTAAAATCCCTTCTAATGTTTTGTTCCCTCCCATTACCTAATTCTACTATGATCCAGATACTTCTAACTTAGGCTATTTCAATATCTTTCCTAATAGAGTACCTTATAACCCAGAAATTCCTTTCTTAAGTGTATGCCCTTAAGGATTCTCACACGCATGCACAGAGAAATTGCAAGAATCTTCACTTCAGCATTGATTGGAATTACAAAAAACTGGAAAACAGGCACATGACCATTAACAAGAGAACTGATTGATTCTGGTATATTCACATGATGGAATAGCAGACAGCAGTGAAAATAAATAGTTACATATATCAACATGGACGATTTTCACAACAAAATGTCTGCTAGAATAGCAACATCACAACATGACATCCTTTCAATAAATATTTCAAATTATGCAAACAATCTCATTGTTTAGTAACATAATTTAGTAAGAGTATGTTTTAAAAGCATGGAATTCATAAATACCAAAATCATTACCACGGTTACTGAGCAGGGCATGGAGAACAGGGGTGAGAAGAGGAATGTGCCTGGAGGTGGTACACAGAGGGCTTCAACTATATCCATAATGTTGTATTACTTAAGGTGGGTTGTGGATACACAGGGGTTTTGTTTGCTTATTTTTTACTCTTTATGACTTTAACCTATCAGAAATACTTAATGGTACACCATAAAATTTTTAAATGTCCCCTAACTAATCTCTCCATTCTAGACTCTCCCCATCTTAAAGCATTCTGCACCATTAGCCCAATTAATCTTTCTAAAATGCCACTTAGCTTTATCTTTAATTTGCAAGTCTCCTACTAGCTTCTACAGCCTATAAGGTAAATTCCACACTCCTTGCCTGTCATCCAAAGCTGCCAAGACCTGGAACCCTCCCCATCACCATCTTCCTTACTCCCTTACCCGAAACATTCTCCCCTTCCCTGCCTGTTTACTTAAGTCTTATTTTCCCATCAATATCCAGTCTACCCATCCTTTTACCTTCAAACCTATCTTAGATGGTGGAATAGATGGCCCTCTTTCTTATTTAGGGCTATTCCCCATGCATACTCTTCAGCCCCTTTCTTCCCACACCCTCTGGTAACAAGTTCCATCAACTTCCCCATTTTCTTTTAACTCGCTATGTTTTCTACATTCCTTTGTCTCCTATACACCCGCTTTATCAAGCCTTCTCTTCCACTCGGCCCTGGGGGTTGAGCATCTACCACTCTGCATTCTTGGTATGCTTTTTAGGGATTGCCAAGACTTGTGAAAGGTCAAAGATTTCACCCTACTTGCAAACTAGCCACTTAGCCCCCCAGAGTTTCATGGCTCTTGGCAAAAGATGTAAAATGCCTGATCAAAGACAAATTATTTTATTGCTTACAGCAAAAGCAAGAGCTGGGACATCAGCTTTTCTCGTGCTAGTTCCCAGAACCCCAATTCCTACTGGAAGATGCAGAAGGCCATGTGACACCTGCACACACACTGGGTTACATTATAGGAAAGAAATCCTGAGATTAGGGAACAAGAGTTTTTTATAATAGTCAGTAAGAGAGAGATTGGTTCAAGATGGCAGAGTAGAAAGATGTGCGTTCAATCCCTCTTGCAAAAGCACCAAATCACAACTAACTGATGAACAATAATCGACAGGAAGACACTGGAACTCACTAAAAAATATACCCCGCATCCAAAGACAAAGGAGAAGCTGCAATGAGATGGCAGGAGGGGCCCAATCACAATAAAATCAAATCCCATAACCACTGGGTGGGTGACTCACAAACTAGAGAAGAATTATACCACAGAAGTCCTACCATTGAAGTGAATATTCTGAGCCCCACCTCATGTTTCCCAACCTGGGGGTCTGGCAATGGGAAGGGGAATTCCCAGAGAATCAGACTTTGAAGGCTAGTGGGATTTGACTGCAGGACTTCGACAGGATTGGGGGAAACAGAGACTCCACTCTTGGAGGGCACACACAAAGTAATGCGTGCATCAGGACGCAGGCGAAGGAGCAGTGACCCCATAGGAGACTGAACCAGACCTACCTGCTACTGTTGGAGGCTCTAGCTACCTGCAGAGGCGACAGGTAGCTAGAGCTCACCGTGAGGACAAAGACACTGGCAGCAGAAGTTCTGGGAAGTACTCCTTGGTATGACCCCCGCCATAGTCCACCATTAGCCGCACCAAAGAGCCAGGTAGGATCCAGTGTTGGGTCACCTCAGGCCAAACAACCAACAGGAGGGAACCCAGTCCCACCCATCAGCAGAGAAGTGGATTAAAGTTTTACTGAACTCTGCCCACCAGAGCAACACCAAGCTCTACCCACCACCAGTCCCTCCCATCAGGAAACTTGCACAAGCCTCTTAGATAGCCTCATCCACCAGAGGGCAGATAGCAGAAGCAAAAAGAACTACAACCCTAGAGCCTGAGGAACAAAAACCACCTTCAAAGAAAGACAGACAAGATGAAAAGGCAGAGGGCCATGTATCAGGTGAAGGAAAAAGATAAAACCCCAGAAAAACAACTAAACGAAGTGGAGATAGAAAACCTTCCAGAAAAAGAATTCAGGATAATGATAGTGAAGATGATCCAGGATCTTGGAAGAAGAATGGAGGCAAAGATCGAGAAGATGCAAGAAATGTTTAATAAAGACCTAGAAGAATTAAAGAACAAACACAGGGAAGAATTAAAGAAAAAACAAACAGAGATGAACAATAAAATAACTGAAATGAAAAATACACTAGAAGGAATCAATAGCAGAATAACTGAGGCAGAAGAATGGATAAGTGACCTGGAAGACAGAAGAGTGGAATTCACTGCCATGGTACAGAATAAAGAAAAAAGAATGAAAAGAAATGAAGACCGCCTAAGGAACCTCTGGGACAATATTAAACGCAACAACATTCGCATTATAGGGGTCCCAGAATGAGAAGAGAGAGAAAGGACCCGAGAAAGTATTTGAAGAGATTATAGCTGAAAACTTCCCTAACATGGGAAAGGAAATAGCCACTCAAGTCCAGGAAGCGCAGAGAGTCCCAGGCAGGAAAAACCCAAGGAGAACACACCGAGACACACAGTAATCAAACTGACAAAAATTAAAGACAAAAAAAATTATTGAAAGCAACAAGGGAAAAACAACAAATAAAAAACAAGGGACCTCCCATAAGGTTAACAGCTGATTTCTCAGCAGAAACTCTACAAGCCAGAAGGGAGTGGCATGACATATTTAAAGTGATGAAAGGGAAGAACCTACAACCAAGATCAGTCTACCCAGCAAGGATCTCATTCAGATTCGACAAAAAATCAAAAGCTTTACAGACAAGCAAAAGATAAGAGAATTGAGCACCACTAAACCAGCTCTAAAACAAATGCTAAAGGAACTTCTCTAAGTGGGAAACACAAGAGAAGAAAAGGACCTACAAAAACAAACCCAAAACAATTAAGAAAATGGTAACAGGAACATACATATCAATAATTACCTTAAATGTGAATGGATTAAATGCTCCAACCAAAGGACACAGGCTTGCTGAATGGATACAAAAACAAGACTTATATATACGCTGTCTACAGGAGATCCACTTCAGACCTAGGGACACATACAGACTGAAAGTGAGAGGATGGAAAAAGATATTCCATGCAAATGGAAATCAAAAGAAAGCTAGAGTAGCAATACTCATATCAGATAAAATAGACTTTAAAATAAAGAATGTTACAAGAGACAAAGAAGGACACTACATAATGATCAAGGGATCAATCCAAGAAGAAGATATAACAATCATAAATATATATGCACCAAACTTAGAAGCACCTCATTACATAAGGCAAATGCTAAAAGCTATAAAAGAGGAAATCAACAGTAACACAATAATAATGGGGGACTTTAACACCTCACTTACACAAATGGACAGATCAGACAGAAAATTAATAAGGAAACACAAGCTTTAAATGACACGATAGACCAGATAGATTTAATTGATATTTATAGGACATTCCATCTGAAAACAGCAGCTTACACTTTCTTCCCAAGTGCACATGGAACACTCTCCAGGACAGATCACATCTTGGGTCACAAATCAAGCCTGGGTAAATTTAAGAAAATTGAAATCGTATCAAGCATCTTTTCTGAAAATGCTATGGGATTACCAATCAATTACAGGGAAAATAACGTAAAAAACACAAACACATGGAAGCTAAACAATACACTACTAAATAACCAAGAGTTCACTGAAGAAATCAAAGAGGAAATCAGTAAATGCCTAGAAACAAATGACAATGAAAACACAACGATCCAAAACCTATGGGATGCAGCAAAAGCAGTTCTAAGAGGGAAGTTTACAGCAATACAATCCTACCTCAAGAAACAAGAAAAATCTCAAATAAACAGTCTAAACTTACACCTAAAGGAACTAGAGAAAGATGAACAAACAAAACCCAAAGTTATTAGAAGGAAAGAAATCATAAAGATCAGAGCAGAAATAAATGAAATAGAAACAAAGAAAACAGTAGCAAAGATCAATAAAACAAAAAGCTGATTCTTGAGAAGATAAATAAAATTGATAAACCTTTAGCCAGACTCTTCAAGAAAAAGAGAGAGAGGACTCAAATCTATAAAATTAGAAATGAAAAAGAAGAAGTTACAACAGACACCACAGAAATACAAAGCATCATGAGACTACTACAAGCAACTCTATACCAATAAAAAGGACAACCTGGAAGAAATGGACAAATTCTTAGAAAGATATTACTTTCCAAGACTGAACCAGGAAGAAATAGAAAATATGACCAGACCATTCACAAGTAATGAAATTGAAACTGTGATTAAAAATCTTCCAACAAACAAAAGTCCAGGACCGGATGGCTTCAGAGGTGAATTCTATCAAATATTTAGAGAAAAGCTAACACCCATCTTTCTCAAAGTCTTCCAAAAAATTGCACAGGAAGGAACACTCCCAAACTCATTGTACAAGGCCACCTTCACCCTGATACCACAACCAGAAAAAGATCCTACAAAAAAAGAAAATTACAGACCAATATCACTGATGAATATAGATGCAAAAATCCTCAGCAAAATACTAGCAAACAGAATCCAACAGCACATTAAAACTATCATACATCATGATCAAGTAGGATTTATCCCAGGGATGCAAAGATTCTTCAATATACGCAAATCAATCAATGTGGTTAATACACCATATTAACACATTGAAGAATAAAAACCATATGATCATCCCAATAGATGCAGAAAAAGCTTCTGACAAAATTCAACACCCTGAGATAATTCAACACCCATTTATGATAAAAACTCTCCAGAAAGTGGGCATACAGGGAAACTACCTCAACATAATAAAGGCCATATACGACAAACCCACAGCAAACATCATTCTCAATGGTGTAAAACTGGAAGCACTTCCTCTAAAATCAGGAATAAGACAAGGATGTCCACTATCGCCACTCGTATTCAACATAGTTTTGGAAGTCCTAGCCATGGCAATCAGAGAAGAAAAAGAAATAAAAGGAATACAAATTGGAAAAGAAGAAGTAAAACTGTCACTGTTTGCAGATGACATGATACTATCCATAGAGAATCCTAAAGATGCCACCAGAAAACTACTAGAGCTAATCAGTGAATCTGGTAAAGTTGCAGGATACAAAAAATTAATGCACAGAAATCTCTTGCATTCCTGTACACTAACACGAAAGATCTGAAAGAGAAATTAAGGAAACAATCCCATTCACCATTGCAACACAAAGAATAAAATAGCTAGGAATAAACCTAGCTAAGGAGACAAAAGACCTGTACTCAGAAAACTACAAAACACTGATCAAAGAAATCAAACATGGCACAAACAGATGGAGAGATATACAATGTTCTTGGATTGGAAGAACCAATATTTTGAAAATGACTATACTACTCAAAGCAATCTACAGATTCAATGCAATCCCTAACAGATTACCAATGGCAGTTTTTACAGAACTAAAACAAAAAAATCTTAAAATTTGTATGGAGACACAAAATACCCCAAAGAGCCAAACCCATCTTGAGGGACAAAAACGGAGTTGGAGGAATCAGACTCCCTGACTTCAGGCTATACTACAAAGCTACAGTAATCAAGACAACATGGTACCAGCACAAAAACAGAAATACAGATCAATGGAACAGGATAGAAAGCCCAGAGATAAACCCACGCATCTATGGCCAACTAATGTATGACAAAGGAGGCAAGGATATACAGTGGAGAAAAGACAGTCTCTTCAACAAGTGGTGCTAGGAAAACTAGACAGCTACATGTAAAAGAATGAAATTAGAATACTTCCTAACACCATACACAAAAATAAACTCCAAATGGATTAAAGACCTAAACGTAAGACCAGACACTATAAAACTCTTAAAGGAAAACATAGGAAGAACACTCTTTGACATAAATCACAGCAAGATCTTTTATGACCCACCTACTAGAGCAAGAAAAAAAACAGTGAATGAAACAGATAAAATGCCCTACATTCATCACCCATATCATCAACAAACAAAATACATAAGTAAAAGATAGTTTGCCAGATGATAAGTGCTATGGGGAAATATAAAGCAGGAAATGGGGAGATACAGAGGGAAGTAAAGTTTTGATTAAGGGGTCAGGGAAGGCATCAACGAGAAGGTAACAAGGAAAAGACGGGAAGGAAGGGCTGATACCTAGGAGAAGAGCAGTCCAGGTGAAGGAAACCAATGCAAATGTCCTGAGATGACAGCACCCCAGGCATGCGCATCAGGTTCCAGGAGCAAAAAGGAAGGATTAGAGGTGAAGCAAAGTGAATAAGAGGAAGAACCGTAAGAGAAGAGCTCAAGAATTAGCTGCAGGATTCAAGGGAGGAATAATCTGCACTGAGCTGTATTTTTAGAGATAAGTCTGCTGCTTTGAGAATAATTTGAAATGGGGCAGGAGTGAAAGTAAGAAAACAATTGAGGATGGCTTTAAAATAATTCGGGCAGAGATGCTAGCTCAGACCAGAGGGAGAGCAGCTACATTCTGGATAAATCCTGAGAGTACAGTCAATAGGACTGTAGCCATCAGGTGGGTTGGATGTGCCATGTGAGAGAAACAACTGAGGCAAGGATGAGAGCACAGGTTTTTTTCCTGAGCTATGGGAAGAATGGAGTTGCCACAGCCGACACGGGAACACTGAGAGAGGAGCAGGTTTCCGGGCAGATCTGGAGTTCTGCTTCAGGATGTTAAGTAGATACTTGGTAACGTGTGGATGATAATGAGCTATCTACTTAACAAAGTTGGCTACAGCCAGCCCTGTGGCCCAGCAATGTACATCCGGGAACTCCAAATGCTAATGGACAGAAGCCTCCCTTCCCCTCTGCAGAGTTTGGGCCTCGTGGCCTCTACAGATGGGTCAGCTGGAACATTTAATTCAGATCACTTCTCTGTCCAAACAGACACAGAATGATGACAAGGGTCCTTTGTCCAGACGTTATCTGATGAAGGACAGATCCTGCAAATGAAGACGAGGCTGTTTGCCTATCAAAATGCATATTCATTAAACTCTTTATCAACTGTCAGCCCAGAAGGGAGAGTGACAGATTTTTAACAAGAAAATTTGAGGAATATTCCCTAAACATATTGGACTAAATTGTCCCTCAGGTATCTGGGCTGGTGCCAGCAGGCACCGTCCACATCTTGAATTCTTCCCCAGGCCACTTCACAGGGTCAACTGAGGCGTCCTCTCACGCTGCTTAAAAAACAGTGCACAAAGCCTACTTTGAGGGATTCCCTGGTGGTGTAGTGGTTAAGAGTCCACCTGAACACACAGGGGACACTGGTTCAATCCCTGGTCTGGGAAGATCCCACATGCTGCGGAGCAACTAAGCCTGTGAGCCACAACTACTGAGCCTGCACTCTAGAGCCTGTGAGCCACAACTACTGAGCCCGTGTGCCACAACTACTGAAGCCCGCTCGCCTAGAGTCTGTGCTCCACAGCAAGAGAGGCCACCACATGAGAAGCCCCCTCACCGCGAGGAAGAGTAGCCCCCACTTGCTGCAACTAGAGAAAAGCCTGTGCACAGCAATGAAGACCCAACACAGCCAAAAATAAAATAAATAAAAAATTTTAAAATGCTAAAAAAAAAAAAAAAAAAGCCTACTCTGAGGAGAATGCAGAGGTTGCTTGCTCTAAAAGTGAAAAAATCCCAACGCTAGAGTTGCACCCATTTTGCCTCATATCTCACATCCAGGCCGTATCCCCCAGATGAAAAAAGGGTAGAAGGCAGCTTTGCTTGGCTTATGATTGCTTTTAGACAAGCATTTCTAAGTAAAAGCAAAGTCCCACCTAGTATGTATGAACAAAAGAACTAACACACGCCTAATTTCACTTTGGCATTCAATTTTATACATTTTCATGCATCTATGAAATATTTCTCACAGAGAGGCAGCAGGAATAACTTAGACGAGAATGTTCCTACATGTAGAATCCTGTCCTTTCTCAGGATTCTCCAATATCAAGTTGGAGGAGGTTAGTCACTAAAGTGAGGCTGAGTTTCAGGCCAAAGATTAGATGCCTCTTTGAAATATTTGAAAAGGGAGGATGTATTCATCCAGATGGAAAACTAAAAGCTCCTTGACATAGAAAGAAGACATTGGCCAGGGTCTGATAGAAGCATAATGGGGCTCAACCCAGGGGAGAAAGAAGTTGACAGTTTTAGCATTGTAGACGGAAATGGAACAGACAGAAGAGAAAATAAAGTTCAGAAAGTACTGAAGGAACAAAAGTAGACTTGTTTCCCGAGAACAGAAACCATCAGAGCTGTGCCAGAGAATATGTGCATAGAATGTGGGCAACTGGTCCAGACAGACAGGCAATATGTACACCTTAGAAATATTAAGATGCAATTCAGGGAAGTTTACTATATCCATTGGGATATGTTTTGCTGCAAGTAACAATTCCTGATTAAAAGTGACAATATTCAGGATCCATTATCTCAAATAACAAGAAATCCAGGATTGGGGGATTCAAAACTTGATATAGCAGCTCAACAACGTCAACAAAAACCTTGGTTTAATGCTCTTTTTCTGCACTATAATTGTTCAGGTGTTGGTGGTTTCTCTCATGATCACAAGTTAGCTGCAACAACTCTTCTGTCCTATTTTTCACAAAACAGTATCTGAAAAATAAGGTAGTGGATGGGAACATAAAGAGTGTGGCTCTGTCTTTAGCGGTAATGGTGAAGGGGCAGGGGGGGCTAATACAAATTACCCAGAAGACCTCTTTTTACCTCACTTTGACCAAATCTGAGTTATGTGCCAGGGAGTAGGATTGTTCTATTTGGCTTAAATTAATCAAAAAGTCATTCCCTGGGGTGAGTACATTGCAACAAGAATAAAATTAAGGTTTTATTTGCAAGGAAGGGAAGATATCTGTTGGGTAGAAAACCAAGAGTACCATATTTTGCTTCTTGCATTTCCAATATTCCATCTTAAAAAATACTTCTGGAAGGTAAGAACTTTGGCAGGAACAAAGTTTGAGAAACTGAGATTCAGATGTCTAAGAGAGAGGAAAAAAACAGAATGGAATAAAAACTTCTGTTTCTGGTAAGATGGTTTATATAACAGAGATGGAACATCTCTAGAGAAATGATAATTTTAAAAACTGGATAAAACATTAACCTCATGTCTTTGAAACTGTCAAGCGCTAACAAAGCAGTGAAAAATTATGTGGCCACAATCTAGAAGCAAATGGAAATCAAGAGAGACAAAGTTGGCACTTAGGGCCATTGTGCCCTAGGAGTGCCTGACAATTTTGAAAGAAGTAGCTGAAAGGCTCAGAAACTGAACAGGGGCACAGCACCTGGAGTTCAGAAGCTTCCATGAGGAGCCTGATAGAAACATCAGCCCATGGGTTGGTGACATGAAGGGCTAGGCCCTGAGAGTAAGTAATATATCAGAAATAGACCTGCCCTTATGGGGTCTTCAGCTTCAAATCACCTTGTTCCTTGAAATTGGTGATAGATCTGGAATAACTAGAGTCCCTACAAACTGTCCAGCGGAAGCAAACATCAATATTCTTTGGAGAAAAATAACATAACTTGAAGCCACTAATTACTCATATTTTTTTCATATTTTCAGTTTTTAAAAACGTAGGCATTGTCATATCATTTCACCTACTGGCACATAATCAAAACCTCCTGACACGTGAGGAGATAAGACAATGTGATTGGAAAGCAAGAAGGACAATGGACAATAAAAACCCACCCACTGGGCTTCAGAGGGTAAGGATATGTAGAATTTAACTACAATTAATGTGTGCAAGGAAAGAAAAAAAAATTGAAATTTAGAAATTGGAAAATCAGAAAATCAATAGATGGGCTGAATAGCAAATGAGATACAGCTGATTAGAGAATTCATGCACTGAAAGTTAGATCAGAGGAATATATCCTGAATGAAGTTAAGAGAGATAAGAGGAAGGGAAATATAGAAGAGATAAGGCAAGAGAGAGGAAATACACAGAGAAACTACTAATTAAGTATAATTAAAATCCCAGAAGGAAAGGAGAAAGAGAACAGGAAAAGCAATATTTGAGGTGATAATACCTGAGAATTATCCCAAACGAATGAGGAATATCAAGCCATAGATGTAAGAAGCACTAAACACAGTAGGCAAAATAAATAAAAAGAAAATTACACCTACACACAGCATAGTAAAATTGCTAAAGATGAAGATAAATTCCTAAAAGATGAAGATAAATTTTCTAAGCTAGAAAAACATTTTCAAAGTTAACAATAACATAGTAGTTGACTTCTCAAAAGAAAAAAACAAAAAAGAGAATTTATATCTTCAAATTTCTGAAAAAAATAATTGCCAAGCAAGAATTACATACCAAACAAAATGAAAGAAAATGAAGGTATTTTTAGATAAGTAAAAACAAAGAGCATTTTCAACATTATACTCAAAGAAAATACTAAAAGAAAGGAATGAACAAAAAGTGTTAAATATGTGGGCAACTTTGTTTTTTAGCTAAACACATGAATAATGCTTCCAGGCTTTTAAAATTGTAGGGAATCAATACAGCCACTATGGAGAACAGTATGGAGGTTCCTTAAAAAACTAAAAATAGAACTACCATATGACCCAGCAATCCCACTACTGGGCATATACCCTGAGAAAACCATAATTCAAAAAGACACATGCACCCCAATGTTCACTGCAGCACTATTTACAATAGCCAGGTCATGGAAGCAACCTAAATGCCCATCGACAGATGAATGGATAAAGAAGATGTGGTACATATATACAATGGAATATTACTCAGCCATAAAAAGGAACTGAAATTGGGTCATTTGTTGAGACGTGGATGAATCTAGAGACCATCATACAGAGTGAAGTAAGTCAGAAAGAGAAAAACAAATATCATATATTAACGCATATATGTGGAACCTAGGAAATGGTACAGATGAACCGGTTTGCAGAGCAGAAATTGAGACACAGATGTAGAGAACAAATGTATGGACACCAAGCGGGGAAAGCGGCTGGAGGGGGGTGGTGGTGGTGGGATGAATTGGGAGATTGGGATTGACATATATACACTAATATGTATAAAATGGATAACTAATAACCTGCTGTATAAAAAATAAATAAAATAAAATTCAAAAAAAACCAAATATACATGTTAATTAGAAGCTCAAAAAAAAAAATTGTAGAGAATCAAAATATATGAAGCCATAGCATACAATCTGTGAAGGAGAGCAAAGGTAATAAAAGGTTTTTAGTTCCTTGAATTTTGCAAGGAGAGGTGAAAGTCCTAATTTGCAGTAGACATCAATAAATTGAGAAAACATGTTATAATCTGTAGGATACCACTAAAAAAATTGTTAAAAAGAAAATATGTATAACTTTCTTAACAGATGAAATAAAATGCAATAATAAAAATAATCCAAAACAGGTGGCACTTCTTTGTCACTCACCATATAAACAAAATAGAGTGAGCGTATGATCATTTCAAAAGATGTAGCAAAAAGCATTTGATAGCTTTTAGTATCCATTTATGATGAAAAACTAATCAAACTACAAATAGAAAAGAACTTTTAGAAACAGCTTTATTGAGGTACAATGTATATACAATAAACTGCACAGACTGAAAGTATTTGATTTGATGTTGGTTTTTTTTGTGTTTTTTTGGTTTTTTTGAGGTACGCGGGCCTCTCCCGTTACAGAGCACAGGCTCCGGACGCACAGTCTCAGCGGCCATGGCTCACGGGCCCAGCCGCTCCGCGGCATGTGGGATCCTCCCGGACTGGGGCACGAACTTGTGTCCCCTGCATCGGCAGGCGGACTCTCAACCACTGCGCCACCAGGGAAGCCCTGATTTGATAAGTTTTGACAAGCATCTACCCCTGAGAAACTATCACTGCAGTTAGATAGGGACATTCATCACCTCCCCAAGCCTCTTTGTAATTTCTCCTTCCTGCCCCTTCCCACAGCCACCCTCAGCCCCAGGGAAACACTGCACTGCTTTCAGTTATTTTTGTTGGCATTTTTCAGAATTTCATGTAAATCGAGTCTCTATGCTCTTTTTTTGTCCGACTTCTTTCACTCTGCCTAATTATTTTGGGATTCATGCATGTGGTTTTATGTATCAACACTCCATCCCTTTTTACTTCCATGTAGTATCCTATTGTATGGCTATACTACAATCCATATTGACATTCACCTGCTGGTGGACATTTAGACTGTTTCCAGTTTGGGGCTATTACAAATAAAGCTTTCATGAACACTCGTGTACAAATCTTTGTATGAATCCATGCTTTCATTTCTCTTGGGTATATATGTGTGTGTGTCTCTGTGTGTGTGTATATGTAGATACACAGATTATATATATATATACACACACACACACACACACACACATATATACCTGTGAATGGAATGGCTAGATTATATGGCAGGTAATACTTAACTGTCTAAGAAATTGCCAAACTGTTTTTCTAAATTATTTCTACCATTTTTCATTCCCAGCAGTGTGAAAATTCTATTTCCACCACATCTTTACCAACACTTGCTTATCTGTATTTTTTTTTAAATTTTAGGCTTCTACTAGCCTTTTAATTTTCATAATGTCTAAGAATACTGAAAATCTTTTTGAGTTATTTGCCATTCTTTTATTTAGTGAAATATCTTTCTTTTAGTCTTTGAACTTTTTTTTTTTTTTTTTGCGGTACTCAGGCCTCTCACTGTTGTGGCCTCTCCCGTTGTGGAAGACAGGCTCCGAACACGCAGGCTCAGTGGCCATGGCTCACGGGCCCAGCCGCTCCGCGGCATGTGGGATCTTCCCGGACCGGGGCATGAATGCATGTCCCCTGCATCGGCAGGCAGACTCTCAACCACTGCACCACCAGGGAAGCCCTGAACACTTTTTAATTTGTTTTTTTATATCTTATTACTGAGCCTTGAGAGTTTTTAAAATACATACATATATATTACATACTTACATACAATGATTATTTTTCAATGATATTTTTGTCTCTCTTGGTGCCAGCACCACACTGTTTTTATTACTGTAGCTTTATAATAAATCTTGAAATCAGGTGGCATTATATTACTTTCCCAAGTTTATATGTATGTGTGTGTGCGTGTGTATTTCATACATATATGTGAAATACATTTTTTTCACTAAATATATATATATATTTTTTGTGGGTACATTCCTTTGCCAGATGTACAATGCACAAACATTTTATATCAGTCTGTGTTTGTCTTTTAATTCTTTTAACAGTATATTTTAAAAAGCACGCATTTTAAATTTTCATGAAGTTCAATTTATTTTTTTTCTTTTAGGGATTGTGCATTTGGTGTCACATCTAAGAAATCTTTGCTTAATCCAAGATCACAAAGATGCTCCCCTATGTTTTCTCCTAGAAGCTTCATGTTTTAGATTTTACAGTTAACCCTGTGATCCATTTTCTATTAACTGTTGAACATATTGCAAAGTATAGAACAAGGTTATATTTTTGCATGTGGATATTCGATTATTCCAGCACCATCAGTTGAAAATACTACTATTTCTCCGATAAACTGCCTTACACAAACCATTGTCAAAAATGAGTTGTCCACAACTAAAGATCCCACATGCCACAACTAAAGATCCTACTTGCGGCAACGAACATTACCATGTGCTGCAACTAAGACCCAGCACAGCCAAATAAATAAATATTTTAAAAATGAGTTGTCCATATATGTGTGAGTCTGTTTCTGGATTCAGTATTATTTTTCATTGATTTTTTTGTCTCTCTTGATGCCAACAACATACTGTTTGGACTACTGTAGGTTTTTATAATAAATCTTGAAATCAGGTAGTATTAGTCCTACAAGTTTGTTCCTCATTTGCAGAGTTGTGTTGTCCATTCCAAGTCCTTTGCATTTTTGTATTAAATTTAGGATCAGCTTGTCAATGTCTGAAAAAATCCAGTCAAGTGCCAAATAAATATTTAGTGCCCACTTCAGATGCTCAATGAGTTACTGTGCAATGTGATGGGTGAAAAAACTATTATCTCACTGGGGTGAAACTTCTGGGCTTACTTGCTGTGTGTTCTTGCATACACCCACCTTATTCAGCACAAAATGCATGTTTCATCAAGTTTACAAATTACGACAGATTATAATAAGTGAGCAACACTGTGAGCTGGGACCTATGCCAACCCTTACGTGCATTATTTCACTTAATGCTCACAGCAACCAGCAAGGAAGGTACTGTGATTCCTCTCTATTTAACAGATGGAGACATTTAGACTCAGAGAAGGTAAGCAATTTGCCCAAGGATACACACCCTTAATTTGACTCTAAATCCGGCTTATTGACCACTAGGTCACTCTGCCTCTGGGGCCCCAGAGATCCATTTAGATAATAATATGAATGTCTTATCTGCTCTCTACCAGTTTATAAAACCCCACAAGGGCAGAGACACCAGTACCCACACAGAACCTTGAACATAATTATATGGGAAACATCCAATAAAATATTTTGAAAGAGAATGATTGAACAAATGAAAGGATGGCTGAGAAAAGAGGAAAATAAGAGTTTATATTGGATTGCGGCATATAGAATTTGGGCTTGGTGAATGGTGATGTATTTGTCTGTAAGGCTTTTTGCAAGGTTTTGTAATGATTTACAAAAGGGCAAATCCGGACTGCCAGCAAGATAGTCAAGGAAGCTGTCCATGCAGAAATGAAATCTGACAGTACCAGTTGCAGTGAGAGAAAATTCTGGCAAGCCTTGCAACCCAGTTATGACCACCCAACAAGTATTGCAGAATATGCACCAGCACAAGAAAACACAATGATTTAGAAAACACTTTTTGCAAGTTAAAAATCTGGGTTACTTAACTAATCTCACCATTTTAGAATTTTGGATGCTCAAGAAACTTTATTGATTCTGCCTCTCAGTTTCATTGCAGAGAAATGGAGCCTGAGAGAGACTGATGGTCCCATCTAAGGTCACACAGTTTGTTGTTATAGAAATCCAAATACATTAATTCCCAGACCAATACTCACTCCTCTACAACACAGAGCCTCTATGTGTATCCAGCCATAGATAATCTCACACTTTTTACGATCTGTGGACTAAAAAGAGATTTCTGTTAATGTCTTCAGAGTTTTCTAGAGAGGATTAATGTCTTCAGAGTTTTCTAGAGAGAATGGGGAAGGCCTGATAGACGAAAGAGGAGCAAATAAGCAGGGATCTGGGAAGCTTCAAGAGCAAGCTGAATATACGTTTCCCTCCTGCTAGCCTTACTGACAGTTTCAATGAAAGCAGAATTTCCATGGTATTTACAGGAGAAACTAAGAATCCTCTTCAGCCTGGGTTGACTCAGTTTCTATGTCAACCCATTGCTATTTGGCCATATTACTTTACTTTGCTTTTGTCCAACTCATTTTGCCCACTAGTTCTCTCTACCCTGAGGATATCATGCACTGGGAATATTTACAGCTGGGTACCAGTATTAGACAGTTACATTTACTATCTTTAATTCTCCCTATTACTTTGCAAATTAGATGTGATCATCATTCTTGTTTAATAGGTGAAGCAACAGAAGCTCAGAATGCATGAGAAATACATCCTAGGTAACACAATTAATAAGATACAGAGCCAGAAATCAAACCAGGTCCTGGTGATGCCCAAGCCTTTGCTCTTCTCACAGTGCAAAAAGACTGCCTGAGTTGAATGCTGCATTCCCAGGCAGCACATGCTATTAACCAGAATGGTGAGTAGGTGTTCTGGTTTGCTGGACAGGAAGAGAGTGTCCTTCATTACCCAGAACAATCAATGGTTAGAAAATCACTCATTGGTAAAGAGAGGTGGGATATAAAAGCAAGATGAAAGAGAGTCAGAAAAAATAATAATAATTAAAAATAATACATAACTGGTGCCAGGCACTATTCCACACAGTTCACAAAGTATATCCTTATTTAGTTCTTACAACACTAGGAAATGTTTCTATTGCCAAAGAGGAATGGGAAGCTTTTAGACATAGGTGACCTACTCAAAGTCACACAGCCAGGAAATAGTGAAAGTCTTTTATCAGAGTCTACTTTCTATTTTTTTTAATATACATATATGTATTTTAAATTCATTTATTTTATTTATTCTTTTTCTTTTGGCTGTGTTGGGTCTTCGTTGCTGCACATGGGCTTTCTCTAGTTGAGGCAAGAGGGGGCTACCGTTCATTGCGGTGCACAGGCTTCTCATTGCGATGTTTACTCTTGCTGCAGTTGCAGAGCACAGGCTACAGGTGCAGGGTCTTCAGCAGTTGTGGTGCATGGGCTCAGTAGTTGTAGCTCACGAGCTCTAAAGGGCAGGCTCAGTAATTGTGGCTCACGGGCTTAGTTGCTCCGTGACATGTGGGATCTTCCAGGACCAGGGCTCGAACCTGTGTCCCCTGCATTGGCAGGCGGATTCTTAACCACTGCACCACCAGGGAAGCCCCAGAGCCTACTTTCTTAACCTGTAGGGTTGAAAATCCTCCAGGTGGATTAGAGAAAGAGTGGAAATAGAGAAAGAAAAGAAACCACCAGGTAACCGGAAATGTAATAGGACAAAGTGAACACAACATTAAAATTTGCAGCTTTTACTTAAAGAGAAATAATTGTTGTTAAAGGCCAGGCTCAAAGATTTCTAAAGTACCTTCTGAAGTTCTATAAAGCTTAAGTCGGATATTTTTTTCCTATTTGAGACTTAATATAAGTCTCCAGATATAAAATAGAAATTATATAGTTTTTCTCCGTGCAATACAGTTTCTTTAGCGTGAAATTGAGCAGTGAAATTGTGTTTGCTGTTAATGACTAGAAAACCAATTGTTGTGTGATTCACCATAAATGATAATGGCACATGAAAAATGTATGACCACTATTCAGTCTTCAGAGCCAAATCAGATTAAGAACAAGAGTAAGATACAAGTCATGATGACTCTCATTTCTGACCTACATAAGAACACTGAGAGCTTTCCACTCTTGCCTTCAGTTCCTGGATAACCTAAAGCCTTTGATCAAAAAAAAAAAAAAAAAAAGGCAGCCTCATGGGTTACTAAGTACATTTAGCTAAGACCATGAGTACCCTACCCTTCGTCTTGTCCTTTCTTCCCAAATTAAATGTCTTACCATGGAGAATCTAGGTACTTAAGAGGTACCTTCAGACACATTGATGCTAAGAAGATAGATCAGATTTGATTGTGGCCCCATCATTTACTAGCTGTTTGTGACCTTGGATGATACAGTAAGAATGTCTGGTCATACCCCAATAACTATTCTCACTTTTTTGTACAATAGAATTTTTAGTTGGGCACATTGTCACCCAGAACACAGACCTCGTTCCCTAGGCTGCCTTGCAGCTAATTCCTTTACATGTGCCATATGACTAATTCTGTCCAGTTTAAGTGAAAGCATCCTATGAGCAATTTCTGAGAACTTTCCTGAAAAGGAGTCTCTTATACCCTTTTCCCCTTGTTATTCATCCTTCTCTCAATCTTATTGCCTAAAACATGGATATAATCCTGAATAATAGGGCTCAGGTCACATCCAGTGGATGACAGAATGGGGAACTGGTAGAAGTCTTGGTTCCTGAAGACTTGGAGCAGAGTTACAATATGCCATCCAAACCCTGGATGAACATCTCTGCACATTTACGTAATAGAGAAATATGCTGCTAACTACTTAACTGTTATTTTAAGGTTTTCTAATATTTGCATTCAAACCTATTATGAACTAACGCTAACAAGTTATATTAAATGAGAATAATAATAGTACATATGTAGCTCAGAAGTTTATCTTGAAGAGTAAATGAAAGAATGTAGGTAAATACAAGCCCTGAATAATAAATAAACATTTGTCAAAATACTATTATTAGTATTATGAGAGTATTTCTTCACTAATGAAGACAATTTTCTTGTCTCAGGTCATGTCTAAGATTATGATATTTGAGGCACTTCCTCAAATTATAAGAAAAAAATATAAATGGTCTCATTCAGAAAAAGCATTTAATAAAATTCAACATCTATTCATGATGAAAACTCATCAATGTGGATATAGAAGAACATATCTCAACATAATGAAGCCCATCTATGACAAACTCACAGCTAACATCAAACTCAACAGTGAAAAGCTAAAAGCCTTTCCTCTAAAATCAGGAATAAGGGGTGTGCCATCAAGACGGCAGAGGAGTAAGACGCGGAGATCACCTTCCTCCCCACAGATACATCAGAAATGCATCTACATGTGGAACAACTCCTACAGAACACCTACTGAACGCTGGCAGAAGACCTCAGACCTCCCAAAAGGCAAGAAACTCCCCACGTACCTGGGAAGGGCAAAATTTTAAAAAAACAGAGACAAAAGAATAGGGACAGGACCTGCACCTCGGGGAGGGAGCTGTGAAGGAAGAAGGGTTTCCACACACTACGAAGCCCCTTCACTGGAGGAGACGGAGGGTGGTGGGAGGGGAAGCTTTGGAGCCACAGAGAAGAGCACAGCCACAGGGGTGCAGAGGGAAGAGTGGAGAGATTCCTGCACAGAGGATCGGTGCTGACCAGCACTCACCAGCCCGAGAGGCTTGTCTGCTCACCCACCAGGACGGGTCAGGGCTGGGAGCTGAGGCTCAGGCTTAGGTCAGATCCCAGGGAGAGGACTGGGGTTGGCTGCGTGAACACAGCCTGAAGGGGGCTAGAGCGCCACAGCTAGCCAGGAGGGAGTCCGGGAAAATGTCTGGAACTGCCTAAGAGGCAAGAGACCATTGTTTCGGGGTGCGCGAGGAGAGGGGATTCAGTGCACCGCCTAAACAAGCTCCAGAGACGGGCGCGAGCCGTGGCTATCAGCGCAGACACGAGAGACAGGCATGAAACACTAAGGCTGCTGCTGCAGCCACCAAGAAGACTGTGTGCAAGCACAGGTCAATATCCACAACCTCCCAGGAGCCTGTGCGGCCCACCACGGCCAGGGTCCCATGATCCAGGGACAACTTCCCCAGGAAAACACATGCTGTGCCTCAGGCTACTGCAACGTCATGCCACCCTCTGCAGCTGCAGGCTCACCCCGCATTAAAATTATAACTACCGTACCCCTGCTTACCCCCGGCCTGAATGAGCCAGAGCCCCCTAATTAGCTGCTGCTTTAACCCCATCCTGTCTGAACAGGAACAGATGCCTGAGAGTGACCTACATGCAGAAGTGGGGAAAAAAACAAAGCTGAACCCCAGGAGCTGTGCGAACAAAGAAGAGAAAGGGAAATTTCTCCATGCAGCCTCAGGAGCAGTGGATTAAATCTCCACGATCAACTTGAGGTACCCTGCATCTGTGGAATGCCTGAGTAGACAACGAATCATCCCAGAATTCAGGCGGTGGACTTTGGGAGCAACTGTATACTTGGGGTTTGCTGTCTGCGACTGATTTGTTTCTGATTTTTATGTTAACCTGAGTATACTTATTAGCGCTTGTTTTTTTTTAATTTTTGAATTTTATTTATTTTTTTATACAGCAAATTCTTATTAGTCATCAATTTTATACACATCAGTGTATACGTGTCAATCCCAATCGCCGAATTCATCACACCACCATCCCCACCCCACACGGATTTCCCCCCTTGGTGTCTATATGTTGGTTCTCTACATCTGTGTCTCAACGTATGCCATGCAAACCAGTTCATCTGTACCATTTTTCTAGGTTCCACATACATGCGTTAATATATGATGTTTGTTTTTCTCTTTCTAACTCACTTCACTCTGTATGACATCCATCCACGTCTCAACAAATTACCCAATTTTGTTCCTATTTATGGCTGAGTAATATTCCATTGTATATATGTACCACATCTTCTTTATCCATTCGTCTGCTGATGGGCATTTAGGTTGCTTCCATGACCTGGTTATTGTAAATAGTGCTGCAATGAACATTGGGGTGCATGTGTCATTTTGAATTATGGTTTTCTCTGAGTATATGCCCAGTACTTGGATTGCTGGATCATACGGTAATTCTATTTTTAGGTTTTTTTTTTTTTTTTTTTTTTTGCAGTACACGGGCCTCTCACTGTTGGGCCTCTCCCGTTGTGGAGCACAGGCTCCGGACGCACAGGCTCAGCGGCCATGGCTCAGCAGCCCAGCCACTCCGCATCACGTGGGATCTTCCCGGACCGGGGCACGAACCCGCAACCCCTGCATCGGCAGGCGGACTCTCAACCACTGCGCCACCAGGGAAGCCCCTATTTTTAGTTTTTTAAGGAACCTCCAAACTGTTCTCCATAGAGGCTACATCAATTTACATTCCCACCAACAGTGCAAGAGGGTTCCCTTTACTCCACACCCTCTCTAGCATTTGTTGTTTGTAGATTTACTGATGATGCCCATTCTAACTGGTGTGAGGTGATACCGCAGTATAGTTTTGATTTGCATTTCTCTAATAATTAGTGATGTTGACCAGCTTTTCATGTGCTTCTTGGCCATCTGTATGTCTTCTTTGGAGAAATGTCTATTTAGGGCTTCTGCCCATTTTTGGATTCGGTTGTTTGCTTTTTTAATATTGAGCTGCATGAGCTGTTTATATATTTAGGAGATTAATCCTTTGTCCATTGATTCGTTTGCAAATATTTTCTCCCATTCTGAGGTTGTCTTTTCATCTTATTTATGGTTTCCTTTGCTGTGCAAAAGCTTTTAAGTTTCATTAGGTCCCATTTGTTTATTTTTGTTTTTATTTCCATTAGTCTAGAAGGTGGATCAAAAAATATCTTCCTGTGATTTATGTCAAAGAGTGTTCTTCCTATGTTTTCCTCTAAGAGTTTTATAGTGTCCGGTCTTACATTTGGGTCTCTAATCCATTTTGAGTTTATTTTTGTATATGGTGTTAGGTAGTGTTGCAATTTCATTCTTTTACATGTAGCTGTCCAGTTTTCCCAGCACCACTTATTGGAGAGGCTGTCTTTTCTCCATTGCATATCCTTGCCTCCTTTGTCATGGGTTAGTTACCCACAGGTGTGTGGGTTTATCTCTGGGCTTTCTATCTTGTTCCATTGATCTATGTTTCTGTTTTAGTGCCAATACCATATTGTATTGAGTACTGTAGCTTTGTAGTATAGTCTGAAGTCAGGGAGTCTGATTGCTCCAGCTCCGTTTTTTTCTCTCAAGACTGCTTTGGCTATTCGGGGTCTTTTGTGTTTCCATACAAATTTTACGACCTTTTGTTCTAGTTCCGTAAAAAATGCCATTGGTAATTTGATAGGGATTGCATTGAATCTGTAGATTGCCTTGAGTAGTATAGTCATTTTCACAATATTGGTTCTTCCAATCCAAGAACATAGTATATCTCTCCATCTGTTGGTATCATCTTTAATTTCTTTCATCAGTGTCTTATAGTTTTCTGCATACAGGTCTTTTGTCTCCCTAGGCATGTTTACTCCTAGGTATTTTATTCTTTTTCTTACAGTGGTAAATGGGAGTGTTTCCTTAATTTGTCTTTCAAATTCTTCATCATTAGTGTATAGGAATGCAAGAGATTTCTGTGCATAAATTTGGGATCCTGCAACTTTACCAAATTCACTATAGTAGTTTTCTGGTGGCATCTTTAGGATTCTCTATGGATAGTATCATGTCATCTGCAAACAATGACAGTTTTACTTCTTCTTTTCCGATTTGGATTCCTTTTACTTCTTTTTCTTCTCTGATTGCTGTGGATGAAACTTCCAAAACTATGTTGAACAACAGTGGTGAGAATGGGCAACCCTTGTCTTGTTCCTGATCTTAGTGGAAATGGTTCCAGTTTTTCACCATTGAGGACGATCTTGGCTGTGGGTTTGTCATATATGGCATTTACTATGTTGAGGAAAGCTCCCTCTATGCCTACTTTCTGGAGGGTTTTTTATGATAAATGGGTGTTGAATTTTGTCGAAAGTTTCTCTGCATCTGTTGAGATGATCACATGATTTTTATCCAATTTGTTAATATGGTGTATCACATTGATTGATTTGCATATATTGAAAAATCCTTGCATCCCTGGGATAAATCCCACTTGATCACGGTGTACAATCCTTTCAATGTGTTGCTGGTGTCCGTTTGCTAGTATACCGTTGAGAATTTTTGCATCTATATTCATCAGTGATATTGGTCTGTAATTTTCTTTTTTTGTAGTATCTTTGTCTGGTTTTGGTATCAGGGTGATGGTGGCCTCATAGAACAAGTTTGGGAGTGTTCCTTCCTCTGCAATGTTTTGGAAGAGTTTGAGAAGGATGGGTGTTAGCTCTTCTCTAAATATTTGATAGAATTCACCGGTGAAGCCGTCTGGTCCTGGAGTTTTGTTTGTTGGAAGATTTTTAATCACAGCTTCAATTTCATTACTTGTGACTGATCTGTTCATATTTTCTATTTCTTCCTGGTTCAGTTTTGGAAGGTTATACCTTTCTAAGAATATGTCCATTTCTTCCAGGTTGTCCGTTTTAGTGGCATAGAGTTGCTTGCAGTAGTCTCTTAAGATGCTTTGTGTTTCTGCAGTGTCTGTTGTACCTTCTCCTTTATCAATTCTAATTGTATTGATTTGAGTCCTCTTCCTCTTTTTCTTGATGAGTCAGCTAATGGTTTATCAATTTTGTGTATCTTCTCAGAGAACCACCTTTTAGTTTTATTGATCTTTGCTATTGTTCTCTTTTTTTCTATTTCATTTATTTCTGCTCTGATCTTTATGATTGCTTTCCTTCTGCTAACTTTGGGTTTTGTTTGTTCTTCTTTCTCTAGTTCCTTTACGTGTAAGGTTAGATTGTTTATCTGAGATTTTTCTTGTTTCTTGAGGTAGGCTTGTATAGATATAAAATTCCCTCTTAGAACTGCTTTTGCTGCATCCCATAGGTTTTGGATTTTTCATTATCTTTCATTTCATATCTTTCATATCTTTCATTATCATTTGTCTATAGGTATTTTTTGATTTCCTCTTTAATTTCTTCAGTGATCTCTTGGTTATTTAGTAACGTATTGTTTATCCTCCATGTGTTTGTGTTTTTTTACGTTTTTTTCCCTATAATTCATTTCTAATCTAATAGCATTGTGGTCAGAAAAGATGCTTGATATGATTTCAATTTTCTTAAATTTACCCAGGCTTGATTTGTGACCCAAGATGTGATCTATCCTGGAGAATGTTCCGGGCACACTTGAGAAGAAAGTGTAATCTGCTGTTTGGGGATGGAATGTCCTAAAAATATCAATTAAATCTACCTGATCTATTATGTCATTTAAGGCTTCTGTTTCCTTATTTACTTTCCTTTTGGATGATCTGTCCATTGCTGTAAGTGAGGTTTTAAGTCACCCACTATTATTGTGTTACTGTCAATTTCCTCTTTTATAGCTGCTAGCAGTTGCCTTATGTATTGAGGTGCTCTTATGTTGGTGCATATATATTTATAATTGTTATATCTTCTTCTTGGATTGATCCCTTGATCATTATGTAGTGTCCTTCCTTGTCTCTTGTAACATTCTTTATTTTAAAGTCTATTTTATCTGATATGAGTATTGCCACTCCAGCTTTCTTTTGATTTCCATTTGCATGGAACATCTTTTTCTATTCCCTCACTTTCAGTCTGTATGTGTCCCTAGGTCTGAAGGGGGTCTCTTGTAGACAGCATATATATCAGTCTTGTTTTTGTATCAATTCAGCAACCCTGTGTCTTTTGGTTGGAGCATTAAATCCATTCACATTTAAGGTAATTATCGATATGTATGTTCCTATGACCATTGTCTTAATTGTTTTGGGTTTGCTTTTGTAGGTCCTTTTCATCTCCTGTGTTTCTCACTTAGAGACGTTCCTTTAGCATTTGTTGTAGAGCTGGTTTGGTGGTGCTGAATTCTCTTAGCTTTTGCTTGTCTGTAAAACTTTTGATTTCTCCATCAAATCTGAATGAGATCCTTGCCGGGTAGAGTAATGTTGGTTGTAGGTTCTTCCCTTTCATCACTTTAAGTATATCATGCCACTCCCTTCTGGCTTGTAGAGCTTCTGCTGAGAAATCAGCTGTTACACTTATGGGAGGGCTTCCCTGGTGGTGCAGTGGTTGAGAGTCCGCCTGCTGATGCAGGGGACAAGGGTTTGTGACCTGGTCCGGGAAGATCCCACATGCCGCGGAGCGGCTGGGCCTGTGAGCCATGGCCACTGAGCCTGCACGTCTGGAGCCTGTGCTCTGCCACAGGAGAGGCCACAACAGTGAGAGGCCCGCATACAGCAAAAAAAAAAAAAAAAAAAACTTATGGGAGTTCCCTTGTATGTTATTTGTCGTTTTTCCCTAGCTGCTTTCAATAATTTTTCTTTGTCTTTAATTTCTGCCCATTTGATTACTATGTGTCTCAGAGTGTTTCTCCTTGGGTTTATCCTGTATGGTACTTGCTGTGCTTTTTGGACTTGGGTGGCTATTTCCTTTCCCATGTTAGGGAAATTTTCGACTATAATCTCTTCAAATATTTTCTCACGTCCTTTCTCTCTATCTTCTCCTCCTGGGACCCTTATAATGCGAATGATGTTGCGTTTAATATTGTCCCAGAGGTCTCTTAGGCTGTCTTCATTTCTTTTCATTCTTTTTTATTTATTCTGTTCCACAGCAGTGAATTCCACCATTCTGTCTTCCAGGTCACTTATCCATTCTTCTGCCTCAGTTATTCTGCTATTGATTCCTTCCAGTGTAGTTTTCATTTCAGTTATTGTATTGTTCATCTCTGTTTGTTTGTTATTTAATCCTTCTAGGTCTTTGTTAAACATTTCTTGCATCTTCTCTATCTTTGCCTCCATTCTTTTTCCAATGTCCTAGATTATCTTCACTATCCTTATTGTGAATTATTTTTCTGGAAGGTTGCCTACCTCAACTTCATTTAGTTGTTTTCCTGGGGTTTCATCTTGTTCCTTCATCTGGTACATAGCCCTCTTCCTTTTCATCATGTCTATCTTTCTGTGAATGTGGTTTTTGTTCCACAGGCTGCAGGATTGTAGTTCTTCTGGCTTCTGCTGTCTGCCCCCTGGTGGATAAGGCTACCTAAGAGGCTTGTGTAAGTTTCCTGATGGGAGGGACTGGTGGTGGGTAGAGCTGACTGTTGCTCTGGTGGGAAGAGCTCAGTAAAACTTTAATCTGCTTGACTGCTGATGGTTGGGGCAGGGTTCCCTCCCTGATGGTTCTTTGGCATGAGGCAACCCAACACTGGAGCTTACCTGGGCTCTTTGGTGGGGCTAATGACAGACTCTGGGAGGGCTCACGCCAAGGAGTACTTCCCAGAACTTCTGCTGTCAGTGTCCTTGTCCCCAGGGTGAGCCACAGCCATTCCCCACCTCTGCAGGAGACCCTCCAACTCCAGCAGGTAGGTCTGGTTCAGTCTCCCCTGGGGTCACTGCTCCTTCCCCTGGGTCCCGATGCGCACACTACTTTGTGTGTGCCCTCCAAGAGTGGAGTCTCTGATTCCCCCAGTCCTGTCGAAGTGCTGCAATCAAATCCCACTAGCCTTCAGTGTCTGATTCTCTAGGAATTCCTCTTCCCGTTGCTTGGCCCCCAGGATGGGAAGCCTGACGTGGGGCTCAGAACCTTTACTCCAGTCGGCGGACTTCTGTGGTATAAGTGTTCTCCAGTCTGTGAGTCACCCACCCAGCAGTTATGGGATTTGATTTTACTGTGATTGCGCCCCTCCTACCATCTCACTGTGGCTTCTCCTTTGTCGTTGGATGTGGGGTATCTGTTTTGGTGAGTTCCAGTGTCTTCCTATTGATGATTGTCCAGCAAGTAGTTGTGTTTCTACTGTTCGCACAAGAGGGAGTGAGAACACGTCCTTCTACTCTGCCATCTTGGTTCAGGGCTCCCTGTGCTTGGTATTATTGGTGGATTTCTTTATTGGTTTGGCTGCTCACTTTTTTTGATTGCTACTATTTGAATTATTATTACTATAATTTGAATAATTATTTTATTTATTTATTTTTCTTTCTTTTTTTCTCCCTTTTCTTGTGAATTGTGTGGCTGACAGGGTCTTGGTGTTCTGGCCTGGTGTCAGGCCTGAGCCTCTGAGGTGGGAGAGCTGAGTTCAGGACACTGCACCACCAGAGGCCTCCCGACCCCACGTAATATCAATCAGTGAGAGCACTCCCAGAGATCTCTGTCTCAACACTAAGACCCTTTTCCACCGAACAGCCAGCAGACTCCAGTGCTGGACACCCCATGCCAAACAACTAGCAAGACAGGAACAAATCCCCACCCATTAGCAGAGAGGTTGCCTAAAATCATACTAAGTTCACAGACACCCCAAAACACACCACCAGAGGCAGCCCTCCCCACCAGAAACGCAAGATACAGCCCCACCCACCAGAACATAGGCACCAGTCCCCTCCAACAGGAAGCCTGCACAAGCCACTGAACCAATCTCATCCACTGGGGGCAGACACAAAAAACAACAGGAACTATGAACCTGCAGGCTGCCAAAAGGAGACCACAAACACAGTAAGTTAAGGAAAATGAGAAGACAGAGAAACACAGAGAAGATGAAGGAGCAAGGTAAAAACCCTCCAGACCTAAAATGAACAGGAAATAGGCAGTCTACCTGAAAAAGAATTCAGAGTAATGACAGTAAAGATGATCTAAATCTTGGAAATATAATAGAGAAAATACAAGAAATGTTTAACAAGGACCTAGAAGAAATTAAGAGCAAAATTAAGACGAAAAACACAATAAATGAAATTTAAAATTCCCTAGAAGAATCAATACAAGAATAACTGTGGCAGATAAATGGATAAACAACCTGGATGATAAAAGAGGGGAAATAACTACCACAGAGCAGAATAAAGAAAAAAGAATGAAAAGATTGAGGACAGTTTCAGAGATCTCTGGGACAACATTAAACGCACCAATATTCGAAGTATAGGGGTCCCAGAAGAAGAAGAGGAAAAGAAAGTGTCTGAGAAAATATTTGAAGAGATTAAAGCTGAAAACTTCCCTAACATGGGAAAGGAAATAGTCAATCAAGGCCAGGAATCATAGAGAATCCCATACAGGATAAATCCAGGGAGAAACACACCAAGACACATATTAATCAAACTATCAAAAATTAAATACAAAGAACAATGTTAAAAGCAGCAAGGGAAAAGCAACAAATAACATACAAGGGAATCACCATAACATTAACAGCTGATCTTTCAGCAGAAACTCTGCAAGCCAGAAGGGAGTGGCAGGACATGTTTAAAGTGATGAAAGGGGAAAACCTACAGCCAAGATTACTCTACCCAGCAGGGATATCATTCAGATTCCATGGAGAAATTAAAACCTTTACAGACAAGCAAAAGTTAAGAGAATTCAGCACCACTAAACAAACTTTAAAACAAATGCTAAAGGAACTTCTCTAGGCAGGAAACACAAGAGAGAGAAAAGACCTACAAAAAGAAAATCAAAACAATTAAGAAAATGGTAATAGGAATATACATGTCAATAACTACCTTAAATGTAAATGGATTAAATGCTCCAACCAAAAGACAAACTGGCTGAATGGATACAAAAACAAGACGCGTATATATGCTGTCTACAAGAGAACCACTTCAGACCTTGGGACACATACAGACTGAAAGTGAGGGGATGGAAAAAGATATTCCATGGAAATGGAAATCAAAAGAAAGCTGGAGTAGCAGTTCTCATATCAGACAAAATGGACTTTAAAATAAAGACTATTACAAGGGACAAAGAAGCACACTACATAATGATCAAGGGATCAATCCAAGAAGAAGATATAACACTTGAAAATATTTATGCATCCAACACAAGAGTACCTCAATACATCAAGCAAATGCTAACAGCCATAAAAGGGGAAATCGACAGTAACACAATCATAGTAGGGTGCTTTAACACCCCACTTTCACCAAAGGACAGATCATCCAAAATGAAAATAAATAAGGAAATACAAGCTTTAAATTACACTTTAAACAAGATGGACTTAATTGATATTTATAGGACATTCCATCCAAAAACAACAGAATGCACTTTCTTCTCAACTGCTCATGGAACATTCTCCAGGATAGGTCATATCTTGGGTTACAAATCAAGCCTTGGTAAATTTAAGAAAACTGAAATCATATCAAGTATCTTTTCTGACCATAACACTATGAGAATAGATATCAATTACAGGGAAAAATCTGTAAAAAATACAAAACGTGGAGGCTGAAAAATATACTACTAAATAACCAAGAGATCACTGAAGAAATCAAAGAGGAAATCAAAAAATACCCAGAAAAAAATGACAATGAAAACACAATGACCCAAAAACTATGGGATGCAGCAAAAGCAGTTCTAAGAGGGAAGTTTATAGCAATACAATCCAAGCTCAAGAAGCAAGACACATCTAAAATAAACACCCTAACCTTACACCTAAAGCAATTAGAGAAGGAAGAACAACAAAAAAAAAAACCCAAAGTTAGCAGAAGGAATGAAATCACAAAGATCAGATCAGAAATACATGAAAAAGAATTGAAGGAAACAATAGCAAACATCAATACAACTAAAAGGTCGTCCTTTCAGATGATAAACAAAATTGATAAACCATTAGCCAGACTCATCAAGAAAAAAATGAAGACTCAAATCAACAGAATTAGAAATGAAAAAGGGGAAGTATCAACTGACACTGCAGAAATACAATGGATCATGAGACATTACTACAAGCAACTATATGCCAATAAAATGGACAACCTGGAAGAAAAGGATAAATTCTTAGAGAAGCACATCCTTCTGTGACTGAACCAGAAAGAAACAGAAAATATAAACAGACCAATCACAAGCACTGAAATTGAGACTGTGGTTAAAAATCTTCCAACAAACAAAAGTCCAGGACCAAGTGGCTTCACAGGCGAATTCTATCAAACATTTACAGAAGAGTAACACCTTTCCTTCTAAAACTCTTCCAAAATATAGCAGAGGGAGGAACACTCCCAAACTCATTCTACGAGGCCACCAACACACTGATGCCAAAACCAAAGATGTCACAAAGAATACTACAGCCCAATATCACTGATGAACACAGATGCAAAATACCTCAACAAAAATACTAGCAAACAGAATCCAGCAGCACATTAAAAGGATCATACACGATGATCAACTGGGGTTTATCCCAGGAATGCAAGGATTCTTTAATATATGCAGATCAATCAATGTGATACACCACATTAACAAATTGAAGGAGAAAAACCATATGATCATCTCAATAGATGCAGAAAAGGCTTTCGACAAAATTCAACACCCATTTATGATAAAAACTCTCCAGAAAGTGGGCATAGAGGGAACTTACATCAACATAATAAAGGCCATGTATGACAAGCCCCGGCCAACATTGTTCTCAATGGTGAAAAACTGAAACCATTTCCTCTAAGATCAGGAACAAGACAAGGTTGTCCACTCTCACCATTATTATTCAACATAGTTTTGGAAGTTTTAGCCACAGCAATCAGAGAAGAAGAAGAAATACAAGGAATCCAAATCAGAAAAGAACAAGTAAAGCTGTCATTGTTTGCAGATGACATGATACTATACATAGAGAATCCTAAAGATGCTACCAGAAAACTACTAGAGCTCAGCAATGAATTTGGTAAAGTAGCAGGATACAAAACCAATGCACAGAAATCTCTTGCATTCCTATACACTAATGATGAAAAATCTGAAAGAGAAATTAAGGAAACACTCCTATTTACCACTGTGACAAAAATAATAAAATACCTAGGAATAAACCTACCTAAGGAGACAAAAGACCTGTTTGCAGAAAATTATAAGACAGGTTGAAAGAAATCAAAGAAGATATAAACAGATGGAGAGATATACCATGTTCCTTGATTGGAAGAATCAACATTGTGAAAATGACTATACAACCCAAAGCAATCTACAGATTCAATGCAATCCCTATCAAACTACCAATGGCATTCTTCACAGAACTAGAACAAAAAATTTCACAATTTGTATGGAAACACAAAAGACCACGAATAGCCAAAGTAATCTTGAGAAAGAAAAATGGAGCTGGAGGAATCAGACTCCCTGACTTCAGACTATACTACAAAGCTACACTAATCAAGACAGTACAGTATTGGCACAAAAACAGAAATACAGATCAATGGAACAGGATAGAATGCCCAGATACAAACCCATGCACATATAGTCACCTTATCTTTGATAATGGAGGCAAGAATATACAATGGAGAAAAGACAGCCTCTCCAATAAGCAGTACTGGAAAAACTGGACAGCTACATGTAAAAGAATGAAATTAGAACACTCCCTAACACCATATACAAAAATAAACTCAAAATGGATTAAAGACCTAAATTTAAGACCAGACACTATAAAACTCTTAGAGGAAAATATAGGCAGAACACTCTATGACGTAAATCACAGCAAGATCCTTTTTGACCCACCTCCTAGAGAAATGGAAATAAACACAAAAATAAACAAATAGGACCTAATGAAACTTCAAAGCCTTTGCACAACAAAGGAAACCATAAACAAGATGAAAAGACAACCCTCAGAATGGGAGAAAATATTTGCAAATGAAGCAACTGACAAAGGATTAATCTCCAAAATATACAAGCAGCTCATGCAGCTCAATATCAAAAAAACAAACAACCCGTCCAAAAATGGGCAGAAGACCTAAAATAGACATTTCTCCAAAGAAGATATATGATTGCCAACAAACACATGAAAGGATGCTCAACATCACCAATCATTAGAGAAACGCAAATGAAAACGACAATGAGGTATCACCTCACACCGGTCAGAATGGCCATCATCAAAAAATCTACAAACAATAAATGCTGGAGAGGGTGTGGAGAAAATGGAACCCTCTTGCACTGTTGGTGGGAATGTAAATTGATACAGCTACTATTGAGAATAGTATGGAGGTTCCTTAAAAAACTAAAAATAGAACTACCATATGACCCAGCAATCCCACTATTGGGCATATACCCTGAGAATACCATCATTCAAAAAGAGTCATGTACCACAATGTTCACTGCAGCACTATTTTCAATAGCCAGGACATGGAAGCAACCGAAGTGTCCATCGACAGATGAATGGATAAAGAAGATGTGGCACATATATACAATGTAATATTATTCAGCCATAGAAAGAAACAAAATTGAGCTATTTGTACTGAGGTGGATGGACCCAGATACTGTCACACAGAGTGAAGTAAGTGAAAAAGAGAAAAACAAAGACAGTATGCTAACACATATTAAAAAAAAAAACCAAAAAACAAAAAAAAACTGTTCTGATGAACCCAGGGGCAGGACAGGAATAAAGACACAGACATAGAGAATGGACTTGAGGACACAGGGAGGCCGAAGGGTAAGCTGGGACGAAGTGAGAGAGTGGCATGGACATATATACACTACCAAATGTAAAACAGATAGCTAGTGGGAAGCAGCCACATAGCACAGGGAGATCAGCTTGGTGCTTTGAGACCACCTAGAGGGGTGGGATAGGGAGGGTGTGAGGGAGACACAAGAGGGAGGCCAATATGGCTATATCTGTATACGTATAGCTGATTCACTTTGTTATAAAGCAGGAACTAACACACTACTGTAAAAAGATTATACTCCAATAAAGATGTTAAAAAAAAAAAGAAATGTCAGATTTTCACCATTATATTCTAAATGTGTTTTTATATAAGAATAATTAAAGGCAAGTTATTTGTTTTGAAAACCTACCTCCTGCCTTCACATTATATTTTGTCTGGTAAACAGATGTAAAAATAGCTCATTGCCACTTGCCAGGAATAGACTACAGACTACATGGAGATGGAGGCCCTTTGTGTCCTCTGTGCTTTTTGTAGAGGGGAAAGGGATCCAGGCACTGTGCTTCCTGGGGGGAAGGGCGCTTGCTGGAGGGAGGGCATTGAGAGGAAGAAGGAGCCAGAGTGTGGAGGAGAAAGATAGCACTGAGTGGGTGCTGAGCCAATGAACAGGAGGTAAACTGTTCTTGTTACATCCTGCTGAGCACTTACGCAGTGGCTTCAGAATAAGTTATCACTGCCCTTCAATGTTCTCATTAGCTTAGCAATGTCAGGTGAAGAGGTTTGGGCCCTTCCTCCTGATGCCCAGGGGAGGACTCAGTGTGAGCTAAGACACACTCAGGGGTCAGGTTACCAGACTGAAGGGGTCAGAAGTGCCCACATTTGATTCTGAGTCGACACAGACACTATAAGCAGACAGTGAGATCAGAAGAGATTGTAAATCCAAAATCAGGAACACAGATAGGAAAGAGTTTCTAAATGTGGTCAGCATCAGAAAGAACTGGGAAATTTGTTCAGGAGAGCAATGTAATAAAGCAGAAAGGGTAATAATCTAGAAATCTGAAGACCTGGGTTCTAAACTAGGCTCCTTCGTATACTGCATGTTTGATCTTGGAGAGGTCATTTAGTTTTTAAGCATCAATCTCTTTTTCACTGAAGTTCTTAACTTCTCCAAGCCAGAATGTCTTCATCTGCACAATGGATAAAGGAACAGAATCTTTCTCATCTTGGTGTTTTAAGAAATACATGATCTAACCCATCTAAAGACTCTAGCACATAGTGAGCATTCAATAAATGTTAATTGTTCCTGTTGTTACTCTTATCATTATTTCTATCTTGTAGGGATTCTCTACAGACCAGTCAAATGAGATAATATGTCTAAGCCTAGCGCCTGGCTACACCAGTTCTCAGACCCTAAGCTTTGCCACCTGACCTAGTCTATCACAGCTGTCCACACTCATTTGATATCTGAGGAACCATCAATCTGAAGCCACGTAACAAGCTGCTGACAGCCCCAGAAACTGACGTTGTCAGCAGTGAATTGTACGAACAGGCAAGATGGTGATCATTCAGGGAGATGAAACTGACAGGAACACGGAGGGCTGGGACACCAGTAACATGCCCCTCCTAATTAATTGCCCGATTAAGGTCAAATCCAGTGTGATCAAGAGTAAAGTCTGCCAATTTGAAGTCAAATAAAACATGAACACTCACAGAAGAAGAAAGAAGGTAGAGAATTTGATAGTGATTACAAATTTGATAGTGATTACCGCTGGCCTGAAGGACAACTTTTATTTTACTCTTTATACTTTCCTGCTTTCCAAATTTTCTGCAATGCACAGGCACTGGTAATATAATCAGAAAAAAGTTATAAAAGACAAAAATTAAAGTCTAGGTCCCTCTAAGTGGAAGAGACATAAGACCATATTGTAGGGGAGCAGAGGAAGTAGGGAATCTGAAGCTACATCCAATTAGTTTTTCATTCTTGCATCCCTTCTTTCTGTTTCCATAGTCACTTACCTCCCTATTCTGGATCTGTATCACCAGATTATTGTAAAACTATCTTGCAATGCATTTCCTCATTTCCAAGCCCCCTTTGAAGCCGTCCCTTCCACACAGCAAGAACACATCCTGCAGCAAACACCATCTTTGCCAGTCACCTCCTGTTCAGTCACTTATAATGACGTCCTGTCACATCGGATATCACTCAACAGTTGTCCACTGTTGAATATATTTTCTTAACCATTCCTCTGCTATATTTTCTTCTCCACTTCTATTTCTAACTAAAACTTAATGAGGCCTCTAAGCTTCAGCTAAACCAGAGGTTCTCAAAGTGTGGTCTGTGGACCAGCAGTGTCAACATCACTTGGGAACTTGAAATGCCACTTTTGACCCCACCTCAGACCCCAGAATCAGAAATTCTGTGGTTTATCAAGCTGTCCAGGTGTTCCTGATACATGGTAAAGTTTGAGAGGCAAATTTAAAGCACTCAGCTAAACTGACCTGCCAACTCCTTTCAAATGTTGCTTGTTCATTCTCACCAGGTCACCTTTATACACGGTGCGGGGGCTTTGCAATGAATCAACTTGGGTAAGATGAACTATATTTTGCAGCATTTCCTTACCTGTAGGTTTCCCGATAGGCTGGGAGACCAGAGATTCAAGTCTAAGGGTTGGAGGGTGGAAGTCAAGCAGCCGCCATTTTGTAGCTCACACATGGTGTCACTTGCCTGTCGATTTACTTTGTGGGTGTGGGGTGGCAGTTGGGTGTGCAACTGCTTCCCCTTCCCCTGAATCCTCCTTCACCTTCTCTAACTCCTGGGCCAGATGGGCATTAAGCTCCGTGATGAGGGGCCCCAGCTTCACCTGTGGACACACACCGTCAAAGTCAGAGGCAGTAAGAACGATGAGTTTGTGGGTTCCCATTGCTCTCCCCATCTTATACCCATCTTCTCCTCCCCACTGTACGTTGTATGGACTCCAGTCTCCTGCATCAGATGAAAAGACAACAGCCTTATAGCAACAGCTGTCAGTGAGGTAGATGGCTCTTCCCCTGAAGGAAGTTGAAAGGCAAGGGTATAGGGAGAGGTTTCCCTGACCTCCACCGCAAACCTCACTAAGTCCCCAGTTTTTTCTCCACACTCTTGTATGCTCAGGGGAATTCAGTTCAAATCTGACCTCAAGGAAGTCTTCCACATAAATCCTATTCCAATTCTATTCTTTCTTTTTTAATTCTGAAAGGTGTGTCGTCCTCCTTTGTAGTCTATCTGTTAATCATTCTCAAGCTGTTTCACATAATATCCTTGCTATGTCTCCACATCTAGATTATGAGCAACTTTTGGCCAGTAACCAAAAGGTTTTTGCCACCACCCTTCCCCCACCCCCAGTAAAGCAAATTCTATTTATTATGTTTTGTAATGTCACCTTATTTCCCTAGGCTTCCTATTCTTCCTGGACATTATTCATCACTCTCAATGTTTCATAAGTAGACTGATGATATTCAAATATATATCTTCTATCCAAACCTCTTTCCTGAACTTCAAGCCATATATATAATTGCTACTGGACATCTCCACATGGATATCCCTCGGGTTTCTCTTTTTCTTTTCCAGCAAGCTCAAAACTGAACCTTTCAACCAATTCCAATGTTTTTGTGTTTTAGATCTAAGAGAAATGTACCTCTATCCACCCAGTTTGCCAAACTCAAGCTATGACATCTGTGTTATCCTAGATGCCTCACTCTTTCTTTCCCCCTAAATCCAGTCATATTACTGAATAATCTAAATTCTTCCCCCTTGATCCTATTTACTTTTTGCCTTGTACGTATTAGGTACAATGTGCAAAATGGTTAAAATGATGGACTACAAAAACAGACTCAGGTAGACAAATTCTAGTTCTATTGATTATTATGTACTAAGTCTCAGTTTCCTCACCTGTAAAACAGGAAGATAATTGTACCTATCTCAAATGATTGTTGTGTGTATTAACACACACAACTCTTATGAAGCCATATATAGTCCCTGTCACATGGGAAATAATGTATTTAATAAATATTAGCTATTATGATTCCTTCTGCTATTACTCAAAGCCAGGTCACAGTCTCTTTCCTTGATTATATTACAGCTTCCTAATTGGTTTCCTTGTCACTAGACTTTCTTCTCTTTCTCAATTATAGATGTAGAATTTTATAAAATGTCATAAGCAATTTCTAAAATACCATTAATTATTCTTTCAAATACCACATATATTTTATAATGGTATTTAAAGTATATTAATGTTTCAGATGTGATAAACTAGATTAACAAATTTATATGGTCTGAGTGCCAAGAACTAGTGGGTTTGGTGTGAGCCCCAATTCTTGCTTTTGGAATTTTAAGTCAGAGAGGCACCAGTGCACAGACTTCCTGAAACATCCCTGAAGAGCCCCAGTATTCATAAGGTGGATATACCGTACTGCTACTGAGTTATTAAGCAGGTAGGTTTTTTTTTCCCCCCTAGGGCAACATACGGATGCCTGTAACTTTTCTACTTTTCTCCATCATTCAGATTGGAATGTCCTAGGATTGCAGTAAGAAGATTCACCATATCCTTGTGAAGACATATGCCTTTGATTCTGACCGAGACAGACAGACTTAACAGCTGCACAGCAGATGGCCCTCAGTCATGTTTTAGGTGACTGTTTCGATTGAATATTATAAAACTGGATGAAATTCTGCCAATTTCCCCTTGCAATTACAGAAGTGTGGAGTGAGGAAGTAAAAAGATTTAGTGTTCATTAAAGTGAGCATCCTTAATAAAGTCTATGCTTTCTATTTCTGAAAAGCTGCATGTTTTCGTGTAGCACCAGAGCACTTGTACCTCTAATAAGCTCTGGCCTGTATTAGAATGATTTATATATGTTGTTTACCTTCCCCACTAGACTGTGAGTGACTTGAAAGCAATACTATGTCTGATCCATCTTTGTACCCCAGCACCTTGCACACTCTCTTGCCTACAGTATATGCTCAATGAATACTGAATTAATGAACAATCCGATGAATAAATATGCCATTGAAATTTTCAAAATTAATTCATACTTTATAATGAAGAGGAGAGAGTCACTATTTAAAGGTACTCTGTGGAAAATTGCTATGTATAATGCCAAATCTCCTCATTGTTTATCATATATTTCATACATCAAGTTTACTTAATTTAATACAATTCAAAAATGTACATATTGAGCATCTGTTGCCTTCCATTGACGATAAGGTACTGAGATACAAAGAAGAATGAGACATGGTCCCTGTGGCAAATTTCACTTTCTGCTCTTTTTACAATGTGATTGACTGACACCCTTCCTATGGAGTGGCAGGGTCCATGTTCCCTCCCATGAAGATGAGTGGGATTTCATGACTGCTCCATCTAATAGAACATGGCAGAAGTGATGAAATGTGCCCTTTGACGCTAGGTTACATAAAGGATTCAGCCTTTGCCTTACTCTCTCAATCAGGACACTCTCCATCTTGGAAGCCAGCCACCATGCTGTGAGGAAGCCCAAACTAGCCCACACAGAGAGTGCAGAGACCACACTAGAGAGGTTCACATAAATCTATAGAGAGAGGTCCTGCCTTCTACCCACTAGATGACAGTAGCATACCTCCTCCAAGTTATGACAATCAAAAATGATTCCATGGAGCTTCCCTGGTGGCGCAGTGGTTGAGAGTCTGCCTGCCGATGCAGGGGACACAGGTTCGTGTCCCGGTCCGGGAAGATCCCACATGCCGCAGAGCGGCTGGGCCCGTGAGCCGTGGCTGCTGAGCCTGCGCGTCCGGAGCCTGTGCTCCGCAACGGGAGAGGCCACAACAGTGAGAGGCCCGCGTACCGAAAATAAATAAATAAATAAATGATTCCAGACATTGCCAAATGTTCCCTGGGGAGAAGGCAAAATCACCCCCAGTTGAGAACCACTGCCTTAAATGATTCCAGAACCCAGCCTTTGAGCTGCCCCACCTGACTTCAAGTGGAAAGGAAATGAGCTATCCTTGCTGAGCCCTGCCCAAACTGGAGATTTATGAGAAGAACAGATACTGTTATTATAAGCCAATAAGTTGTGGAATGGTATGTTGCAAAGTATTAAATAATGGGAAAAGCACCTGACCTCAAGGGACTGTTTTTCCCCTGTAGGGTGGAAAGCAACTGTGAAACTAAATAATCACTATTCTACAACAGGCACTTATAAAGTTTACTGTAAAGTTTTGCTTACGTGGCATACCTTGAATAGAAGTGTGTGGGTGAGAGAGAGAGGCTATGTGTGTATATTCAAAGGGGCAGCCCTCTGATATCGAAGGCCTGGTCTGTGGTCATACTGAGCTATTAGAGCATCTATGTTAACCTAATTTCTGTATATATATAATTACACTGTCTTCCTAATTTGCTCATGCACTTTCAACTGGAAGTGGTGAACACCGGATTCTTAAATAACTCCACATCATTAAGGTCACCTACAGTAACACACAGCTTGTTTTCCTGTAAGCTGCATTAGATGACTCAGTGCCAGCGTATCTGGAACAACTGTGAGATAATGTTCTGATATGAGCTGTGGCAGGGTCAAGTTTGGTCTTTATGGCACTTACAATTTATCTTCAGATAAATTGATAAAATTTATCTTCATCAGGAAAAAGTCTTGGATACAAAGTGTGGATATGCAGTGACTCAATATAAAATAGATATGCTAAATTTATAGAGGTTTTTTTTAAAGAATTTAAAATTAAGATAATACATGATAATATGTATACCTAAAATTTGGTTTTACATAATTACAATGAGTAGTGTGGCCTCAAGAGTAGAAGCTGTGTCTTATTTGTAATAACAGCAGTGGCTACGATATTGCCTACTTGGCCGTGGTCTCTGCACAGTGTTATGCTGTGGGGTTTATCCTCACCATAGCCCGGCAACTGCAGTTCAAAGGAGTTAAATGACTTGCCAAAGAGCTCGTGGGATTTGAAGCCTTATTTCTCTGACTCCTAAGCCTGTTGTCTTTCCACAATACCTGCTCCCTCTATCTTTGTGTCCTCGATAGTCAACACAATGTGTAGTACATTGCTAGACATTCAAATGAGTTTGTAGTTGTTGATTTAAAAAAATACTTTGAATCACAAATGCAGCAGCTCGGTATGGAAAAGAGACAATATGGTCTATTGGATTGATCATTATGATGGTCAATCTATGTTTGTTGATTGCCACACTATAGAGGAGTCACCAAATAATTGATTATTCTAGATACTAAGCCAACTGAATCAGCTTGACTATGCAGTATGACTGACTGCCTAGTAATCAGCCACTGAATGGCAAAGCTCATCTATGTAGACATACCCTTAAAAGGGCCTGCTGTACTAACTCATTATTTTCTTGTTTTATGAAGGGAATGTTGTTTCTGGAAGGAGAAACAGAAGTCAGCATAGGGCTTTCCTGGTAGCACAGTGGTTAAAGACTCCGCCTGCCAATGCAGGGGTCAAGGGTTCAAGCCCTGGTCGGGGAAGATCCCACGTCACAGAGCAGCTAAGCCCATGGGCCACAACTACTGAGCCTGTGCTCTAGAGCCCGCGAGCCACAACTACTGAAGCACACAGGCCTAGAGCCCATGCTCCACAACAAGAGAAGCCACCACAATAAGAAACCTGCACACCGCAACGAAGAGTAGCCCCCGTTCGCCGCAACTAGAGAAAGCCCGTGCGCAGCAATGAAGACCCAACACAGCCAAACATAAATAAACAAAATAAAGTAAAAAAAAAAAGTCAGCATAAGCTCCTTCTCATAAGGAAAGGGATAAGCTGGTTGAGAGAGGCCGCATCTAATGAATATATGCATAAAATATACTGAATGTATAAGGCTAACCGATAAAAAATATCCCAATTAGATTGTGGATTGTTATTAATATAGGGTGATGCCCACAAAAGGTGAATGAATAAATGAATGAAAAATTGAATAACTGATATATAAATAAATAATGAAAACAGCCCAAACTAGTCAGAGGCACTGTCGACTGACACCCAATAATATAACTGCAAAATGAACTTGTCAGGAGAATATCTATACACAGACCAACTGCAAACAATGGCCATTTATATGTCAAACTGGTTGATGATAACTGGTGGTTTGAATTAAGCCTTCGTTTTCTTCAAAGCTCTTTCCTGCTTCACATGGGTCATTATGAAGTTTACATTCAGACTTAAGAACCATGCTGTGGATCCACTTCAGTTTTAGTCAGAAAGTGGCAGACGTACAATGCAGGGCCCAAGCATTTAAAGCCTAGTTATTCAGAAGCCGGTTAGGGCCTAAATCCACTTCAGTTTTAGTCAGAAACTGGGTGAGGTAGAATCCAGGGCCTAAGCATTCTAAAGCCTAGTTATTCAGAAGAGGGGGGCTTCCGGGAAGATGGCGGAAGAGTAAGACGCGGAGATCACCTTCCTCCCCACAGATACACCAGAAATACATCTACACGTGGAACAACTCCTACAGAACACCTACTGAACGCTGGCAGAAGACCTCAGACCTCCCAAAAGGCAAGAAACTCCCCACGTACCTGGGTAGGGCAAAAGAAAAAAGAATAAACAGAGACAAAAGGATAGGGGCGGGACCTGCACCAGTGGGAGGGCGCTGTGAAGGAGAAAAGGATTCCACACACTAGGAAGCCCCTTCGCGGGCGGAGACTGCAGGTGGCGGAGGGGGAAAGCTTCGGAGCCACGGGGGACAGCACAGCAACAGGGGTGCGGAGGGCAAAGCGGAGAGATTCCCTCACAGAGGATCAGGGCCGACCGGCACTCACCAGCTCGAGAGGCTTGTCTGCTCACCTGCCGGGGCGGGCGGGGCCTGGAGTTGAGGCTCGGGCTTGGGTCGGAGCGCCTGGAGAGGACTGGGGTTGGCGGCGTGAAGACAGCCTGCAGGGGGCTAGTGCGCCACAGCTAGCCGTGAGGGAGTCCGAGGAAAAGTCTGGACCTGCCGAAGAGGCAAGAGACTTTTTCTTCCCTCTTTGTTTCCTGGTTTGCGAGGAGGCGGGATTAAGAGCGCTGCTTAAAGGAGCTCCAGAGATGGGTGCGAGCAGCGGCTAAAAGCGCGGACCCCAGAGACGGGCGGGAGACGCTAAGGCTGCTGCTGCCGCCACTAAGAAGCCTGTGTACCAGCACAGGTCACTCTCCACACCTCCCTCCCGGGAGCCTGTGCAGCCCGCCACTGACAGTGTCCCGAGACCCAAGGACAACTCTCCCGGAAGAACGCACGGCGCGCCTCAGGCTGGTGCAACGTCACGCCGGCCTCTGCCGCCGCAGGCCCGCCCCACACTCCGTGCCCCTCCCTCCCACCCCTCCCGGCCTGAGTGAGCCAGAGCCCCCGAAGCAGCGGCTCCTTTAACCCCGTCCTGTCTGAGCAAAGAACAGATGCCTTCCGGCGACCTACACACAGAGGCGGGGCCAAATCCAAAGCTGAGCCTTGGGAGCTGTGAGAACAAAGAAGAGAAAAGGAAATCTCTCCCAGCAGCCTCAGAAGCAGTGGATTAAATCTCCACAATCAACTTGATGTACCCTGCATCTGTGGAATACCTGAATAGACAACGAATCATCCCAAATTGAGGAGGTGGACTTTGAGAGCAAGATTTATGATTTTTTTCCCCTTTTCCTCTTTTTGTGAGTGTGTATGTGTATGCTTCTGTGTGAGATTATGTCTGTATAGCTTTGCTTCCACCATTTGTCCTAGGGTTCTATCCGTCCGTTTTTTTTCCCTAATAATTATTTTTTTATTTTAATAACTTTATATTTTACCTTACGTTATTTTACTTTATCTTCTTTCTTTCCTTTTTTTCCTTCCCTCCTTCCTTCCTTCCTCCCTCCTTTCTTTCTTCTTTCTTTCTACCTCTACTAATTCTTTCTTTCGGCTTTTTCTCCTTTTTATTCTGAGCCATGTGGATGAAAGGCTCTTGGTGCTGCAGCCAGGAGTCAGTGCTGTGTCTCTGAAGTGGGAGAGCCAACTTCAAGACACTGGTCCACAGGAGACCTCCCAGCTCCATGTAATATTAAACAGTGAAAATCTCCCAGAGATCTCCATCTCAACACCAACACCCAGCTTCACTCAACGACCAGCAAGATACAGTGCTGGACATCCTATGCCAAACAACTAGCAAGACAGGAACACAACCCCACCCATTAGCAGAGAGGCTGCATAAAATCATAATATGCCCACAGACACCCCAAAACACACCACCAGACGTGGACCTGCCCACCAGAAAGACAAGATCCAGCCTCATCCACCAGAACACAGGCACTAGTCCCCTCCACCAGGAAGCCAACACAATCCACTGAACCAACCTTAGCCACTGGGGACTGACACCAAAAACAATGGGAATTACGAACCTGCAGCATGCAAAAAGGAGACCCCAAACACAGTAAGATAAGCAAAATGAGAAGACAGAAAAACACACAGAAGATAAAGGAGCAAGATAAAAACCCAACAGACCTAACAAATGAAGAGAAAATAGGCAGTCCACCTGAAAAACAATTCAGAATAATGATAGTAAAGATGATCCAAAATCTTGGAAACAGAATGGACAAAATGCAAGAAACATTTAAAAGGACCTAGAAGAACTAAAGATGAAACAAACAATGATGAACAACACAATAAATCAAATTAAAAATACTCTAGATAGGATCAATAGCAGAATAACTGAGGCAGAAGAACGGATAAGTGACCTGGAAGAAAAAATAGTGGAAATAACTACTTCAGAGCAGAATAAAGAAAAAAGAATGAAAACTGAGGACAGTCTCAGAGACTTCTGGGACAACATTAAACACACCAACATTCGAATTATAGGGGTTCCAGAAGAAGAAGAGAAAAAGAAAGGGACTGAGAAAATATTTGAAGGGATTATATAGTTGAAAACTTCCCTAATATGGGAAAGGAAAGAGTCAATCAAGGCCAGGAAGCAGAGTCCCATATAGGATAAATCCAAGGAGAAATACACCAAGATACATATTAATCAAACTGTCAAAAATTAAATACAAAGAAAACATATTAAAAGCAGCAAGGGAAAAACAACAAATAACACACAAGGGAATCCCCATAAGGTTAACAGCTGATCTTTTAGCAGAAACTCTACAAGCCAGAAGGGACTGGCAGGACATATTTGAAGTGATTAAAGAGAAAAACCTACAACCAAGATTACTCTACCCAGCAAGGATCTCATTCAGATTTGATGAAGAAATTGAAACCTTTACAGACAAGCAAAAGCTGAGAGAGTTCAGCACCACAAAACGAGCTTTACAACAACTGCTAAAGGAACTTCTCTAGGCAAGAAACACAAGAAAAAGAAAAGACCTACAATAATGAACCCAAAACAATTAAGAAAATGGGAATAGGAACATACATATCGATAATTACCTTAAATATAAATGGACTAAATGCTTCCACCAGAAGACACAGATTGGCTTAATGGATACAAAAACAAGACCCATATATTTGCTGTCTACAAGAGACCCACTTCAGACCTAGAGACACATACAGACTGACAGTAAGGGGATGGAAAAACATATTTCATGCAAATGGAAACCAAAAGAAAGCCGGAGTAGCAATTTTCATATCAGACAAAATGGATTTTAAAATAAAGACTATTAGAAGAGACAAAGAAGGACACTACATAATGATCAAGGGATCGATCCAAGAAGAAGATATAACAATTGTGAATATTTATGCACCCAACATAGGAGCACCTCAATACATAAGGCAAATACTAACAGCCATAAAAGGGGACATCGACAGTAACACATTCATCGTAGGGAACTTTAACACCCCACTTTCACCAATGGACACATCATCCAAAATGAAAATAAATAAGGAAACACAAGCTTTAAATGATACATTAAACAAGATGGACTTAATTGATATTTATAGGACATTCCATCCAAAAACAACAGAATACACATTTTTATCATGTGCTCATGGAACATTCTCCAGGATAGATCATACCTTGGGTCACAAATCAAGCCTTGGTAAATTTAAGAAAATTGAACTTGTTTAAAGTATCTTTTCTGACCACAACGCTATATAACTAGATATCAATTACAGGACAAGATCTGTAAAAAATACAAACACATGGAGGCTAAACAATACACTACTTAATAACGAAGTGATAACTGAAGAAATCAAAGAGGAGATCAAAAAAATACCTAAAAACAAATGACACTGGAGACACGATGACCCAATACCTATGGGATGCAGCAAAAGCAGTCTAAGAGGGACGTTTATAGCCATACAATCCTACCTTAAGAAACAGGAAACATCTCGAATAAACAATCTAACCTTGCACCTAAAGCAATTAAAGAAGAACAAAAAAAACCCAAAGTTAGCAGAAGGAAAGAAATCATAAAAATCAGATCAGAAATAAATGAAAAAGAAATGCAGGAAACGATAGCAAAGATCAATAAAACTAAAAGCTGGTTCTTTGAGAAGATAAACAAAATTGATAAACCATTAGCCAGACTCATAAGAAAGAAAAGGAGAAGACTCAAATCAATAGAATTACAAATGAAAAAGGAGAAGTAACAACTGACACTGCAGAAATACAAAACATCATGAGAGATTACTACAAGCAACTCTATGCCAATAAAATGGACAACCTGGAAGAAATGGACAAATTCTTAGAAATGCACAACCTGCCAAGACTGAATCAGGAAGAAATAGAAAATATGAACAGACCAATCACAAGCACTGAAATTGAAACTGTGATTAAAAATCTTCCAACAGACAAAAGCTGAGGACCAGATGGCTTCACAGGCGAATTCTATCAAACATTTATAGAAGATCTAACACCTATCCTTCTTAAACTCTTCCAAAATATAGCAGAGCGAGGAATGCTCCCAAACTGATTCTACAAGGCCACCATCAGCTTGATACCAAATCCAGACAAGGATGTCACAAAGAAAGAAAATTACAGGCCAATATCACTGATGAACATAGATGGAAAAATCCTCAACAAAATACTAGCAAACAGAATCCAACAGCACATTAAAAGGATCATACACCATGATGAAGTGGGGTTTATTCCAGGAATGCAAGGATTCTTCAGTATACCCAAAACAATCAATGTGATAAACCATATTAACAAATTGAAGGAGAAATACCGTATGATCATCTCAATAGATGCAGGGAAAGCTTTCGACAAAATTCAACACCCATTTATGATAAAAACCCTGCAGAAAGTAGGCACAGAGGGAACTTTCCTCAACATAATACAGGCCATATATGACAAACCCACAGCCAACATCGTTCTCAATGGTGAAAAACTGAAACCGTTTCCACTAAGATCAGGAACAAGACAAGGTTGCCCACTCTCACCACTGTTATTCAACATAGTTTTGGAAGTTTTAGCCACAGCAATCAAAGAAGAAAAGGAAATAAAAGGAATCCAAATCGGAAAAGAACAACTAAAGCTGTCACTGTTTGCAGATGACATGATACTATACATAGAGAATCCTAAAGATACTACCAGAAAACTACTAGAGTTAATCAATGAATTTGGTAAAGTAGCAGGATACAAAATTAATGCACAGAAATCTCTGGCATTCCTATACACTAATGATGAAAACTGAAAGTGAAATCAAGAAAACACTCCCATTTACCATTGCAACAAAAAGAATTAAATATCTAGGAATAAACCTACATAGGGAGACAAAAGACCTGTGTGCAGAAAATATAAGACACTGATGAAAGAAATTAAAGATGATACAAATAGATGGAGAGATATATCATGTTCTTGGATTGGAAGAATCAACATTGTGAAAATGACTCTACTAACCAAAGCAATCTACAGATTCAATGCAATCCCTATCAAACTACCACTGGTATTTTTCACAGAAGTAGAAGAAAAAATTTCACAATTTGTATGGAAACATCAAAGACCCCGAATAGCCAACGCAATCTTGAGAACGAAAAACGGAGCTGGAGGAATCAGGCTCCCTGAATTCAGACTATACTACAAAGCTACAGTAATCAATGGTACTGGCACAATAACAGAAAGATCAATGGAACAGTATAGAAAGCCCAGAGATAAACCCACGCACATATGGTCACCTTATCTTTGATAAAGGAGGCAGGAATGTACAGTGGAGAAAGGACAGCCTCTTCAATAAGTGGTGCTGGGAAAACTCGACAGGTAAATGTCAAAGTATGAGATTAGATCACTCCCTAACACCATACACAAAAATAAGCTCAAAATGGATTAAAGACCTAAATGTAAGGCCAGAAACTATCAAACTCTTAGAGGAAAACATAGGCAGAACACTCTATGACATCAATCACAGCAAGATCCTTTCTGACCCACCTCCCAGAGAAATGGAAATAAAAACATAAATAAACAAATGGGACCTAATGAGACTTTAAAGCTCTTGCACAGCAAAGGAAACCATAAACAAGACCAAAAGACAACCCTCAGAATGGGAGAAAATATTTGCAAATGAAGCAACTGACAAAGGATTAATCTCCAAAATTTACAAGCAGCTCATGCAGCTCAATAACAAAAAAACGAACAACCCAATCCAAAAATGGGCAGAAGACCTAAATAGACATTTCTCCAAAGCAGATATACAGGCTGCCAACGAACACATGAAAGAATGCTCAACTTCATTAATCATTAGAGAAATGCAAATCAAAACTACAATGAGAAATCATCTCACACCAGTCAGAATGGCCATGATCAAAAAATCTAGAAACAATAAATGCTGGAGAGGGTGTGGGGAAAAGGGAACCCTCTTGCACTGTTGGTGGGAATGTAAATTGATAACAGCCACTGTGGAGAACAGTATGGAGGTTCCTTAAAAAACTACAAATAGAACTACCATATGACCCAGCAATCCCACTACTGGGCATATACCCTGAGAAAACCGTAATTCAAGAAGAGTCATGTATCAAAATATTCATTGCAGCTCTATTTACAATAGCCCGGAGATAGAAACAACCTAAGTGTCCATCATTGGATGAATGGATAAAGAAGATGTGGCACATATATACAATGGAATATTACTCAGCCATAAAAAGAAACGAAATTGAGCTATTTGTAATGAGGTGGATAGACCTAGAGTCTGTCATACAGAGTGAAGTAAATCAGAAAGAGAAAGACAAATACCATATGCTAACACATATATATGGAATTTAAGGGGAAAAAAAATGTCATGAAGAACCTAGGGGTAAGACAGGAATAAAGACACAGACCTGGGATTCCCTGGTGGCACAGTGGTTGAGAGTCCTCCTGCCGATGCAGAGGACGCGGGTTCGTGCCCTGGTTCGGGAGGATCCCACGTGCCGCCCAGTGGCTGGGCCCGTGAGCCATGGCCGCTGAGCCTGCGCGTCCGGAGGCTGTGCTCCGCAACGGGAGAGGCCCGCATACCACAAAAAAAAAAAAAAAAAAGACACAAACCTACTAGAGAATAGACTTGAGGATATGGGGAGGGGGAATGGAAAGCTGTGACAAAGCGAGAGAGAGGCATGGACATATATACACTACCAAACGTAAGGTAGATAGCTAGTGGGAAGCAGCCGCGTAGCGCAGGGAGATCAGCTTGGTGCTTTTTGACCGACAGAAGGGGTGGGATAGGGAGGGTGGGAGGGAGGGAGACAGAAGAGGGAAGAGATATGGGAACATATGTATATGTATAACTGATTTACTTTGTTATAAAGCAGAAACTAACACACCATTGTAAAGCAATTATACTCCAATAAAGATGTAAAAAAAAAATTAAATAAAAGAATCATGCTGTTTATGTACGCGTGTGTGAGAAAGAAAGATAGAATGAAAGAGAGAGACCAACCTGTGGAAGTACTTCTGCCAGATACACTGCCAATTTTTCATAGCCTAGATTCTTTCTGATAGCTTATGGCTCTGATCACATGGTTTGGAGCTACATATACCAGAATCTTTCACCTGAGCAGGAAACAGCAAGTAAACCTCTCCTCTCTTCCTGAAATAGCAAAAGTGAGGAGGAAAGACAGGTTCAATAGTTCTCAACAGGGGGTGTTCTCTTAGGGGGTGCTGGAAAATGTGGGTGGAATTTGGAGTTGCCACAGTGACAGGGAGCACGAATGGTATTTAATGGATGAATGCCAGGAAAGGAAAACATCCTGCAATAGACAGGACAGCTTTCCAAAGGGAACAATTTCCCCGCTCCAAATAAGAATATTAATGAGAAATACTAGCCAATTCTCTTTTGAAACTTCACAGGCCTCTTGTACAATATCAGCAACAAGAACCAAACTCAAGCCATAATTATGTAGAGGCAACATGCCAGGATTTGCCCTTAAGAATTTTCCTGAACTGAAGCAAAGAAAAACCCTATGGTTACTTCTAAAACCTCTGAACTCTTCTCAACTTTAGGGACAGCACCTCTGAGTTGCTAGAGGCTTTAGAAATTTCAAAGCAGAGAGCCAGGAAATCAACAAATGCTAAGATTCTGTTTAACCCAAGAAGTATCCCCTGCTTAGACAGTAAGCTTGGTTGAATCTGCAGTAGATTATCAAAGGGAATCAGGTGAGTTTCAGGGTGAAAAGCTCATTTCAAAGTGCTATAAAATGTCTCCTTCCTCCTACCCTCAGTGTTGGGGGACATTGTGGTTCTTGTGTATTTCTGGAAGACAATTAATGTTCACTACGCAGGTGGGCTGAGGATTTTAGCAGATGGTGACAGGATGGCTGTAAAAGAGGAAAGAGCTCTTGCAGATGGTATACTTACTCCTTTCTGTGTTTTTCTTTTTGGAGGGGGAAGGGTGGGAGGTAGCTACAAACTCCCCTAGTATTTATTCTCATACGTTTTCTGAAGTCACCATATTATTATCTTTCATCACGTATCACAGAGGAGAAATCAAAAAAGAAATGGAGAGAGGGCAACAGGAAAAATCCTTTAACGTACAACTATAAATTCACCCTCCTCTAGAATTACCCTTCATGGACTCAAAGCCTGTTAATGCAGTAAATTTCCCCTGTATTTTCCTTCTGCAGTTGAAATAAGCTAATTACTGTATCTTCTTCTCATAGGCCATTTTTTTTCAATCTTGTAAAATTATTTTTGGTGCTTGACTTCCAGCTATATACATTCTGCTCATCGTGTGATTGTGAGATACTACAAGTTGGTCACAATATTCTGATAATGGTTTGTGAGATAGGAGCTGACTTTGCTGGTGATCTCCTGTTAGATGACAACACCATGTCCCTCTGCAGTCTTATCCAGGAGAGAGAAGGTAGTTAATGAAGCCACTCAAATGTGGGCAGCTTCTGCTGCAGTGTGGGTACAGATTTCCCACCATAATGAGCACCCACAGCCATTAATTGGGCTGCAGATCTCTGAGTTTTCCAAGCCTACTTCTTCAGCTCCTGTTGTCACTGCAAAGATGGCAAGTGGCAAGTTCTTTGCAAAGTACTGTCTCCCACAAGTGTGATCCTGGGAAGTTCATCCCCAAGGATTGCTCTCTGCTTCCTTCTCCTACACTGGCTCTGGATCAGTGTACCCAGAGCATTTCCTCTGCCTGCATTTTGATATCAGAAAGGCAAGTAAATGATAAAGACCCTAGAGTGAAGTTGATACCTTTTAATCATTACTTCAATGATTCATTCACATATTCATTTCTCCATTCATTAATATAGTAAATATATATTGAGAACCTACTGTGGACCAATTTGGGGATAGTGACCAGGGTATAGGCAAATAGATCAAGTTGTGACCCTAAAGGAGTTCTAGCGGAGGAAGACAGACACGGCAACCAAGAATTACAATTCAGTATAATAAGCACATTATTTTTCAAATGTATAGGGTCCCATGGGAACACTATTTCAGCCTGGAGGGTCAGGAAGCAACCTAAATGTCCACTGACAGATGAATGCATAAAGAAGATGTGGCACGTATATTCAATGGAATATTACTCAGCCATAAAAAGAATGAAATTCAGTTATTTGTAATGAGATGGATGGACCTAGAGTCTGCCATACAGAGTGAAGTAAGTCAGAAAGAAAAAAACAAATACTGTATGCTAATGCACATATATGGAATCTAAAAGAACAGTACTGATGAACCTAGTGGCAGGGCAGGAATAAAGATGCAGACAGAGAATGGACTTGAGGACACGGTGTGAGGGGAGGGGAAGCTGGGACAAAGTGAAAGAGTAACACTGACATATATACACTACCAAATGTAAAATGGATGGCTAGTGGGAAGCAGCCACATAGCACAAGGAGATCAGCTTGGTGCTTTGTGACCACCTAGAGGGGTGAGATAGGGAGGGCATATGGGGATATATATATACATATAGCTGGCTCACTTTGTTGTACAGCAGAAACTAACACAACATTGTAAAGCAATTATACTCCAATAAAGATATTTAAAAATTTAAAAAAACAATAAAACAACAACAAAAAGAAAAGCTCATTAATTAGGTGTGACTCTATCAGGGAGCCAACAACAGGAGGAGCACACCACAGAGAAGATGGAGCCCGTGTGAAGACACAGGAACATGAGAGAGCATTCCAGAAGCACCAGGTTGGTAGGGAAACTGGCATAGGATATGTGTGGGGCGTGGCAGGCATAAAGCTGGAGACGGAGGTCTGAAGGATTTAGGACTTAGCTAGAAATGAATTAAGAACCAGCATAGCTAACTGCCACCCAAGTACAAGTCACTAGGTGGCCTTAGTCTAGGGGACTTGGGTTCAGAATAGGGAACTGTGGTGCAATAAAACAGACTTTACTTTCCTCATAATTTACCTAGGGCTCTCCCTGCATTATAATGTGACTCAGTGTAAAGAGGGCTACTGCCAGTTTAGTTTTCAATAAAAGGTCCCGTTTCCTTCAAGCAACTAGAGAAAACAACCAGAATTTAAGTGGCTTCTTTTTTTTTTATTCTTAGAAATAATCTATTTTATTTTATTGTTTACTATACCAGCAGTGTATTTTCATTCTGTAGGTCTATAATTGTCAAATAATGGCAATGTCTTATAGTTTAATCTGTTATATATAATATGCATGAAACTCACAAAAGCAGCTAGGTTATAAATTTGACCACAACCAATATATTAGTTCAAACACGTTTTTAAACTTTTATTTAATGATAACATTCCTTGCCTGATTTGTATGGAGGAAATTTGCTGTGGTTGCTTTGGCCACCCAGCATCCAGTCCCCTTCTTTTATAGTACTATTATCCCACATATTTTTAAGAACTATCCTATGCCCACTTTCCATGTGTCCACTTGTGGTCCATTCCTACAAAAGTGAAGTCTGTTACTCAGCTTGGGTCATCAGCACACCAAATTGCTCTGGTCACAGAGATTGGTCCTAAGACGGACACACAGCCCCTGGTCCAATCAAGATAAATCCTTGGGCTTGTTCAAGAGTTGCCACATGATGTGTTCTCTCATGTCCACTGGACACAAATATGGGAACATTTAAGGGCTTCAGTTACTGCCAGCTATCTTGCTACTTTGGGCACCTTGAGACTGAAGTCAACATGGTAGAAAGTAGACCCAGGAAATGGAGAAAAATTTGAGTCTCTTGGATCAAGCCACAACTGAACTCTGGATTCCCTAGACATGTATGTCTCCCCAAATTTTCCATTTTATTAAAGCCAGTTTGAGTTAGATTTCCTGTCATTTGATACTGAAAAAGTATCCTTACTGATATAATGCTAAAATTCTTTTTTCAAAAATTATCTCCTTAAAAATGTAGTGTCGGGCTTCCCTGGTGGTGCAGTGGTTGAGAATCTGCCTGCTAATGCAGGGGACATGGGTTCGAGCCCTGGTCTGGGAAGATCCCACACGCCGTGGAGCAACTAGGCCCGTGTGCCACAACTACGGAGGCTTGCATGTCTGGAGCCCGTGCTCCGCAACAAGAGAGGCCGCGATAGTGAGAGGCCCACGCACCGCGATGAAGAGTGGCCCCCGCTCACCGCAACTAGAGAAAGCCCGTGCACAGAATCGAAGACCCAACGCAGCCAAAAATAAATAAATAAATAAATAAATAAATAAATAAATAAATACTGTGCTGTCAATACGTAACACACCAAATTCTATCCTTTAAAAAAAAAAAATGTAGTGTCTTAGGGGATAGAATATACTGAACGTCGAACAGGTGAAGGGTAATGGAACAGGATCTATAAAACCTGTTTTACAGGTCTGGCTTTGCCACTTACTAGTCATATAGTTTTCAGCAAATTACTTCATCTTTCTGAGCTTCAAATTGTCTACCTTGAAACTACAAATAATAATTCTAAGCCCCTCTCCACATAACAGCCTTGCAATGAAAATCAAATAAAATTATGGAGGAACAACTTGTCAAATCTGAAGTGCTAACTGAATGAAATGGCTACTGAAGTATTTATATTTTCTTACAAGCCCTTAAAGATGCTAGTCTCACATCAGGAATCAGTCTCATTCTCCCCAGCTGTCTAAAATAGATTTAAGGAGGTTGATATCCAATCAGCACTTGCTATAAAGCATCAGGTTCCTGAAAACTAAATGGAAATCAGCATTACCTCAGGTCAGGAGCCAACTAAACTTAAAAACCTGCTGTGCCCATGGGAACATGGTACATGTTAATTGACATTATGTTGCAGTAATTTAAGGCAAGAAAGAAAAGGCAGGAAAGATACATCTAGTATCTACTTAGATCCCAAAGAGGTCCAAAAAAAAAAATCAGCTAATAAAGAAAACAAAACAAAACAAAATCAATCTAGGCTGCCTTCTAGGCTGTAAACCACATTTTCATATATCTTTTACCTGGTTGCTGTGGTGACCTGTCCCAGAGTAACAAAATTTTGCTTGAGTTTTAAATATATACTCTGTCACCAATGACTGCAAAGAGACTTTGTTCATTTGTTCATTTACCCATTCTCTTTCTCAATGCAATCAGTTACCTAGTGCCACCAATTCTCCTGGGGCATCTCACAGATTCCTCCACTGCTTAGCAAGTCACTCAAGCCACCATACAGTCTCCCTGCACTCTGCCACTGGCCCTACCCATTCTCTCCCTGTCTCTCTTCCCCATCCCAGCCTTCAGAAGGTCAATATCTGAGCCAAGTTGCAATTCCTAGACATAACAGGGAGCAGCCACACTGTTCCCTGGACTTAATATACATTTTCATACCTCTGGGACTATGCTCATTTGGTTTCTTCTGATTAAAATGTTCTTTCTACTAGTTTGTCCTATCCTTCTTCTCTGCCTACTAAATCCTATTTTTTTTTTAATAACAGAGATTTTAAAAATTAAAATATTTATCAGGCTCTGATAGATGAAAAAAAAACTGGTTAGTATAAGAAAAATCATACTGCTGTCCTAGTCTATCTTTTGTTTGCCACCTCTTCATAGAACCATGAGACAAAGAAATAGATCTCTATTGTTTAAAAATTAGATCACGATCAATAGATGATATGCAGTAACTAACACTGCCTGCATGTAGGGGACACAATAAGGAGTGGTAGGGACTGTGAAGAACTGAAGATCACACACTTCTCCTCAAGCAGGGCAGAGAACTCTCGGATCTAGACTATCGTTGCTCTATAATTACATAGGCTTAATGTTGACAATCCTTCAATTTTCAAGAGAAGCCACACAGCTTTATTTTTATGTGAACCTAGATCAACATGTTTTGTTGGCTATGTATAGCCCAAGAACACAATTTTATAAATCTCAGCCTTATGACCTTGCTCAAATATTGCATTCTCTGGGATGCCTCAATTATTCCCCTGACCCAGTAGAGGTGTTCCCTTATTCCTAATCCATGTGCCCATTATGAGATTGCAACCAGCCACGACCTCGAGGTGTCAGTGACAAGGTGCACCTAATGTGGAGCATAATCATATATGAGTGGCACAAGGGGTAGACTGTAACATGCGCGGGTATGCCCTGCACCCTTGATTTCAGCACAGCTCTGATGGGAAGACTGATGCATACTGCCAGCACCCCATCTCAAATGCACCCCATGGCATCTGTTTTCTGCCTCATAGCTTTCAGGTAGAAAGCAGCTCAGTCTGTGCAGGCATAGCCCCCACATGCGGGGCAATTAGATAAATGCTCCAGCTAACCTGTCCTTTGGTTGAACAATTCTGTCTCAATAAATTACACCCCTATCACAGTGTTTATATGGATGTGAATTTAAAGAAAATTATTAACCCAGATAATAAGCATCATCTTTCAAGGGGCAATTCTTGTCCCAATTAGTTAGGCTAGCAGGAGACGCTACTAACCTCATGACAAAATTACAGAAAAAAGATGGGCTTCCCTGGTGGCGCAGTGGTTGAGAGTCCGCCTGCCGATGCAGGGGACACGGGTTCGTGCCCTGGTCCGGGAAGATCCCACATGCCGTGGAGCAGCTGCGCCTGTGAGCCATGGCCGCTGAGCCATGGCCGCTGAGCCTGCGCGTCCGGAGCCTGGGCTCCGCAACGGGAGAGGCCACAACAGTGAGAGGCCCGCGTACCGCAAAAAAAAAAAAAAAAAAAAAAAAATTACAGAAAAAAAATGATAGTGCTGTTTATAAAATCACTACAGCACTTTCTCCTCAAAATCCATACATACAGGATGCTCTCTTAGTTCTGCACAGGATCATTTTGGTGAGAGTTTTCAGTCATGCAGTCGTAAGGCAAGTACCTACCCACTTTTAACTAGGAAGGCATGTACCACAACACAGATGCTGTAGTTCTGGTATCAAGTAGTCTTTTTAACATTATGATAGTGTTTTCCTTGTAAAATGGTATATCTCTGAAGTATTTATTTTAATATTAACTGATTTTGTGTTTCTTCTGCTGAGAGCTCTACACTGGGGTGAGGAAACAACTGAAATGGAGAATACTCACCTAAGGACGATCAAATCCCATAATCTGGCAGTAGGCCAAGAGTTAAGACACAAGATGGCCAGAACCCCCGTGAGAGGTTGTGGACCCTGGACTTGAAAAGCTGACATATCTAATATCCAGTTTCAAGTTTCCCTTCTCTGTGTTGAATTTTTCTTATGTCAGCCTCATATCTTAGTCAAGTCATTTAGTATTTTAAATGACAGCCTTTTGCTGGTGGTTAGGGGCAAGCTATCACAGCATGAAGAAGAAATGATGGGAAGACAACTGGGGATGGGCCGGCACAGAGGGTGGGTGTGAGCAAAGCACAGCCACACCCAGGATGGTATTTCTCGTGAGTTGAGTTGTGTTACTCCAAAAGATGTTGAAGCCCTAACCCCCATTACCTGTAAATGTGACCTCATCTGAAATAGGGTCTTTGCAGCTGGTCAAGTTAAAGTCAGACAATTAGAATGGGCCTTAATACAATATAACTAGTATCCTTATAAAAAGGGGAAATTTGGGCACAGAGACATGCATAGAGGAAAAACACCCTAGAGACAGGGAGAACACCATCTATAAGACAGGGAACTACCAGAAGTTAGGAGCTACCAGAAGCTAGGAGCGTGGCATGGAAAAGATTCTCCCTCACTGTCCTCAGAAGGAACCAACCCAGGCAACCCCTTGGTTTTGGACTTCTAGCCTCCGGAACTGTCAGACAATAAATTCCTGCTGTTTAAGGCACCCAGTTTGTGGTATTTTGTTATGGCAGCCCCAGGAAACCAATACAGCATTCTTCTAGCAAACCTCAGAGATAAATGGACACAGGATGAGATTTTTATAGTCACACAGGAGGGATTCTCAGATTACTGTATTTAAATTATTAAAGGTAAGCATGAAAAACTTACGGACACTCAGAGAGATGAATCACTCCACTTGCTTTCAGAATGCAGCACTCCAGCTTTCTCACTGTATCACAGGAGTTAAATCTGTGACCCAGCTTGAATTAAACTCCTTCATGGCATATAATACAGTGTAACACAACACAAACTCCTTTTCTGTCAATTTTACCATGTCCTTAGTTCCCAGCAGATTATTGGCACTTGATATTAAGTTAATATCGTATCAATTACACCTGCTTCAAGGCCCTTCTTATATTTACAATTTTCAAAAACACACAATCCCTCTGATTCCAAAGATTACTGCCCTCAGAAGACCTAGGCCAAGGACAGTAGTTCCTTAACAATCTTGGAAGAGTATTATTAAGAAAGGGATGAGGTTGTTCAGGGTGCTCAGTGGCCTGGAAAGAATCTTGAGCACATTCTTCTGATGCCTGCTTTTTTCACTTGGTGGTATATCATGAACTTTTCTCCATGTCAATAAATATTCTTCCACAACATGATTTTTAATAGCTACAGGGATTCTATCATCAGGAAGTACATTCCATAATTCACTTAACTAATCCTCTATTCCTGAGACAAGTCAATGAAAAATCAAGGTAGTGAATTGAGCCCAGAGGTATGTACACCCTGAGGACCAGCTCTATGATCATATGTCTCATATTCCTCTACAAATCTCTATATGGGGCTTTCTTTGTCTAAGAGAGTGCCTCATGGAATCTCACTCTCCAGTCTGTAGGCGTTACTAGGCTTTTCTGAGAAAAAAAAAAACAACCTGTCACCAAACTTCTGACTATATCATGCATCCATTCACTCAAAGAACAAATATTTATGTGGCACTTAATATGTGTCAGGCACCATTCTGGTGCCTGACGATAGAGCAACGAACAAGACAGATACGATCCCTGCATTCTCGGACTTTAAGCAGAAAACAAAATTAACAAGATAAATTCAAACAGCTGCTATGAAGCAAGTAAGAGAGATGATGTGAAAGGAATTGATGGGAGGAGTGTACTTCAGATGGAGAGAGAGAAAGCAGCATATTAACTGAGACCTGAAAAAGATTACTGTATAGCACAGGGACATACTCATTATCTTGTAATAACCTATAATGGAAAAGAATCTGAAAAAGAATACATACATATGTATATTTATAACTGAATTACTTTGCTGTACACCTGAAATTAATACAATATTGTAAATCAACTCTCAACTGAAAAAAAAAAGGAAAAGAACTATCCCTGTCAAGAGTCAGGGAAAAGCATCCCATGCAGAGGAAACGGCTAGAGTAAACGCATGATACGGGAAAAAGTATAGGAAATAAAAGTTGGCCAGAGTGGCTGGATAGAGTGAAATAGCAAGTGACATAAAGAGTTCAAGCAGTAGGCAAGTGCTGGATGGGACATGGCAAGGCAACAGGACTTTACTCTGACCTCAGTGAGCTGATCGTTTGGAAGGTTTTAATTCAAGGAGTATTATATGTCAGCTCTGTTTTAAGAAGAACCCTCTGGCTGTGGTCAAAAGCATAGATTAAAAAAAGGCATGAGAGGAAGTAGAAACAGACCAGTTAGCAGGCTACTCCTATGATCTAGTTGAGAGAGTTGTTGGTTCCTTAACACTGAGTTGATGGCTATAGAGATAGAAATTGTGAACTGGTTCAAGATATATTTTGAAATATAATAGACAAGGCATATTGATAGAATTGATATGAATGGTGAGTTAAAGGAAGAAATCAAAGATGACATTTTTTAATGAAAATTTTCAAACTTAGAAATGGACTGAATAATTACCAGCCATGTACTCATCATGAAGACTGTACAACTAACATTTTACTATATATAATTTATCACATGACCATCCATCTACCCATCCCACTGTCCATGCATCAATTCATGTTATTTTTTGACACTGTCAGGATGAAGAAAAAGCTGAGAACATCAGAGCATTTCACCCCCACCCCCTACTACAGTATGCATAACCATAATAATAAGAACCATATATTTTGGTTCTTTTATTTTTATAGGAAAAATCTGCATACAATGAAATGCAAAAATCTCAAGTATACCATTTAATGAGTCTTAATAAATGCATACATTTATGTAATCCTAACTCAGGATTTTTAAGCCTTAACACCATTCTCAACGTTAGATAATTATTTGCTGTGGAGGCTGTCCTGGGCATTCTTGGACGTTTAGCAGCACCCCTGTTCTATACTCACGGGGTGTCAGTAGTTCCACACACCTCCCTCCTCCAGCTGTGACAACCAAAAAGGTCTCCAGATTTTGAAAAAATTAATGTGGGGGGCAAAATTGCCCCCAGTCATTAACCGCTTCCCTAATTCCTATCATGATATAGATTATCACTATCATCCAGAAAGTTTCCCCATGAACCCACCCAGCAAATCCCCACCCACCCCTCTCTCAGAGGTAACTAATATTCAAAGTTTTTGCCACATAAATTAGTTTTGCCTGTTCTAGAATTTCATGTAAGTGAAATCATACTGTATGTGCTCTTTTGTGGAAGGCTTTTTTCAATAAGCAAAATGTTTTTGAGATTCATCAATGTTGCTGTGTATACCAGTACTTTGCTCCTTTTTAATGCTAAGCAGTATTCTATTGTATTACTGTACCCAAGTTTGTTTAGTCATTCACTTGCAGATGCAGAATTTTATATATTAGGAATAAACCTGATATGAACATTCTCATATAATTCTTTTTGTGGATATGTTTTCATTTCCCTTAGGTAGGAGCAGAATTGCTGAATTACAGGATACATACATATTGTTAAGAAACTGCCAGACCTTCTTACTAAGCAGTTATACTATTTTACACTTCCATCAGTAATGTATGAGTGTTCCAGGTTTTCCATATCCTTGCCAACGCTTGGTATTGTCAGTGATTTTAATTTTAGCCATCCTGGTGTGTGTTCAGCATATCTTATTGTGGTTTTAATTTGTATTTCCTTGGTAATTCTAATGCTGAGTGTTTTTTCATATGTTTATTGGTCATTCACATAGTTTCTTTGTGAAGTATCTGTTTAAAAGGTTTGCTCATTTAAAAAATTGGGTTGTAGGGCTTCCCTGGTGGCGCAGTGGTTGAGAGTCCGCCTGCCGATGCAGGGGACAACGGCTCGTGCCCCGGTATTGGAAGATCCCACATGCCACAGAGTGGCTAGGCCCGTGAGCCATGGCCGCTGAGCCTGCACATCCAGAGCCTGTACTCCGCAATGGGAGAGGCCACAACAGTGAGAGGCCCGCGTACCGCAAAAAAAAAAAAAAAAATTGGGTTGTAGTTTCATTACTAACAGGATTTCTTTATATATACTGGATATCAGTCCTTTGTCTCATGTATGTTTTATGAATATTTTATTCAGGTCTGTGGATGGCCTTATTAATAATGTCTTTTGATGAGCAGAAATATTTTAATTTGGATGAAATCAAATTTCCCAATTATTTCTTTTTGGTTATTATTTTAGGTGTAACTCTAGACTCCCTATTCTGTTCCATTACCTATTTGTAAATGCTTTTGCCAGTACCACACTTTCTTGACTACTGTGACTTGGTAGCAAATTTTGAAGCCAGGTTAAGTCCTCTGTCTTTCTTCAAGATTGCTTTGAATATTCTAGATCCTTTGCATTTCCATACAAATGTTAAAATCAGCCTATTAATATCTTTAAAAAGAAAAGGCTGGTAGAATTACTATTGGGACTGCATTGAATCTATAGGTTATTTTGGAGAGAAACAGCACATTAATAGTAATAGGTCTTCTAACCACTGTACATGGTATATTTAACTAGTTCTCTAATTTTTCCTAACTGTTTTGTAATTTTTAATGTAGTGGTCTCGTCAAACTTGTTCCTAAGTATGTTATGCTTTTTGACTCTGTTGTGAAAAGAATTTTGTTTTAATTTCATTTTCCTCTTTTATGCAGTTAAATATGGAAAATGAAATTGATTTCTGTATACTGATCCTGTATCCTGAGACACTGATAAATTCAAATGTTATAGTGGCTTTTTTGAAGGTTCATTAAGTTCTTCAACATTGACAATCATGTCATCTGTGAATAAAGACATATTAACTTCATTTCTCATCTGTATGCCTTTTATTTCCTTGTCTTTTCTTATTGCAACATCTAAGATTTCCAATAAAATATTAACTGAAGTGGTGAAAGTAGACATCCCTAACTTGTTTGTGGTTTTGGAAGAAAGCATTCAATATTTCACCATAAAGAATAATGTGCTGGTTTGTCATGTCATAGATGCCTTTTATCAGAATGAGGAAATTCTATCTACTCCTAGAGTGCTGAGAATTTTTATCAAGGAATAGATGTTAATTTGTCAAATGATTGTTTTTCTCCATCTATTGAGATAATCATATGTTTTTGTCCTTTATTCTATTAGCATGGTGAATTACACTGATTGACTTTCTAATATTAAACCAAATATTATCAGGGATAAACCTCATCCATTTTATGTGCTGTTGGACTTTATTTGCTGATATTTTAAGAATTTTTGCATCTATGATCATGAAGTACATTGGAGAGTAATTTTATTTTTTGTAATGTCTTTGTCAGGTTTTCCAATCAGGATTTTTCATAGTTTTTTAATTTGGGCAACTGGTTGGATAGTCTTCTAAGATGGAAAAGAGTAGCAAGAACATGTTTGGGGGAGTTGGGAATCACGAGGTCCATTTTATACTTGCTTAGCTGAAATCCTATTCAACATCCAAGGGGAAATGTCAAGTAGATAGTGGTATAAACAAATTTAGAGCCTAATAAAAGGGCTGGCAAGTTAACTGTGAGAGTTATCAGTATCTAGATGATATTTAAATCCACAAAAATGGATGAGACAGTCTACTATAAGGGTGTAAATTGAGAAAAGAGTGAAGGGAAGCTCTCGGACACTTTAACATTTGTAAATTCATTAGGGGAGTAAGAGAAAATAAAAGACTGAGAAAGAACAGCCTGTTAGGGAGGAGGAAAATTGGGAGCTTGTGGTTCACAGAATTCAAAGAAGGAAAGTGTTTCGTGTTGAACACTGCTGAGAGTTCAACATGATGAGGACAGAGAATTGACAATGATTTGGCAACATGGAGCCACTGGAGACAATGACAAGAATCTTTCCGGGGGTTGGAGGTGGGGTGGAACAAAGGTAGACTGCAGCGTGTTAAAGACAGAATGGGAAGTGAGGGAAAGATGAGAATATCACCAACTTGTTACAGAATTTTTCCTGAGAATGGTAGCGGAGAAATAGGGCTGGAGAGGATGAGGAATGAAGAAACAATGAGGAAAGAGTATTGCAACCTTTGAGGTAAGTAAGCAAGACAAAACAGAAGACAGGAGAATTTCACTTAAAATATCTGTGATAGTGGAGAGAGCTGTGGACAAAGGGTCGGATCAGGGTTGTTTCCAGCTTTAAAGTTAATCAACTACATGACTGAGGGTAGGTCATTTCCCTTTCTCTGAGCTTCATTCTTCTCCTTGGTAAACGGATGTCTTTTGGCCTAGATATAAAACAAGACAGTTTAAATATTCCTCAACTCCTGTGACTTCTCTGACAGGTCTCAGAATTAAATTGGTCTCTAATCTGTTACGCTTACATCTTAAAATTTATGGTAATTTTGTTTTATCTACTGTGTCTCTTAATTGTTTGCTTACCTGTATTTTGCAAGCAGTATTAAAATAAGAGGTCAAGTCTACTTTATTACTCTACAAAAGAAGATATACAGAAAGTGAGAATTCTATTTATATGAAAATAGGCTGTAAAGAGGAGAAGTCAGGCCAGCATGAGAAAGTTCCAGGGGAAAAAAGGGGATACAGAGCCAGGGGAATTTCCTAAACAGAGGAAACACAGCCACAGATGCTTTTTTAGATCCCTTACAGGCTTTACAGCAAATGGAAGAGAGATGATAAGGGTACTTGAAGGTTAATGACAATCATCCAATCACATCATGGTAGATGAAGTGCATTTGATAAACTATAATAACTAGCCACTAAAATAACTAGGCCAATCAAATTATCTTGTTTGTTAAGATAAATGTATTAGATTAGCCATTTTACTAAATCCACAGATTAATGTTTAACTAATAAAACTCATTTCTTCAAAAAGAAGTAATTGTGTTGATGTAGTGTCAAGTAAACAGGACAAGTTGATTTGGAGAGGAACAAAATTTAAACAGATTTTTCTGCAAAGAATATGTATATTTAAATAGACTCACAAGTCAAGACATCACCATGGATCTGTTGAGTTTTTACAATTCAATGTTTTCTTTCTACAATTATTAGACACTAGGAGGGAAACAAAGAAACTTAGAGGAAATGATTCCTGCTTTTAAGTAGCTTCTAACTGAATTGAAGATAGAGAAAACAGTAGTGAATATACTGACTAATGTAACTTCATGCCTAACTGGGGAAAAGACTAGAAAATTAGTAGTTGTGCAGAAGAAATGGGATATTATAGGGCAAAAGATAATAAGAGAAGGGTCATGGAAGATGTGGATTTTAAGTACATTAAAGACATTAATAGAATTGAGAATTAGAACACATTTGTTTAGTGACAAAATCCAATATGAACTGTATCAGGCATAAACTGGAACTTGTAGAAGATACAAGTAATCAAAAGGATTAGCAACTATAGTGGCAGGTACACAAGTACCTTGAGGACCCCTTCCCTCCTTTTTCTCATCTCTACTTCTTTTGGTTTCTCAGCTTCATCTCAGTTCATATCCAGTGGAGGATCAGAGAAAAAGACAAAAAAACCCACAAAAACACAAAAGGGTGCAGCAAACCAGGCAAAGTATGTATACAGGTGGGAAAAGACAAGCTTATTGCTTTTCCATGTAACTCGAACTTCATTAGGTGACCGAACTCCCTTCTTTCGTGGTTCAGGTATCTGAAGGAGAAACTGAATGATAGGAAGACTACAGTTAAGAAGCAGAAGTAAGAAATCAGTAAATATAAGAAAGAAGGAGCAATCAAAGAGATTTTTTACATGCCAATTTTAATGTAATCAAATTATCAGATACATCATAAAGAAAAAGAATACAGAAAAGTTCAGGGATAAAACAGTCTTTTAAAGTACATTGGAAGTGACCATCAAGATGGTGGAAGAGTAAGATGTGGAGATCACCTTCCTCCCCACAAATACATCAGAAATACATCTACATGTGGAACAACTCCCACAGAAAACCTACTAAATGGTGGCAGAAGACCTCAGCCCTCCCAGAAGGCAAGAAACTCCCCACCTACCTGGGTAGGACAAAAGAAAAAAGAAAAAACAGAGACAAAAGAATAGGGATGGGGCTTACATCACTGCGAGGGAGCTGTGAAGGAGGAAAGGTTTCCACACACTAGAAGCCCCTTCACTGGTGGATACAGGGGGTGGCGGGGGGTGGGGGGAAGCTTCGGAGCCACGGAGGACAGCCCAGCAACAGGGTGCAGAGGGCAAAGCGGAGAGATTCCCGCACAGAGAATCAGTGCCAACCAGCACTCACCAGCCTGAGAGGCTTGTCTGCTAACCCGCTGGGACGGGGGAGTGCTGGGAGCTGAGGTTCGGGCTTCAGAGGTTGGATCCCAGGGAGAGGACTGGGGTTGGCTGCGTGAACACAGCCTGAAGGGGGCTAGTGCACCACAGCTAGCTGGGAAGGAGTCTGGGAAAAAGTCTGGAACTGCCTAAGAGGCAAGAGACCATTGTTTCAGGGTGCACGAGGAGAGGGGATTCAGAGCACCGCCTGAAAGAGCTCCAGAGATGGACGTGAGCCACGGCTATCAGCACGGACCCCAGAGACGGGCATGAAACGCTAAGGCTGCTGCTGCAGCCACCAAGAAGCCTGTGTGCAAGCACAGCTCACTATCCACAACTTCCCTCCTGGGAGCCTGTGCAGCCCACCACTGCCAGGGTCCTGAGATCCAGGGAAAACTTCCCCAGGAGAACAAACAGCATGCCTCACGCTGTTGCAACGTCACACTGGCCTCTGCCGCCACAGGCTCGCCCTGCATTCCACACCCTTCCCTCCCCCTGGCCTGAGTAAGCCAGAGCCACCTAATAAGCTGCTACTTTAACTCCATCCTGTCTGCGGGGGAACAGATGCCCTCAGGCGACCTACATACAGAGCCGGGGCCAAATCCAAAGCTGAATCCCAGGAGCTGTGCAAACAAGGAAGAGAAAGGGAAATCTCTCCCAGCAGCCTCAGGAGCAGCAGATTAAATCTCCACAATCAACTTTATGTACCCTGCATCTCTGGAATACCTGAAGAGACAATGAGTCATCCCAAAATTGAGGCAGTGGACTTTGGGAGCAACAATATATATATATTTTTCCTTTTCCTCTGTTGGTGAATGTGTATGTTTATGCTTCTGTGTGTGATTCTGTGTGTATAGCTTTGCTTTTACCATTTGTCCTAGCGTTCGGTCAGGTTTTTTTTTCTTTTTTCTTTTAGTTAAGTTTTTAGTGCTTGTTATCATTGATGGATTTGTTGTTCGGTTTGGTTGCTCTCTTCTTACTGTTTTTTCTTTTTTAATTACTTTTTAATTTTTTAATTTTAATATTAGTTTTCATTTTTTATGTTAATAATTTTATTTTTTTAATCTCTTTCTTCTTTCTTTTTTTCTCCATTTTCTTCTGAGCCATGTGGCTGACAGGGTCTTGGTGCTCTGACGGGGTGTCAGGCCTGTGCCTCTGAGATGGGAGAGCCGAGTTCAGGACATTGGTCCACCAGAGACATCCCAGCTTCACGTAATATCAAACGGCGAAAGCTCTACCAGAGATCTGAATGTCAACGCTAAGGCCCAGCTCCACTCAATGACCAGCAAGCTACAGTGCTGGACACCCTATGCCAAACAACTAGCAAGACAGGAACACAGCCCCATCCATTAGCAGAGAGGCTGCCTAAAATAATAATAAGGTCACAGACACCCCAAAACACACCACCGGATGTGGTGCTGCCCACCAGAAAGACAAGATCCAATCTCATCCACCAGAACACAGGCAACAGTCCCTTCCACCAGGAAGCCTACACATCCCACTGAACCAACCTTAGCCACTGGGGGCAGACACCAAAAACAACAGGAACTATGAACCTGCAGCCTGCAAAAGGAGACCCCAAACACAGTAAGTTAAGCAAAATGAGAAGACAGAGAAACACACAGAAGATGAAGGAGCAAGGTAAAAACCCACCAGACCTAAAATGAACAGGAAATAGGCAGTCTACCTGAAAAAGAATTCAGGGTAATGATAGTAAAGATGATCCAAAATCTTGGAAACAGAATTGAGAAAATACAAGAAACGTTTAAAAAGGACCTAGAAGAACTAAATGGTAAACAAACAATGATGAACAACACAATAAATGAAATTAAAAATTCTCTAGAAGGAATCATAGCAGAATAACTGAGGCAGAAGACTGGATAAGTGAGCTGGAAGATAAAATAGTGGAAATAACTACTGCACAGCAGAATAATGAAAAAAGAATGAAAAGAACTGAGGACAGTCTTAGAGATCTCTGGGACAACACTAAACGTATCAACATTTGAATTACAGGGGTCCCAGAAGAATAAGAGGAAAGGAAAGGGACTGAGAAAATATTTGAAGAGATTATAGTTGAAAACTTCCCTAATGTGGGAAAGGAGATAGTTAATCAAGTTCAGGAAGTGCAGAGAGTCCTATACAGGATAAATCCAAGGAGAAACACACCAAGACACATATTCATCAAACTATCGAAAATTACATACAAAAAAAAAATTAAAAGCAGCAAGGGAAAAATAACATATAAGGGAATCGCCATAAGGTTAACACCTGATCTTTCAGCAGAAACTCTGCAAGGCAGAAGGGAGTGGCAGGACATATTTAAAGTGATGAAAGGGATAAACCTACAACCAAGATTACTCTACCCAGCAAGGATCTCATTCAGATTCAACGGAGAAATTAAAACCTTTACAGACAAGCAAAAGCTAAGAGAATTCAGCACCACGAAACCAGCTTTACAACAAACACTAAAGGAATTTCTCTAGGCAGGAAACACAAGAGAAGGAAAAGACCTACAATAACAAACACAAAACAATTAAGAAAATGGGAATAGGAACATACATATCAATAACTACCTTAAATGGAAATGGATTAAATGCTCCAACCAAAAGACATGGACTGGCTGAATGGTTACAAAAATAAGACCCATATATATTCTGTCTACACGAGACCCACTTCAGACCTTGCGACACATACAGACTAAAAGTGAGGGGATGGAAAAAGATATTCCATTGAAATGGAAATCAAAAGAAAGCTGGAGTAGCAATTCTCATGTCAGACAAAATACACTTTAAAACAAAGACTATTACAAGAGACAAAGAAGGACACTACATTAATGATCAAGGGACCAATCCAAGAAGAAGATATAACACTTGAAAATATTTTTGCATCCAACACAGGAGTACCACAATACATAAGGAAAATGCTAACAGCCATAAAAGGGGAAATCAAAAGTAACACAATCAGAAGAAGGGACTTTAACACCCCACTTTCACCAATGGACATATCATCAAAAATGAAAATAAATACGGATACACAAGCTTTAAATGATACATTACACAAGATGGACTTAATTGATATTTATAGGACATTCCATCCAAAAACAACAGAATACACTTTCCTCTCAAGTGCTCATGGAACTTTCTCTAGGATAGATCATATCTTGGGTCACAAATCAAGCCTTGATAAATAAGAAAACTGAAATCATGTCAAGTATCTTTTCTGACCACAACACTATGAGACAAGATACCAATTACAGGAAAAAATCTCTTAAAAATACAAACAATGGAAGCTAAACAATACGCTACTAAATAACCAAGAGATCACTGAAGAAATCAAAGAGGCAATAAAAAAATACCTAGGAACAAATGACAATGAAAACATGACAACCGAAAACCTATGGGATGCAGCAAAAGCAGTTCTAAGAGGGAAGTTTATAGCAATACAATCCTACCTCAAGAAACAACATCTCAAATAAAAAACCTAACCTTATACCTAAAGCAATTAGAGAAAGAAGAACAAAAACCCCCCAAAGTTAGCAAAGGAAAGAAATCACAATGATCAGATCAGAAATGAAGTAAACAATAGCAAAGATCAATAAAACTGAGAGCTGGTTCTTTGAGAAGATAAAATTGATAAACGATTAGCCAGACTCATCAAGAAAGAAAGAGAGAAGACTCAAATCAATAGAATTAGAAATGAAAAGGGAGAAGTAACAACTGACACTGCAGAAATACAAAGAATCATGAGAGATTACTACACGCAACTCTATGCCAATAAAATGGACAACCTGGAAGAAATGGACAAATTCTTAGAAAGATACAACCTTCTGAGACTGAATGAGGAAGAAATAGAAAATATAAACAGACCAATCACAAGCACTGAAATTGAAATTGTGATTAAAAATCTTCCAACAAACAAAAGCCCAGGACCAGATGGCTTCACAGGCGAATTCTATCAAACATTTAGTGAAGAGCTAACACCAATTCATCTCAAACTCTTCCAAAATATAGCAGAGGGAGGAACACTCCCAAACTCATTCGACAAGGCCACCAGCACCCTGATACCAAAACCAAAGATGTCACAAAGAAAGAAAACTACAGGCCAATATCACTGAAGGACACAGATGCAAAAATCCTCAAAAAACTACTAGCAAAGACAATCCAACAGCACATTAAAAGGATCATACACCATGATCAACTGGGGTTTATCACAGGAATGCACGGATTCTTCAATATACACAAATCAATCAATGTGATATACCATATTAACAAACTGAGGAATAAAAACCATATGATCATCTCAATAGATGCAGAAAAAGATTTCAACAAAATTCAACACCCATTTATGATAAAAACCCTCCAGAAAGTAGGCATTAAGGGAACTTACCTCAATATAATAAAGGCCATATATGACAAACCCACAGCCAATATCATTCGCAAGGGTGAAAAACTGAAACCATTTCCACTAAGATCAGGAAGAAGACAGTTGCCCACTCTCACCACTATTATTCAACATAGTTTTGGAAGTTTTAGCCACAGTAATAAGAGAAGAAAAAGAAATAAAAGGAATCCAAATTGGAAAAGAAGAATCAAAGCTGTCATTGTTTGCAGATGACATGATAGCATACACAGAGAATCCTAAAAATGCTACCAGAAAACTGCTAGAGCTCAGCAATGAATTTGGTAAAGTAGCAGGATACAAAATTAATGCACAGAAATCTCTGGCATTCTTATACACTAATGATGAAAAATCTGAAAGGGAAGTTAAGGAAACACTCCCATTTACCACTGCAACAAAAAGAATAAAATACATAGGGATAAACCTATCTAAGGAGACAAAAGACCTGTATGCAGAAAACTATAAGACACTGATGAAAGAAATTAAAGATGATAGAAACAGATCGAGAGATATACCATGTTCTTTTTTTTTTTTTTAAAGAAGATGTTGGGGTAGGAGTTTATTAATTAATTAATTAATTTTTGCTGTGTTGGGTCTTCATTTCTGTGCGAGGACTTTCCCTCGTTGTGGCAAGCGGGGGCCACTCTTCATCGTGATGCATGGGCCTCTCACTTTCGCGGCCTCTCTTGTTGCAGAGCACAGGCTCCAGACGCACAGGCTCAGTAGTTGTGGCTCATGGGCCTAGTTGCTCCGCGGCATGTGCGATCCTCCCAGACCAGGGTTCGAATCCGTGTCCCCTGCATTAGCAGGAAGATTCTCAACCACTGTGCCACCAGGGAAGCCCTACCATGTTCCTGGATTAGAAGATTCAACATTGTGAAAATGACTATACTACCCACAGCAATCTACAGATTCAATGCAATCCTTGTCAAACTACCAATGGCATTTTCACAGAACTAAAAGAAAAAATTTCACAATTTTTATGGAAACACAAAAGACCCCAAAGAGCCAAAGCAATCTTGAGAAAGAAATACGGAGCTGGAGGAATAAGGCTCCCTGACTTCAGACTATACTACAAAGCTACCATAATCAAGACAGTATGGTCCTGGCACAGAAAGAGAAACATAGATCAATGGAACAGGATAGGAAGCCCAGAGATAAACCCACACATATATCATCACCTTATTTTTCATAAAGGAGGCAAGAATATATAATGGAAAAAAGACAGCCTCTTCAATAAGTGGTGCTGGGAAAACTGGACAGATACATGTTAAAGAATGAAATTACAACACTCCCTAACACCACAAAAATAAACTCAAAATGTATTAAAGACCTAAATGTAAGGCCAGACACTACAAAACTCTTAGAGGAAAACATAGGTAGAAGACTCCATGACATAAATCACAGCAAGATTCTTTTTGACCTACCTCCTATAGATGAATGGATAAAGAAGATGTGGCACATATATACAATGGAATATTATTCAGCCATAAAAAGAAATGAAATTGAGTTATCTGTACTGAGGTGGATGGACCTAGAGACTGTCATACAGAGTGAAGCAAGTCAGAAAGAGAATAATGAATACCGTATGGTAACACATATATATGGAATCTAAAAAAAAAAAAAAAATGTTTCTGAAGAACCTAGGGGCAGGACAGGAATAAAGATGCAGATGTAGAGAATGGACTTGAGGACACGGGAAGGGGGAAGGGTAAACTGGGATGAAGTGAGAGAGTGGTATGGACATATATACACTATCAAATGTAAAACAGATAGCTAGTGGGAAGCAGCCGCATAGCACAGGGAGATCAGCTCAGTGCTTTGTGACCACCTAGAGGGGTGGGGTAGGGAGGGTGGGAGGGAGATGCAAGAGGGAGGAGATATGGGGATGTATGTATATGTATAGCTGATTCACTTTGTTATAAAGCAGAAACTAACACACCATTGTAAATAAAATAAAATAAATAAATAAAAAATAAAGTAGATTGGAGGCAATTCAAATCAAAATTGAAAAGAGATTAAGAAATAAGTGAATTAAAAGAAAATGGAACTTCATCTTCCTGCCATGTTGGAGCAATTCGTACCCGACTAGCGCCCCCACCATAAACCGTGGTCTGCTGGTAAATGTTGAAGAACCAGTTCTCTAATAAAGAAAAGAAATCCTTGATTTATAACACTTGCCTGTTTCCATTACATACATACTCCCCCTATGGCTGATTTCAAGGCACAAATGGTGTAACAACTGGCTGGCAAAATTCCTAAAAATTTGCTTTTCACAAGCTGGCATGGGCTAACTCCAAGACCCCTTAACTTGCTATAAAACTCGGTAAAATATCAAGGAAAATTATTTTTAGGCATTGGTAAACCGGAAAGTTTACATAGTGAGCACAAAGTGTACCAGCTACCACCCCACTCTGTTTTCTGCCTGGGGAAAACTTCCCAAAACAGATGGAGCTAGACCTGGAGTCTAAATAGAATATAGCATTCCACCTGAGCTAAAGAGTCTCGCATTCATTTGGATATAGGGAGGGGGCTGAAATGTGAGCAGCCTTCTAATAAATAGGAGGGATCTGTGCAGAAGTGAGAACCAGAAATCTAAGTAGGGTTCTCCAGTGAGTCCTTGGCTGAGGGCTGGGCTGTACAGGTGCAAGGAGAGACTGAACGAAGCTTACAAAAAAGTAATTGCTATGGGGCTGAGAATAGAAAAGAAATACTGGGCTTCCCAGGTGGCACAGTGGTTGAGAGTCCGCCTGCCAATGCAGGGGACACAGGTTCGTGCCCCGGTCCGGGAAGATCCCACATGCCATGGAGTGGCTGGGCCCGTGAGCCATGGCCGCTGAGCCTGTGTGTCCAGAGCCTGTGCTCCGCAAAGAGAGAGGCCACAGCAGTGAGAGGCCCACGTACAGCAAAAAAAAAGAAATACTAAAAGTCAAACAGAGTTATGAGTTATATTAGAGTCTGGACTAGCCAGGGTGGAGACACCACCTTAAAATACTGTTATCACCTCATTAGCACTCAGCATCCAGCAGAGACTTCAGAAAAGCCATACATTAGTGGGAAGGAATGATATCTTTAAAGTACTGAAGGAAAAACAACAACAACAACAACAATCAGCCCAGAACTCTATAACCAACCAGCAAATATTTCTCTACAAAATGAGGATGAAATGAAGACACTTTCTTTCCAAAAACATCTAAGAAATCTGTTGTCTACAGACCACTACTTCAAGAAATGTTAAAGAACATCTTTCAGGTTCAAGGGAAGTGATACTAAAGATTTGCAAGACTTCTATTATAAAAACTATAAAATATTTTGGAAAAAATATTTGAAGAAAAATTTAAAGAAAATTTAAATAAATAGAGATATACCACATTCATGGATTGAAGGACTCAATATTTTTTTCCTTAAGGAAAAAGAAATAATTTTATTATTGTAATATAATTGCTTTACAATGTTGTGTTAGTTTCTGCTGTACAACGAAGTGACTCGGCTATATGTATACATTTATCCCCTCCCAAGTGGACCTTCCTCCCATCTCCCCCATCCCACCCATCTAGGTCATCACAGAGCACCAAGCTGAGCTCCCTGTGCTATACTGCAGGTTCCCACTAGCTATCTATTTTATACATGCTAGTGTATTTATGTCAAACTTAATCTCCCAATTCATCCCACCCTCCTCTTCCCCCTGCTCCATGTCCACATGTCCGTTCTCTGCATCTGTGTCTCTATTCCTACCCTGAAAATAGGTTCATCTGTAATCTTCTTCTAGATTCCACATGTATGTGTTAATATACGACATTTGTTTTTCTCTTTCTGACTTACTTCACTCTGTATGACAGACTCTAGGTCTGTCCACTCCATCCACATCTCTACAAATGACCCAATTTCATTCCTTTTTATGGCTTACTAATATTCCATTGTATATATGTACCACATCTTCTTTACCAATTCCTCTGTTGATGGACATTTAGGTTGCTTGCATGTCCTGGCTATTGTAAATAGTGCTGCTATGAACATTGAGGTGCATGTGTTTTTTTGAATTATCTTTTTCTCTGGGTATATGCCCAGTAGTGGGATTGCTGGGTCATAAGGTAGTTTTATTTTTAGTTTTTTAAGGAACCTCCATACTGTTCTCCATAGTGGCTGTATTAAATTACATTCCCACCAACAGTGTATGAGGATTCCCTTTTCTCCACACCCTCTCCAGCATTTATAGTTTGTAGATTTTTTGGTGATGGCCATTCTGACCAGTGTAAGGTGATACCTCATTGTAGTTTTGATTTGCATTTCTCTAATAATTCGTGACGTTGAGCAGCTTTTCATGTGCCTCTTGGCCATCTGTATGTCTTCTTTGGAGAAATGTCTATTTAGGTCTTCTGCCCATTTATTGATTGGGTTGTTTTTTTGATATTAAGCTGCACGAGCTGTTTGTGTATTTTGGAGATTATTCCTTTGTCCATTGCTGCATTTGCAAATATTTTCTCCCATTCTGAGGGTTGTCATTTTATCTTGTTTATGGTTTCCTTTGCTGTGCAAAAGCTTTTAAGTTTCATTAGGTCCCATTTGTTTAGTTTGGTTTTTATTTTCATTACTCTAGGAGGTGAGTCAAAAAAGATCTTTCTGTAATTTATGTCAAAGATTGTTCTTCCTATGTTTTCCTCTAAGAGTTTTATAGTGTCCAGTCTTACATTTAGGTCTTTAATCCATTTTGAGTTTATTTTTGTATATGGTGTTAGGTAGTGTTGTAATTTCATTCTTTTACATGTAGCTGTCCAGTTTTCCCAGCACCACTTATTGAAGAGGCTGTCTTTCCTCCGTTGTATATTTTTGTCTCCTTAGATTAGGTGACCATAGGTGCGTGGGTTTAAAAAGGATAAATTAGTCTCCATCAAAATTAAAACTTTAGTTTTTCAGAAGATACCATTAAGAAATGAACAGGCAAGCCAAAGACATGGAGAAAATACTTGCAATACATATATCTAACAAAGGATTTGTGTCACAAGTCATTAAAGAAAAGTCTTCTAACTCAGTAAGAAGAAGACAAGCAAGCCAATTTACAAAAAAGTGGGAAATGTTTACAAGACACTTCATAAGAGGAGATATACAATGGCCAGTAAGTACATAAAGAGAGGCTCAACATCACGAGTCACCAGAGAAACACATAAAACCACAGTGATATACCCTGTCATTTGAATGATGAAAATTAAAACTGATATAATACCAAATGTAATATGATTATGGAACAACTGGAACTTTCATACATTGCTGTTTGGAGTGTAAAGTGACATAGCCACTTTAGCAAACAGTTTATCAGTTTCTTAAAAAGTTAAACATACACTAACCATATAACCCAATAAGTGTATCCTTAGGTATTTCTCCAAGAGAAAAAAATATATACCATACACATATCCATATAAACGCTCATAATGATGGTTCATATCAGCTTCACTGACAATAGAAAAGTTGAAATAACTCAAGCACCCATCAAGGGTGAAAGGATAAATAAATTATATATTGAATACAAAAACAACTGTGTATATTCCCACAATGAAATACTACTCTGCAATACAATGAATGTCATTCAACAAATGTTACATTCAGCAACATGGAAGAAAAAATTTTTTAATTATGCTGAGCGAAAGAAACCATATACAAAAAGTATATATTGTATGTAAAGTATACAATAACCCCAATTGAATGAAGTCTAGAACATGTAAAACAAATCTAAAATGATAGGGATCAGATCTGTTTTTGGAGCAAGAGACAGAGGAAATTGATTTTAAGTGGGCATGAAAGAACTCTCTGGAATAATGGGAATGTTCTGTTTTGATTGGGGTGCTGGATACATGGTACATATACATACAAAACCTCAACAAACTTAAAATTTGTACATTTTATGTAAAATATGACCCAATAAAGTTGATTTTAAAAAATGAAAATAGAAGGAATAAGCATAAGAATAGCTACTACTTACCAGTGTTTTGTATGTCTCAGACACTTTGTAGGATGCTTGTATATACCACTCAATCATTCGAGCATCCTTCAAGGTAGGAGTTATTACGAAAACGGAGGTTGAGAGCAATGAAGTAACTTGCTCAAGGTGACACAGAAGGAAAGTGACCCACAAGAAGGCCCAGGGGAAGAATTCTATGGAAAAGCAGAAATCAAACTGTTAGAAGGAAATGATGGGAACAAGCCATAACATCTGAAACTAGAGGGAAGAATCAAAAGGTGTTTGTAGAGGCAAATATGTATGAAGAAAGAGAGCTAGTTGGATATGGGGGATTTATGTTTCATGAGCTTGGTCTTCTCAATAAAGTAGAAGATGGGATTGCCTGTTACAGGGGGCTGGAACATGAGGAGAAATCTGGAATAGTCCCAACAGAAATAAGAAAGGATTGCTGGACAGCAACGAAGACCTTCTCCAAGGGAGGGAAAATTAGGCATGTACTGGGATAGCTCTGCTGGACTCTTCCACTTTCTCTGGCAGGTTCTGCAAACTAAGAACATCAGTGATGAAAGTGATGGTGGACACAGCCTAAGACAATGTAAATCTGTCCCAGGCAAGAGCGACCCAGAGGCCTCTAGGAGAGGGTAAGTAAAGCCTTCTCGTTTGAAGTTTAAAATATCCACTATCTTGACCATCCTAGCCGAGGGGAAAACTGCCAGTTCTCTCTCTTTTTTAATATGTGACTTACTAGGATTCTGTCAACCTACTAACTGGAAATGGAATAAAATATAATAGAGTAGAAATTTTAGCTGAACAAATTCAAACATTCTGTAGGGAGTCTTTCCTGTCCAAGCACTATTATGTACCTCTGAATAAACTGGGTCTGGGCCCTGGTTTGTTATTTTTAATTTGGACTAATATAGTTGACATAAAAGACTAAAATTTGGAGGTTATTCAGTCACTCACGTCCTGACCAAAATTCCAACATGTCAAAAATTGACATCACCCTCACCATCTCAATTTCCTCTGTTACTGCCAATGTTTGCCTCATACTCTTCCTTCCCAGACTTGAGATAGAGGTCTCTGGACCTAAGAATTGTCCCCCTTCACCCCTCAACCCCTATGCTTTTCTCCTATTCCTCTGTCAAGAACTAATGCCACATCTTGCTAATAGGTGCTATGCATGAAGATGGTTCTGTAGTCAGCTACGTTTGGGAAACCTTGCGTTAAACATAGTTACAAGGTTTTGCTACAGGACCTTTCAGAAATTTTAATGTGTTTCTGTGTGCTGTGAATCTCCAAGGGAGAGAGAAAATATTTGATCATGGAACCCCTGTGGTTGTAGCACTGCCTGAAATTCACCCTGGGAAGCACTGGCCTAAATCGCAGTAACTACCCCCTCGCCATCCTCTCTGCCTTCGGTGTCTGATGTTCCAATCCACCTTAAATACAGCTGTGGGGAATTAGCTCAAACCACATTTTCCTTGGGCTGGTCCTCAGCTGTAAAAGCTTTGATGACCACATACAGTACCTATAATGCCACATCCGAGCCCCTCCCGGTGTGACCTGCGAAGCTCTCCTTACTCAAAAGTGAGAAACCACACAGCTGACAAGGATGTCACATGCTCTCAGTGGAAGGAAGTTACTGTTTCCAGAATGCATATGTCCTTAGACTTTACATTTTAAACACAAGACGAGTGAAAAAAGCCTAGATGACCCTCCCTTTGGAGGAGGAGGAGGAGACCTGGAGATCAGGTTTGCCCATGGTTTTTGCCCAGATTCTAAACACTGTGGGTTACGTGCAGACCAGCAGATAAGAAGTGAGTCAGAACAGGGATGGTGGGGGGTCACTTGGCAACATCTTCTGAACTGGCTTAGCTCTACCAACAGCAGGGAGACTTTCCTTCATTCATTCATTCAGGACTCCTTCATTCAGGAGTAATACAGGAGTATTACTCCTGTATTACAGGAGTAATACAGCCCAGTGCCACCCCAGCACCCGCTTAAGTACCCAAAGCTATAGACAAGTTCCCACAGTCGAGCCTTGGAGGCAGCACCACCAGTAGCCTAATGTTGCCCCTTCAAAGATGTGCTTTGCTTTATCACATGCTATATATACCGTAAGAATTACCTAGGACCCATTTGCTCTCAAATGCTCTGACCTCAAATTATTTGAATACTCCAGGTCAAAATGTAGTGTGGACCTGAATTATCTAAATAATTAAGTTGTGTAGACATGTGCTTGGTTTCAAGAGCATGTGACTGGAATAAAAAGAGTCTGTTTCTTTAAGCAGTTTTTACAAAGGCTTTCTAAAGCCCTCCCCTGTTTCATTGATTCATTTTTTTCAAGAGAGAAAGACGAAGTGTCGATGAATGAGTTGGACCTCTGCAGGATCCCAGGAGAGGACAGGAGGGGCTGGTGGGAGAGGGAGAGGTGGGTGGCTTTTTCTTCTGCTTTGCAAAAGCTCCAGGGTCCCCAGTCTTCCCTGATTTCCAAGATGCTACACTCACTGTTTGGACTGACTCGATGCCAAGAAAACCCTTCTTTCGAGCCTGGGAGAGTTCCATGCTGTGGGATTAAAAAGTAAATGAGAACAGAGAGGGATGAAGGATAGAGAGTGAAAGGAAAAGAAAGCTGAGGAAATGAGTCTATTTGCAAGCTGGGGAGTTTCTGTATCTCCTGGCTTGCTAGGTTCCAGTGATCCTTAGAAATAAAAGAGACAGCACTAATATAAAATGCCCCAATCCAGAAAGGAATAGGCTTTTGCACAGGAGGTGTCCAAGCAGTCTCTCTGCCTCTGGTCTGGCAAATAGCAGGCCCTCAATAAGAGAACAAGTGTGTGAATTTGTCTTGAAGATCAGCTGGAGACTGCAGCACCCACAAGGCTCTTCACAGGGACTTGTGGGTCTCATAGGACCCTTTTCTCATGACTGTGTAATCAGAGCTGTTAAATCTCATTCATGCCAGTAGGGAGGACAATGGAGCGACCCTGTATCTGGCAGGCTAGAGGGAGCAGCAAGGTACCCATCAAAACAGGCACATGTAAAAAAAAAAAAGGTTTTCATAGAATGTAATATATTTCAAAAAAACATAAAGTAATCACTGGATTACTTTATGGGACACTAGAATAGTTTCTTGTATTTATGTAACAGCTGCATGTACTTCAGATCAGTCGGCCATTGCTACAAAAATACCGTGTAATAAGCCATCCAGAATTCAGTGACTTAAAACCTCAGTAATCAGTAAGTCAGCTGAGCATTGTCTCATCTAGGCTGGACTCAGCTAGTCAGGCAGGTCTTCCTCAGGCCAGAGTGGCTGGAGCATCTCTGCTTCTCAGAGTGGGGCTGGAGACAGCTGGGTGGCTCTGCTGAACTTGTCTCTCCTTTTCCTCACACCAGCAGGCTAGCTCGGACATGTTTTCCTCTTGGTATTGACAGAAGCACAAAAGAGGGCAAGTCCAGTGTGTAAGCACATATCAAGTGCCTGCTAGAATCTTGCCTACTAACATCTCATTGGACAGAGCCATGCCCAAATTCAAGGGGTAGGAAAGTACACACTGCCTTTTGAGAGACACTCTGTAAAGTTACGTGGCAAAGGGTGTAGATATAGGGAGAGGTGAAGCATCGGGGTCAATGGTTCCACCTATCATGATGAACCACCATCTCTTCAGTTTTAGGGCCTCTAAAGATCTTCTCTAGGCATCACTGTTTCTTCACCAGTGAGTAGCTAGATAGTGTCAGGGATGTCTCTGTGGGACTCAGTTTCCTGATCCATAAAATAGGGCTAACGTTTTCTCTGCCTGTCTCACAGGGCTGGTGTGGAGGTCAAACGATAAGATGGATGTAACAGTTCTTAGAAAGCTCTAAGGTGTTAGACAGTGCAAGCTGTTACCACAATTACTACTAGAGGACAGTACCCTTTGTATGTATTGGGCTTATAGACCATACATTCTCTGTGCAGCTGCTCAGCGCTGCCATTGTATCATGAAGGCAGCCAGGGACAATATGTAAATGATGAGCATGGCTGTGTCCCAGTAAAACTTTATATACAAAAAAGGCAGCTGGCCAATGGCAATAGTTTGCAGGTCATGGTGTATGTCCATGAACTGTAGGAGTGGAGGTTAGGATGGCTTTTCATTTGCCTGACATGCTTGGGCAAGGACTCCTTCTACAGATTCCCTCCCTCCCTCATACTCATCTTAGTGTTTAACAATCTTCACCATTAAAAGATGCATTATATATAGGCATATGTATAGCTGATTCACTTTGCTGTACAGCAGAAACTAACACAACATTGTAAAGCAACTATACTCCAATAAGAATTAATTTTTAAAAAGATGCATCATAATATGTCAATTATACCTCAATAAAAAATAATAATATTTTTAAAAAGACACATCATATCATTAAAGCTCTTCATTCTTTACTTTAAGCCCGTGTTCTCTAGTTCTGAATGGGGGAGAGTCTGTTTATTATAGATCAGGTACTTTGTACACTGTAGGTACTCCATAAAGCCAAGTTATTTTGGAATTTCTGAAATTTGAGAAGAGACGGAAAACATTCTCTATTTTCTCTGGAACATAAGAAGATCCCTGGCTTCCTCCTTCCCCACTACAAGCCCCTGTGTGATCCTCTCTTGCAGACACAGGCAGAGCGAAAACATGGATCCTAGGACATATCTGCTAGTCCCTGTTGAGGGGAGAGTCCCTTTATTTCTACTGAAGAAATAGCTGCTGCCACTGAGAGCTCTCTACAACCCACTTTGCTGTTTTCAGAAATGTCTTTGCATTTTTGCTTCCCTGTCAGCCGGAGGGGTGATTCTCCATCACAATCAGGTATAAGCCTGGCTCTAGCCAACACTCTTGGGAGATAAGTGAAGAGAGCAGACTTCTCGCTTCTAAGCTCTGAAAGGTCAGTAGGCCTACCTTAAAGGAGAAAATAAACAGAAAAACAAGCTGGAGGAAATCAAGAATAGTCACACAACCCTATGATTTCTTACCTGAACTCTTCACTAGGCATTCTGAATGATCCACTTTGGAAGTGAAAACAGCTGGTGCGAAGACTGCAAAGGCTGGTGTGGGGGACTTGTTTTTATGAGAGAGCAAACAACCCAGAACTTTCCATAGGAGGACAGCTGAGTCAGGAGCCCATTGCAGAAGATTTCATTGTCCTGGAATGATCTTCTCCACCTGAAATGAGGGTTTCAATAGTAAGTAAATTACCTGAAACTGCCTAGTGCGTCAGTGCAGGTAATGAGGACATTTGGGGTGACAAAGCTTGTATCTCCCCACTTGGTCCATAGTTTAGAAAGCAGGCAGGACCCCATATTGACTTCGTGCCGTCTCATCCACAGAGCTGGAAGGGCTCTCAGGGTACATTAAACTCAGTGTGGTCATCATAGGGACAACCTTTTCAGGAACCTGCAGGAGGCTGGCAGATGCCCAGTTTTCCCAGGCTGCTCTAAGAATCAATCCCTTGTAGCACAGACCAGTCTCAAGGAGTTCCTGCTCAAAGGGAAGATTCCCTTTCTCTGTGCTCATCTGAGAATGGAGATGTGCTGAGGAACTGCCTCCCGGGAGCTGGAGCCCTGGGTGGCGCATTCACTCTGCCTGGGTTAAAACCAGGTCTGGCTGACATTTGTGGCACACAAATTCCATATGACTAACCAACCTGGCTCACTAATGCTCTGGCTTTACAAGGTATCTCCTATGCATCCTTCTCTCTGTTTTCCTACAAATCTACCTCATGTTCTGGCCCCTCCTTAACTTTCCTATAGCTTGCCTTTATTTAGTCACAGTCCTGTTTTCCTAAACACGTGTCCTTTATTGCAAATGGGATTACTCACTATTCCCCAAGCTCATCTTGCTTTCTGCTATCACTTCTTTCCTCACACCATTTTCTCAGCCTGGAATGTCCTACCCCATCTCTACCCAATCAGATCTTTCAAAGCATTATTTCTCCTAGAAAGTCAATCAAAAATGATATAATTAAGTCCCTTAAACCCTGGACTTCAGTTGAGTTTCTCTTAAGATGTTTATCATGTTCTCTCTCATAAGGAAATACCTTTTCTGTCTTTTTAGATTTGGAGGCAACGCTATCTCTACACTGTCTTCCACTTCCCAAAATATAATTCATAATAGATGCTCAGTTAATACTTGTCAACAAATTTATTTGTCAAATGCAAAACTCACTGCCTGAAAGAGTTCATTTGCCTTCCTAAGTATCTAAAGAACAACCAGGAAATGTTACCGTATTGTGTGTATAACTTGCTCTGTCCCTCACAGAAAATAGGAAAGGCATTTTACAGGAGTTTTCCTAGGTTGTTTACCAAATCAGATCCTCTAAGCCTAAGAGAAATAAGTTAAATCTTATTTTTCCCATAAGAGCAATCTTATAAAATTGGTTTCTGTTCTTAACCAAGACCTGGTGCCCAACTTCTTCATATGAATGGTCACAAGCAGAATATTTAATCAATTTTAAATGTTATACCTGTTACACTATATTGCATAAAGCTTTCTACAGTGTATATAAATCAATTAAACAAGGCAACACAGCAGCCTATAAAATAAAGTTTTACATTAAGTAAAATACAGGTCATAAAGGTCTACTGTACAAACTTTTCATCCTCTTTAAAATCCTTTCTAAAATAAATCAGCCAGTGAAGATACTCCATTGTTAGGGTCATGGTTTCAGAAAGATTTCTTTGAGGAAATACTGTAAAGCCTCTTAGGAAAACTTTGTAAGGGATTAAAACTGTGGTGACTTTTGGAGAAACTAATGCAGGAATGTAGGTTTGGTTGCCCCTATTTCTCCCTGATAATTTCCCTACGGTGAGTATAGATATTAACCAGCAAGCCTGAATTTCTCTCAATATGGAAGCAGAAAGTTCTCTGCCTTCTCAACAGCGCTAGTTAATTTTCCCTGTTACATGACAATAACATACTTAGCCAAGAAATCTGCCCTGACATTAAAATGAATGCATTTGGGCTTCCCTGGTGGCGCAGTGGTTGAGAGTCCGCCTGCCGATGCAGGGGATGCGGGTTCGTGCCCTGGTCCGGGAGGATCCCACATGCCACGGAGCAGCTGGGCCCGTGAGCCATGGCTGCTGAGCCTGTGCGTCCGGAGCCTGCGCATCCGGAGCCTGTGCTCTGCAACGGGAGAGGCCACAGCAGTGAGAGGCCCGCGTAACGCAAAAAAATTTAAAAAAAAAAGAATGCATTCATTTTTTTTCCTACATGATGGTGTCTTATTTTTTGCATCTGATTAAAAAACTTCACCTAGGTTCCTTCCAGTTTGACAGATTAAAAGTCTACGATGCTCACAGCCATCTCCACATTACATCTCCACAATGATAAGCCTCAGGGCTGCCTTTCACAACTGAAGGTGGTCTGACTCCATGTTATTGATCTATCTATGATTTATGAGAACAATACCAGGCCTTTCTCCACAGTTATCAAATCTATTCCAGAGGTGCTTAACCCTGGCTACACATTAAGAATATCATTGCTATTTACTCAAAGGAGTTGAAAACTTATGTCCACACAAAAACCTACACAAAGATGTTTACGGCAGCTTTAAACATAATTGCCCAAACACGGAATCAACCAAGATGACTTTCAGTAGGTGAATGGATTAAAAAACCAAAAAATGTGGTACTTCTAGAAAATGGGATATTTTTCAGCACTAAAAAGAAGTGGGCTATCAAGTCATGAAGAGCATATGGAGGAAACTTAAATGCACATTAGTGAAATAACACAAAATGAAAAGGCTACATACTGTATGACTCCAACTATATGACATTCTGGAAAAGGCAAAACTAGACACAATGAAAAGATCAGTGATTACCAGGGTTAGCAGGGAGGAAGGAATGAATAAGTGGAGCACAAGATTGTTAGGACAGAGGGCAGACAGCAGAAGCAAGAAGAACTACAATCCTGCAACCTGTGGAACAAAAACCACATTCACAGAAAGATAGATGTGATGAAAAGGAAGAGGGCTATGTACCAGATGAAGGAACAAGATGAAACCCCAGAAAAACAACTAAATGAAATGGAGATAGGAAAACTTCCAGAAAAAGAATTCAGAATAAGTATAGTGAAGATGACCTAGGACCTCGGAAAAAGAATGGAGGCAAAGAACAAAGATGCAAGAAATGTTTAACAAAGACCTAGAAGAATTAAATAACAAACAAACAGAGATGAACAATACAATAACTGAAATGAAAACTACACTAGAAGGAATCAATAGCAGAATAACTGAGGCAGAAGAACGGATAAGTGACCTGGAAGACAGAATGGTGGAATTCACTGCTGTGGAACAGAATAAAGAAAGAAGAATGAAAAGAAATGAAGACAGCCTAAAAGACCTCTGGGACAACATTAAACACAACAACATTCGCATTATAGGGGTCCCAGAAGGAGAAAGGACCAGAGAAAATATTTGAAGAGATTATAACTGAAAACTTCCCTAACGTGGGAAAAGAAATAGCCACCCAAGTCCAGGAAGCACAGAGAGTCCCATACAGGATAAACCCAAGGAGAAACACGCCAAGACACATAGTAATCAAACTGGCAAAAATTAAAGACAAAGAAAAATTGTTAAAAGCAGCAAGGGAAAAATGACAAATAACATACAAGGGAACTCCCATAAGGTTAACAGCTGATTTCTCAGCAGAAGCTCTACAAGCCAGAAGGGAGTACATGATATACTTAAAGTGATGAAAGGGAAGAACCTAAAACCAAGATTACTCTACCCGGCAAGGATCTCATTCAGATTCGATGGAGAAATCAAAAGCTTTACAGACAAGCAAAAGCTAAGAGAATTCAGCATGACCAAACCAGCTCTACAACAAATGCTAAAGGAACTTCTCTAAGTGGGAAACACAAGAGAAGAAAAGGACCTACAAAAACAAACCCAAAACAATTAAGAAAATGGTCATAGGAACATACATATCGATAATTACCTTAAACATGAATGGATTAAATGCTCCAACCAAAAGACACAGGCTTGCTGAATGGATACAAAAGCAAGACCCATATATATGCTGTCTACAAGAGACCCATTTCAGACCTAGGGACACATTCAGACTGAAAGTGAGGGGATGGAAAAAGATATTCCATGCAAATGGAAATCAAAAGAAAGCTGGAGTAGCAATACTTATATCAGATAAAACAGACTTTAAAATAAAAAATGTTACAAGAGACAAGGAAGGATACTACATAATGATCAGGGGATCAATCCAAGAAGAAGATATAACAATTATAAATATATATGCACCCAACATAGGAGCACCTCAATACATAAGGCAACTGCTAGCAGCTATAAAAGAGGAAATCGACAGTAACACAATAATAGTGAGGGACTTTAATATCTCACTTACACCAATGGACAGATCATCCAAAATGAAAATAAATAAGGAAACAGAAGCTTTAAATGACACAATAGACCAGATAGATTTAATTGATATTTATAGGACATTCCATCCCAAAACAGAAGATTACACTTTCTTCTCAATTGTGCCTGGAACATTCTCCAGGATAGATCACATCTTGGGTCATAAATCAAGCCTGGGTAAATTTAAGAAAATTGAAATCATATCAAGCATCTTTTCTGACCATAACCCTATGAGATTAGAAATCAATTACAGGGAAAAAAAAATGTAAAAAACACAAACACATGGAGGTTAAACAATATGTTACTAAATAACCAAGAGATCAGTGAAGAAATCAAAGAGGAAATCAAAAAATATCTAGAGCAAATGACAATGAAAACACAACAATCCAAAACCTATGGGATGCAGCAAAAGCAGTTCTAAGAGGGAAGTTTATAGCTATACACGCTTACCTCAAGAAACAAGAAAAATCTCAAATACACAATCTAACCTTACACCTGAAGGAACTAGAGAAAGAACAAACAAAACCCAAAGTTAGGAGAAGAAAAGAAATCATAACGAACAGAGCAGAACCAAATGAAATAGAAACAAATAAAACAATAGCAAAGATCAATAAAACTAAAAGCTGGTTCTTAAAAAAAAAAAGATTGTTAGGACAATGAAACTATTCTACTTGATATAAAAATAGTGGATACATGTCATTACATATTTGTCCAAACCCATAAATTGTACAACACCAAGAGTGAACCCTAATGTAAAGTACAGACTTTGGGTGATAATGATGTGCCAATGTAGGTTCATCAATTGTATCAAATGTACCACTCTGGTGCAGGATTTGATACGGGAGGCTATGCATGAATGGGATCAGAGAGTATATGGGAAATACCTACCTTCCTCCCAATTATGCTCTGAACCTAAAACTGCTCTAAAAAATAAAGGTCATTTTTTAAAGTCTTAAAATTAATAAATGAGAGTCCTCTCCTACCAAAAAAAATATATATATGTACATATATATATATATAACTTTATTTATATATATATAGTTATATATATATATACTTGGGTTCTCCTCTCAACCCCAAAGCCAATTAAATCAGAAAATCAGAATCTCTGTGAGTGGAAATCAAGCCTCAGTATTTTTAAAGCTCCCTAGATGATTTAAATGTGCCAGCAAAGTGAGAATCACAGACCTCTGCAAATAAAAAGCAGCCTGCTCATTCATTTGAACCTTAAACCAAATAACCACCTGAGAAAATTCAGAAATCTTGGGTTCTAGACTCAACCTGACAATAATATCCAGATGCATAACTTTGAATACATCATATCCCCTCTCAAAGTCTTAGTTTCCTCAAGTATAGCATGAGCAGAGTGTCCCCCATTATCAAACAGTCCAATTCCTCAACAAACACTAGCAAACAGAATTCAACAGTACATTGAAAGGATTATACAACATGACCAGTAAGATTTATTCTTGCAGTGCAAGTATGGTCCAACATACAAAAATCAATCAATATAATACACCATATAACAGAATGAAGGAAAATAACCACATGATCATTTCAATTGATGCAGAAAGGGATTTCACAAAAGTTAACACACTTTCATGATAAAAACACTCAACAAACTAAGAATAGAAGGAGATTGCCTCAACGTAATAAAGTCTATATATGCAAGGCCCTCAGCAAACATCATGCTCCATAAGGAAAGACTGATAATCTGCCCTAGAGTGCTACATTTGTTACACTCAATGAACCGACATTGACACATCATTATCACCCAGAAGTCCACAGTTTACATTAGGGTTCACTCTTGTACATTCTGTGGGTTTTGACAAATGTATAATGACATGAATTATAGTAACATACAGAGTATTTTTGTTGCCCTAAAAATCCTCTGTGCTCCATCTATTCATACCAACCTTTTCAGACTGACTTCTTTCACTTAGTAATAAGCATTTCAGTTTCCTCTAAGTCTTTTCATGGTTTGATAGCTCATTTCTTATGGGAAATCACTGTACTTTCTGCTCAATTTTGCTGTGAACCTAAAACTGCTCTAAAATAAAAAAGTATTTTTTTAAAGAAATGAAATGCTGCTATTGACATAAAAAAACAAAACGGCAAATTAAAAGAAAGTAGAAGAAACAAATATTTATGCAGTGCCTATTATCTGCCATTATTCTGCTGGATGCTGCGACACAATGATAAGCAAAACAGACACTGTCCCCATCTTCTTAGAGCTCACCATCTAGTATAGGAATCAGACATCAAACCACACAAATACAAAAGTATAATGATCAGTGACAGCATATACAGGCATACCTCATTTTATTGTGCGTTGCTTTATTGCACTTTGCAGATACTTCATTTTTTTTTTTACAAACTGAAGGTTTGTGACAACCCTGTGTTGTGTATCTCTATTGGTGCCATTCTTCCAACAGCACTTGCTCACTTCATGTCTCTGTGTCACATGTGGGTAATTCTCGAAATATTTCAAACTTGTTCATTATTATTATATTTGTTATGGTGATCTGTGATCAGTGATCTTTGATGTTACTACTGCAAATGGTTAATGGTTAGTATTTTTTATCAATAAAGCATTTTTAATTAAAAAAAATAATGGAAGAGTGAAAGCTTTTCCTCCAAGATCAGATACAAGACAACGATACTCACTTTCACCACTTCTATTCAACATAATACTGGAAGTACTATCCAGAGAAATTAGGTAAGAAAAATAAAAGGCATCCAAATTAGAAATGCAGAAGTAAAATCATCTCTGTTCACAGAGGACATAATCTTATATGTAAAAAATCCTGAAGATTTCATTAAAAAACTTAGAATTAATAAATAAATTCAGTAAAACTGCAGGATATAAAATCAACATGCAAAAATCAGTTGTGTTTCTACATACTAACAATGAACAATCCAAAAAGGATTTTTAAAAAATACCATTTATAATATTTAGGAATAATTTTAAACAAGGAGGCAAAAGGCTTATACACTGAAAATTTGTAAATGCTGATGAAAGAAATTAAATATACAAATAAATAAAAGACATCTGTGTTCATAGATAAGAATATTTAATATTGTTAACGTACCAAAACTACTCAAAGTGATCTGTAGATTCAACACAATCCCTATCAAAATCTCAACAATATTTTTTGCATAAACATAAAAATCCATTCATATGGAATTTCAAGGGACATCAACTAACCAAAACATACTGAAAAGAAAAACAAATTTGGGGGTCGCACACTTCCCGATTTCAAAACTTACTACAAAGTCACAATAATCAAAACAGTGTAGTACTAAAAGATAGGCAGACATGTAGATTAATGAAATAGAACAGACAGCCCAAATAAATCCTAATACATTTGGCCAAGTGATTGCTGACAAGGGTGCTAAGACCATTCAGTGAGGAAAGGACAGTCTTTTTAACAAATGGTGTTCAGAAAACTGGATACCTACATGCAAAAGAATAAAGTTGAACCCTTACCTTATACCATATACCAAAATTAATTTAAAAATGCATCGAAGACCTAAATATAAAAGCTAAATCTATAAAATGCTGAGATAAAAACAGAGGGGAAAATCTTCATGACATTGGATTTAGTAATTACTTCTTGGATATGACACCAAAAGCACAGGCAACAAAAGAAAAGTTAGATGAATTGGACTATACCAAATTTAAAACTTCTGTGCATCAAAGGACACAATAAACAGAGTGAAAAGGCAACCTACCAAATAGGAGAAAATATTTGCAAATCATATAATTGATAGAGGTTAATATCTAGAATATATAATAAATTCCTACAAGTCAACAACAACAAAACAATGCAATTAAAAAAAGACTTGAACAGACATTTCTTCAAGGAAGAGATATGAATGGCCAATAAGCACATGAGAATATGCTCAACATCATTAATCATTAGAGAGATGCAAATCAAAACCACCTCATACCCATAAAAACAAACTCAATCAAAAAATGGGCAGAAGACCTAAACAGACATTTCTCCAAAGAAGACATACAGATAGCCAAGAGGCACATGAAAAGATGTTCAACATCGTTGATTATTAGAGAAATACAAATCGGAACTACAATGAGATATCACCTCACAACAGTCAGAATGGCCATTATCAAAGAGTCTACAAACAATAAGTGCTGCTGAAGAGGGTGTGGAAAAAAGGGAACCCTCTTACACTGTTGGTGGGAATAAAATTGGTATAGCCACTATGGAGAAAAATATGGAGGTTCCTTAAAAAACTACAAATAGAACTACCATATGATCCAGCAATCCCTCTCCTGGGCATATATCCAGAGAAAACATGGTTCAAAAGGATAAGTGCACCCCAGTGTTCATTGCAGCACTGTTTACAATAGCCAAGACATGGAAGCAACATAAATGTCCATCAACAGATGAATGGATAAAGAAGATGTTGTATGTATACACAATGGAATATTACTCAGCCATTAAAAAGAATGAAATAATGCCATCTGCAGCAATATGAATGGACATGCAGATTATCATACTAAGTGAATTAAGTCAGACAGAGAAAGACAAATATCACATGATATCACTTATCTGCGGAATCTTAAAAAAAATGATACAAATGAACTTATTTACAAAACAGAAACAGACTTAGAGAATGAACTTATGGTTACCAGGGGTGAAGGGTGGGGAGGAGGGATAGACTGGAAGTTTGGGATTGACATGTACACACTGTTATATTTAAAATAGATAACGAACAAGGACCTACTGTATAGCACAGGGAACTCTGCTCAATATTCTGTAATAACCTAAATGGGAAAAGAATTTGAAAAAGAATAGTTACATGTATATGTACAACTTTGCTGTACACCTGAAACTAACACAACATTGTTAATCAATTATACTCCAATATAAAATAAAAAAAAAGAAGTCCTTGCAAACTTAAAAAAAACAGATGACAAATGTCAGCAGGATGTGGAGTAACTGGAATTCTTGTGTACTCTTCAAGGGAATGTAAAATGGTACAGCTGCTGTGGAAAACAGTATAGCAGTTCCTCAAAATTACCATATGATCCAGCGATTGCACTTCTGGGTATATGCCCAAAAGAACTGAAAGCAGGAACTTGGAGAGATTTACATACCCATGTTTTTAGCAGCATTATTCCCAGGAGCCAAAAGGTAGAAGGAACACACGTGTCCATTGACAACTGGATGGATAAACAAAATGTGGTATATGTACACAATAAAATATTATTCAGCCTTAAAAAGGAAGGAAATTCTGACACAGGTTGCAACATGGATAAACCTGCCAAGGGTCCGGGTTCAGTCCCTGGTTGGGAAACTAAACTCCCACAAGCTGCGCAGCCAAAAACAAAGTGGTGACGGCAGCACAAAATGTGAATGCACTTAAATGCCACTGAACTGTACACTTAAGAATGGTTAAGATGGTAAATTTTATGTTATGTGTATTTTACAATTTTTTTAAAGAACAGTATGATGCATGGATTCTATTCAAATGGAACAGTTATTCAGTAGTTAGAACACATGAGTACATACTACGTGACAGCTGGTTTAACACAACCACCTCCATCCCGATGATGATGAACCAGCAAACTCAGATTATGTAGTTGACTGATATTAGGGAAGACAAAAGTTACCCTGTTGAATTTCAAACCAATTATTTTAGGTATCATTGAATTACAACCATTAGCTGAGATTTCTGTCTGCTGGTTCAGTTTGAATAAAAGAAGAGTTTCTTGCAGAACCCTCTATAATCTACCGTGAAGATGCTAATGCATGAGTGGCTTGCATATAATATACAATATAAATGTGCATGCATGTTCATCCTTTTGGGGGTGAGATAAAGCATTTTTTACTGCATTTGATATATAGAACCTTCTAAACTGATAATATCGGATATTAACCTAAAACAAATATTATATAATATTTTTTTATTTAAAAAAATATACTACTACTTTACCACAAGAGAGAAAATTTCTGTCTTTTGAATGTGCATAGTTGATTGGACATTTAGACCAATCAGACTCTATTAAATATGAATATAATCAGCCAGAGCTCCTCACCACTGCCACACACACACACCTATCTAGTTGAACTTGGTAACTTGGTAACTACAGTAAAAAAGTGGTGCATTATAAACAACATAGGACAGTTAAAAGTGAATTCTTATAGTTATTAAATATTATATTGAATATTTTTAAGTAGATTATATGCACTGCAAAAATCTCTACAAATTGGCATCCACACAGCAGTAGAAAATTCCCAATCAAATCACTCATGCCCAAAAAATGTTGATATCTGAGTTTCATGAGGATGAGACTTCTTTTTTGCTCTCTGCAGTATCTCCTGTGTCTAGAATAGTACAAAGTGGATGCACAATAAGTATTAGTAGAATGAAAAAATAATGTGTATAGTTTCACTGAGGGTCTCTTGGTCAGACATCCTGAGCATGGCATGGGTGGGACCAAGCCCATGGACCAGATGAGCCAATGAAAGGGAACCAGACCAAACACTTTCCTCCTCACCAGGCAGAGTAGACTTGAGGAAAATGCCTCCAATAAAGCATAATGTTTCTGGACTGTAGCAATTTCCTGTCAGAGCAACAGACAGTAGGCCCCAATATGAGGGGTACCAAAGGTTCCAATATGAAATGGGAAGGAAGTGATAAGGAATTTAGGGTGGGCTATATGCAGAAGCCCAGACAGGAAAGAGGCCACTAAAATGTAGGAGAACCCCAGTCACTGAATTCTTGGAAGAAAACCTTATGCCAGGAAGGCATTTCAGAAATCAAGGTCAAAGCTCCAACTCAGGGAGCTGGGAAGAAGGAGAACTAGGTTAAAATCAACAAACCAGAAATTTCCATTTCCTAAACGGAGGCAAATCACAAGGGTTAGATTAGCAAGATGGTTAGCACCTCATAGCAAGTCCTAAAGTGTGGGTCTGAGGACACTTACAGATCTCCTATGCCTAGAACTGGGGATAAGTCCAGTGTGTTCATGTCACCTGGCTATGAAGAGTAAAGGGATTCAGAAATCCCTCAATACCACAAATCACCTGTGTGCTGCCACCTTAGAATTTACAGTATAGCTCTTCAGCTCAATCCCTGATCCAGGAAATAACGCTGGGAGGAAAGGAAGAACAGAGGAGACGAGACATCCACACACAGAATGCACAATGGGAAGGCTTTCCACTACAAAGAGAATTACATTGACAAGACACTGGGAAGACATGAACTGGATGCATAGAAGTATTCCTGCCATGAAAAGGATTCTACAGATTCTTTTTCCCTTGCTTATTGCAGTAATGTGTTTTCTCTAGTCTGTGATAAACAGCCTAACTGTTCATTCTTAGTTGGTGGTTTCTCTGACTCAATCTAATTAATGTGTTCTAAGACTCTCCACTCCTTGTCAAGTGTAGCTGGAAAGTAATAATAATAGTTTGTAGTAGTAATAATAAATAGGGTGTGTTTTTTTTGAGAACTTACTCTTTTAATTGTCACATGACCCTATAGTATAGCTATTGCTAACATCCTCATTTTATTGATGACCAAACTGAGGCACAGAGACAAAGGTAATTGGTCCAAGGTCACACCCCTAGTAATCTGGGATTCAAACTCAAACAGACTTACTAACAGTATAGCCCTTGCTATAAACCACTCTGTATAGTGAGCTATTCTCACTGACCCCCTTTGGTAAATTTGTTTCTGAGCATGATCTCTGATCTAGTATGACCTCTCTTAAACGACTCATACCCTATCTTACAGATGTTAACTCAATACAGCTTTACAGTACATAGCACACTTATAAAACAGTGATTGAATTTGATCTATGGGTCCATGTAGCCATAGCAGAGGGTGATGATTCCCTCTCATTTCATTCAAACTTCCCACTCCGTGTGGAGAAAAGCACATTTCAACCATCTTCAGAGATAAAACTTTATGTGCTGGGCAAGTAACAGGCTAGTCAGACATCCTTCAGCGACTTTGAATACCAAGCTTTTTTGAAGACCTGAAGCACAAAAACATTGTGAAACCCATGTCAATTCAGGGAAGTTTCATTATAATTAACATGCCCTGCAAAAAAGTAGAATTTGATTATGCAGGGATTCATTACATATAAAGTGTCCTGAGAGGTGCCTCTGTATCTAAATATTAGATTTTCTTTAAATCATACTCTGAATTTGTATACCCTGATTAACATACTACACTTGTTTTTATAAATTGTTTGTTTGTTTGTTTTTAATTCATTACTTCCATCTATCAGGAATGGAACAGAGCAAACTAACAAAGGCATCCGACTGCATGGCTGAAACCAGCTCTAATAGCCAGGTAAGAACTGAGAAGGAGAAATACAGCAATCCTAAAGCAGCAAGGAACCGCAAGAGTTAGAAGTACATTTTATAGGGCTTCCCTGGTGGCGCAGTGGTAGAGAGTCCGCAGGGGACATGGGTTCGTGCCCCGGTCCAGGAAGATCCCACATGCCGCGGAGTGGCTAGGCCAGTGAGCTATGGCCGCTGCTGCGCATCCTGAGCCTGTGCTCTACAACGGGAGAGGCCACAACAGTGAGAAGCCCGCGTACCGCAAGAAAAAAAAAAAAAAAAAGAAGTACATTTTATAATGAATCAAAGGCCAGAAATGAAAAATGGGCCCTTCAAGAAGCAGGCCTTCCTATTAAGGAGTTGATCAGGCAATAAATGCATGTACGAGTGAGTTCTTCACACCACCTTAGGGAATGAGGGCTACAGAGACAACTACTCGCTCCCTGCTCTTGAAGAATTTTATATCTAGAACCAAAATGTCTAACAGAACTTCCTGCAGTGATGAAAATATTCTACATCTGCCCTGTCCAATGTGGAAGACAAAAGCCACACGAGGCTATTTAAATTTAAGTTAAAAATTCCGTTCTTCAGTCACACTAGCCACATTTCAAGTGCAAAGTAGCCAAATGTGGCTACTTAAATTGAAGTTTAAATTAATCACATTTAAAGAACATTAATAATTTAGTTCTCAGGAATACTGGTCACATGTCAAGTGCTTAGCGGCCATCCGTGGCTCATGGCTGCTGTGCTGGGCAGTGCAAACATAGAGCATTTCTTTCATCACAGGAAGTTCTATTGGACAGAGATGTTCTCGAAAATGTCAGAAGAGGAGGAAAGTATAATGTCCTTATTTTTAAGAAGTATTAATTGTATGGTCTTCTTTAAATGAAATCAATCATGAGTGATACCAAGCAGGACACGGTGCACAAAAGGCTCATAGGCTCCTGGGCACAAAAGCCTTTCTGTGTCCCCCATTTCTTGTTTGTAGGAAATAGGCTTCATTCAGCCTCCAGGACCTTCCCTGAGTTCCAAGGGCAGGTTCAAACAGATGCTAATTAGGGAAGGGAGGAGATGCAGAGACAAGGGAGGAGCAGTCAAGAGGAACAATAGTGCAGCCTTGGGGCAGGGTCCTGGTCCCCCCTCAGGGGATATACATAACAATATCTTTGAGCTGTTGTTGTGCAGGAAGCCCCACCAGGTGGGAGAAGTTAACAGTATGCTGCCCACAAGCACATAGACCACAGACCGTTTGGAACCAGAAGGATGATGATGCTGCCTCCCACTTACTTCACCACCAACCAATCAGAAGAATGTCCACGAGCTGATCACCCCCCTCTTTGAACCATTACTATAAAACTCCTCACTACCCCCTCCAGGTGGGGACACAGAGTTTTGAGGGCTTTAGCTCATTGTGGACCCCTTTGCCTAGCAAAGCAATAACGCTATTCTTTTCTACTTTGTCCAAAACTCTGTCTCCAAGATTTAATTCAGTGCTGGGGTACAGAGGCCGGATTCGGCTTCAAAGGCATGATGAAAAGTAAAAACAATGGACGAGACTCTTCTTATCAACTGAAGGCAAACTATATATACTTAACAACATACCTATATCCAGATGGATACTCGATCTTAAATTGGCTTTGAATTCATACATAATTATAACACTGTTAAGCAACATCTTTAGCAATTGACGTAAAAGGTTAGGCACAAAAAGCCTCCACTTAAGAAGTTTCCTATGAAAAGAAGTTAAATCCACTCAAGTCTTGACTTTGTAGTCAAAGATGATCCGTGTGTGTTGATACAGCCATCAAGAAAAGAATGAAATTTAGGATAACAGAGATACCACTGAGGGGAATTATTTTGCTCCAGCAAACCTCAGGCTGAGATTTATTTCTTCTCCTTGGTAATGCATAATGAAGAAAGTCAAGTGTGGACTTGTGTCAGTGGACCATTTAAGCTGATGCATTACAAAACTAGTAGTGGCTTTCACCTCATTTGAGCTATAGATCTATCGATGTTCTCATTAAGAACTAATATTCTCAGTGACTTGAAACTCATCATAAATATTTAAGTAGAATTACTCCTAAAATTAGAGCTTCCTCCCTGCCCTTCATTCATGAAAGGGTCTCAACCCATTTGTGACTATGTTTCCAAGGAGAAGCATAACAGGTATGCCCACAGTGACCAGCCCTCAATATTCATGTAGACTCTGATACACATGCCATGAAAATGGAACACAGTAGTTGTGCAGAGTAGAGTACATGGGTCTCCCATCATCTTGTTTACATACCTGGATGTTGAGGTTGCCTTTTCGTTACCATCCTTATTTTTTTTATATCTATTTTTTTATTATTTTTTTTATATTTTGATAATTTACTTTGGCTGCACTGGGTCTTAGTTGTGGCACGCAGGTTCTTCGTTGTGGCATGCGGGATCTTTTAGTTGCAGCATGTGGACTCTTAGTTCTTAGTTGCGGGATGCAGACTCTTACTGGCGGCACGCACGCGGGATCTAGTTCCCCGCCCAGGGATCGAACCTGGGCCCCCTGCATTAGGAGCACAGAGTCTTACCCACTGGACCACCAGGGAAGTCCATTGTTATCATCTTTAGAACTCTGGTCTTCAGTGACTTTGGCCCAGAAAACACTCAATAAGGCAATTTGATTTTTGAAAATTGGTTTCTTCACACATGAAATAATTTAATTTAATAAGAATGATAGTAATCTTTTTAATTGAAGGAAGGAAATTCACTGAGCGAAGCCACATTAATGCCTAGCATCATTTTACTCTGTTCAGATTTTCTGAACTTAGCAGACTATACCCTGGCTTCTGGAACACTCCATCCCAGGTGTGACTGAGCATCTTGGGTGAGCACTGCCCACCTCCAGGGAAGAGATCTCTGCCCTGGTCATGGAGGTTAGCCAAAAATACCTGGTGTCAACTGGGCTGCCTTCCCTTTTCATTTCCTCATTCCAAACTCCTCTTTTCCCTGGTGTGTTTTTTTTTTCCCTTTTTCCTTAAAAAAGTATATATATATATATATATATAATCTCCTAAAACAGTCCTTTTAAAAATAGCCTCTCATGCTTTCTTCCATTCGGTGATCCACAGAAACCCTCAGGATAAACCCCCAAATCCCAGCTCCAGTAGTTATCTAATCATGATCATTGCTGTTATTACAACCATCAGCCATTCATCCGCTGTTTCCATCCTTACTGGTTTCATTATATTGGTTAAAACTATCCCACCAGCACTGAAGCTCCTGGGGTACTACCTTATCACCTCCTCTGGGAAATGACTGCCATGAAACGCTCCCAGGTACGGGCTCCTTTTAGTCATGCCTGATTGGATTAAGAGTGAACATCTGAACTAAGACAAACTAGTCAAATTGTTTCTTCCTAAAAAATTTAGAATTAGAATTAAGAGTTTAATCAGTCTGACCTGGTTGTTGCAGTTGCACACTTGGGAGACTTGAGTTGGCTATCACCTGCCTCACGTGTGATGGAGGAACAGGAAAAAAAAAAAAAAAAAGGAAGCCTATTGCAAAAAAAACAACAGAACTTCTGGCAGATTCTCAGTTCAAGCTCCTATCTCCCCAGTCCCACCCCTCCACACCCCTCATGGATATACACAAATAACCACAATCCTCTTTCAAAGATCACCACCTCTCTGACATAATCATCTCCATCTCTTTTCTTTTTTGCTTTTGAATGACTGTTTTCATATATCCTCTTCTTCCTTCGTATATTAAGTACAAAGATTCCCACCCACCCCTTTTTTTAATATTTATTTATTTATTTGGCTGCGCTGGGTCTTAGTTTTGGCACACAGGATCTTCGTTGCCGCATGAGAATTCTTAGTTGCTGCATGTGGGATCTAGTTCCCTGACCAGGGATCGAACCTGGGCCCCCTACATTGGCAGTGCAGAGTCTTAGCCACTAGACCACCAGGGAAGTCCCTGCTCCTCCTTTTTAAGGCCAACCCTTCAACTTGACTTGGCCCTACTCCTTTCCATCTCCAAAGAAACCCTCAACAGCTATCTTCAATTACCTTTTCTGGCACCCATCTGCTCATCCTCCATTTCTATTTCTCCAGGGAGAAGTCTTCAGGTGTGCTTCTGTTTTCCTTCACTTTGTCACCAAACTACTGGAGAGAGAGGTCTGCACTTTGTAAACAAGTACTGAACTCTTGTTACCTCTGAGTAACAATAACCCCAGAGCTCTGTGTACGGCATGACTCTGCTACTATCTCCTGTCCACCCTTACCCTCCATTAAGCCCAGCAAGCTGCCCTCTGCCCTCATCACTCCATGGAAGCAATTATCCCAAAGGGTACCTTAGACTTCCAATCACCAAGTCTTAGGTCCTTTTCTTATTCCTCACTCTATTTGGCTATTGCATCAGATAACAATAACAGTTTACTCTCGGTGGTAGGCAGAAAAATGATCCCCCCAAAATGCCCAGCTCCTAATCCCTGGATCCTGTGCACATGTTACCTTATATGGCAAAAGGGACTTGGCAATGTGATTAAGGTTATAGACCTTGAGATAGGGAGAGTTTCATAGATTATCCATGTGGGGCCAATCTAATCACATGAGCCAAGAGTCAGTCAGAAAAATGTGATGAAAAAAGCCATAGGAGAGATTTGAAGCATAAGATGGATGTAATCCACCATTGCTGAAGATGGAGTAAGACAGCCAGGAGCTGAAGATGGAGTAAGGCAGCCTCCAGAATGCTCAGGCAACAGCAAACAAGGAAATGGGACCTCAGTCCTACAACCACAAGAAAGTGAATTTTGCTAACAATCCTAATGATCAAGTAAACAGATTCTTCCTTAAAACCTCCAGAAAAGAATACAGTCCTGTGACATCTTGATTTTAGCCAGGTGGGAACCCTGCCAGGATTTTGACTTACAGAACTGAAGATAATAATTTTCTGTTGTTGGGACTTCCCTGGTGGTCCAGTGGTTAAGACTTCGCCTTCCAGTGCAGAGGGTGTGGGTTCCATCCCTGGTCGGGGAGCTCAGATCCCACATGCCTCACGGCCAAAAGACCAAAACATAAAACAGAAGCAATACTGTAACAAATTCAATAAAGGCTTCAAAAATGGTCCACATCAAAAGAATCTTTTAAAAAAATAATAATTTTCTGTTGTTGAAGCCACTAAGTCTGTGGTAATTTGTTACAGCAGCAACAGAAAACTAAAACACCCCCTTCATTCTGAAATTCTCTCCTTGGCTTTTGTACTAATGTCTTCTGTGGTTCTGCCCCATCTCCTGGAACTCTTTTTCTTTTTCTTTTCTTTACTCCCATTCTCCCTATACACAGGTAATTACTAAATTTTTGTTTTCATTCCTAATCTCCTTCTGGCCATATTATAAAATTTCATAATCTTACCAACCACTTCCACTCATATGGTACCAAAAGCTAAACTCCTGCCTCTGACCTTTCCCCCAACTGCCTGGTGGTCATCATCATCTAAATAACCTACCACCTAAAATAGTTAGTATGTCCCAAACTGAACCCATCATCTTTCTTCCAAGGGTTGCTTCCTCTCATTATTGTTCTTTTTACTCATACTACCATTGTCTCAGTTACCCAAATTCAAAAACTCCAAACCATCATGGATACCTACTGAGATTCTAAAATACCCACCTCTACAATTAATTTCAAAGTCCTATATAATCATCGTTCTATGTGTTACCCTTTCTCTACTTCTATTGGCCTACTGTATCAGCCAGGGTTCAATCATGACAATAGAAACTATACTAATTATTTTAAATAGAAAGACTTAAATACAGAATTGTAGCTCTGCAGGTGACAGAAAAACAGAGAAGCTAAACAAGGGATAATCAAGCAATTCAGAAATAAGTACAATGGTAAACTGCTACTATCCTTAATGTGGAGAGGCAAAAGTGAAAGACAGGATTACCAAAGCTAAAGCCATAGAGCAGTTACCACTGCTGCCCGAAGTACCACCTGAAGCAGACTGAAAGAGAACTACTCTTCCTTCTCCTTCCCTCCCTTCTTCCACCAGAGCCTCTCATTGGCCAAACCAGCAGGAAGCCAGCTGACAGGTGATGCGGAGCCTGGGAAACACAAGCTGTAAGAGTCAGCTCCCTTGCAGTCAGGGGAAGAGAAAGGCATAGGTCTGAAAGCATATAAGCAGTTGGCTGATATATATGCTAGCTCCAACCCTCGTTTCCTCTCACCTTGACTATTTATAATAGTCTCTTAATTGGCCTTCCTGCCTCATGTGTCTCCACACCATCCTATAACACTACTGCCAGATGCATCTTTCTAAAACAATAATCTCATCCTGGTACTTTCCTCTCCAAATTTTTCAAGAGCTCCCTATTACCTACAGAAAAAGTTCTTAATCCCTTTGCCTGGCGTGGTTACCCTGATGGCCCCAATGAAGCACATCTCTCAGTACCCTTGCCCTTGTGTGTCCTCTCCTACACAGACTCGAGGCTTGAGACCAATGGGACCCTTGCAAGCATGATGCAAGCAGAGGCCTAATATGCATTTGAACATTGCTGCTTATCCTACTGGAGTGAGAGTTCTTAGGATCCAGCCACTATGTAAAGCACCCAAAGTATGGATGATCCTAAGAAATGCTATGGAAAGTGCTATGTGGAGAGAGAGAGGTCATAGGCCCCCAGCCATCCCTGCTAAGCATCAGATACAGGAGTAAAGCCATCTTGGAGGTTCCTACCTAGCCACCTGAGAGATCCCAAGTGGGACCAGCGAAAAGCCACCCAACTGAGCCCCAATGAACTTGTAGAATCATGAGCCGGTAACACGGTTGTCTTTTTAAGCCAGTAAGCTTTGGAGCGATTTGTTATACATTAATAGAAAGCCAAAATATTCCAGCTCCTCTCACGAACATGTAAGATCTAATTCCTGTAATAAATCATTATTCCACAATATTTGTAATGATTTTGCTTCTCTAAGCAAATCCTGACGGCTACACCTGGCATTAAAAGCTCTCTGCAGTCTGTCCCCTGCCAACCTTCCCCTGCTCACCTCTGACTACTGTTCTCAATCACCTTTTACTCCAGCCAGTCAAATCACAGGTTCTCACACATGGCCTCCACTCTCGAGATCCACATACTCCTCACCCAGAATGTCGCCTCCTGCTCGTATTCGCGTAAGTAAACATCGGTTTAATATCACCACCTGCAGGAAGCATTACCACATCTCAACAAATAATAATCTCTCTTTCCTCTGTAACACTCATATTTTATGTTGGTATGGTACCTATCTTGCATTATTGTTAATCAGTTCCTGTGCAGAACTAGTAGCTCTGAGAGGACAGGGTTGAGATTCCTAGTGCTTCTTTTTCTCTCATCAGCCTCCAGGACAGTACCTTATACATAGTGTATGCTCCTTAAATGTTTGTGGACTAACTGGCTGACTCAATTAAATATCAGTTAATCTTGGGTGACCAAGAATATAATGATGCATGTCTACCACTAGAATGAAAACTGCTGGGCACTGACAAGAGACTCAAAAAATACTCGAATATTGAATGACATACTCATGTGATACGTTATATGAACCTTATATTTCAGGGTCATCGTCCTTAAATACTGTGTAGTTCCCAATATGTTTGAAACGTTTAAAGTTATAATTACAATCCTCCCTTCTTTTCCTACAACTCATTTTCTCCTTCCTCTTTTTGTATTATTTTCTCTCCCCAGGCTGTACTTCTTTTCTCTTACCCAAGGGCAGGGAGCCTTTTCCAGGCAGGCTGCGTGCTGCCCAAACCCCCATGCCTAGGTCCACAGAGATGTAGGGGTCACCACAATTATATTAATCTGACCCCTTTCTTTCTGTGTAGATTTATTTCCTGTGCCTGGAACCAACAAAATGGGATGTTTTCAGAGTCCTAACCCTCTGAGGGTAAATTTTAATTTAATCATTTAAAAATCATAAGAACAACCATGTTCTTGGTTAGCACAAAACATCTAGGAGATTGCTGCAAATACTTGGCAATATGCACTAAAGAGGGAGGAAAGCATGTGAAGCCAAACTGGTTATAAATGCAAAGATAGTTTTATGGAAATTAGAAACTAGAGCCTGAAAATGAACTGGTACCCCATAACGTGATAATTTCTAAGAGTGCCATTTAAAAGAATCCACCTACTAGCATGCCGTATTTTTCTCTTTTTCTTTTTTTGAAATGGGGCTTGTGCAAAATTCTAAATTATAAACCAGATTCATACTTCATATAATAAAATGGAAAAAGTAAGGGCTTTGCATTGAGACACGATTTGAATCCCAGTGCTACTCAGTATTTGCTGGATACATTACTTCAACTCTATCGCCCTCCAAGCTTCCTCCACTGCAAAACAGGGATAACAGCCCTTACCCCACAGAGCTGTTACGAGAGCTATTTGTATGAACACAGGAAAAACACCCTACCTGGCACGCTGCAGGTGCTCAAGAAATGGCCAAGGTGGGATGCTTAATGAATCTTTTTTCTCCCACCAGCACTCAGAACAGGACTTTGTACATAGTATGTGTCCTGCACCCAGCCCTTCCCTAGAGGAGATGGGGAGTCATTTCCATGTTGACTTCCTTTCACTCAACCAGTTATGCAGTTTTCTTACTTACGTAATGACAAGACACAGTCCTTGAGGTTCGAGGACCATTAGTCCCTTACAGACTCAGCAAGCACTCGTAGCAATGCAAGTTCAGGTTGGCAGGTAAGTGTCAAGCCCCCTCCAAGCTCTTCTCTGGCCCTGGAACTCTGAGGAATATGTGAGATCCAGGGTTCCTGATCACTAGGAATTTATCATCTGTGGACACACCACATACACCTATGAAACAACAACAACAACAAATCCACCACACATTTTATAGCATTTTTATAATATTTTGTGTTCTTTCATAGGAAATGTTCCATTCAATCTTCTCCAAAGCTCCAGGTGCTTCTGAGGTAGGCAGGATACGTATTAGCATTCTAACCATAGAGTGGATGAAATCAATGCTCAGAAAGGCTAAGCAATGTGCCAGGGCCACATAGGTGCTTTGTGGCAGAACCCAGAATAAGTCCTGGGTCCCCAGATACCCTGTCCAGTGCTCTTCCCAGGAGACACTCATCTTCCTGTGCTTCCTTCCCCTACCCTCTGATTTCTTTGTGACTTTACCCAAAAGAAAGAGATTTTCAGATCATTCATTCATTCAAAGGCATTTCCTGAGCTCCATCTTTGTGCAAGACTCTGTGCTGGGTGTTTTGTGGGGTACAGGGATGGCTACAAGAGCCACAATACCTCTAGAGAGAGGCAGCATCATGGGAGAGGAGGTGGAAAGTGCTTCCATTCATGACAGGCCAGAAGGGATTCCAGAAGGACATGGTTCTCCGTTGCCCCTGTGAAGACGAGATATAAGAGCAGGTAAGTCAACCCAGGCCATTGACTCAGATCCGCAAGAAATGCGGCTTCATTTCTACTCTGAGTTCCCTCTGCGTATAGAGGCAGTAGCCTGTTTTCTGTAAGTTTGTATAATCTCAGTCCATTCAGGGTATGATGGTCATTTTTATGTGGCAACTTGACTGGGCCACAGGGTGCCCAGATATTTGGTTAAACATTATCCTGAATATGTCTGGGAGGGTGTTTCTGGGTGAGATTAACATTTGAATCAGTAGACTGAATAAAGCAGATTGTCCTCTCCAACATGGTTGGGCCTCATCTATTCTGTTAGCACCTGAACTAAATAAAAGGCTGAATAAGAAAGAATTCTTCCTCTCTGCCTGTCTTCCTCTCTGCCAGTCTGCCTTCAGACTCAGAATTGGACTGGAACTTCCACCATCAGCTCTCCCAGGTGGCAGACCTTGGACTCAGACAGGAACCATACCATCGGCTCTCCTGGGTCTGTAGCTTGCCCACTACAGATGGTGGACATTCAGTCTCCATACCTGTGTGAGCGAATTCCTCATAGTTAATCTCCTTCTTTAGACACATAAATAGCCTATTGGTTCTGTTGCTCTAGAGAAGCCAGGGTCTTCTCTCACTCCTCACTGATGGGGTATCGGTCCCTGGGGGTAGCAGAAGAGGGACTGACTTAGGGCCAAGAGACAGGAAAGAGGAGACAATTGGGCATCATCCCTCATGACCTATATTGCCACTGGCACAACTAGGGGCTCACACTTCTGGCAGATGACAGTTGCACCCTCATGGTTCAAACCACACCACAGGTCCCAGATCTAGCTCTCAAGGCCTCTCCCACAACCGTCCAAGGTATTTGGGAGGACTTTGGCTGTTCCCTTGTCCATGCTAGACAGCCAAGAATTTTGACGAGGCTGCCTCAGACCCATAACACACCTAAACACACCACGCAGCCCCATCGCTATGATTCTCCGTGACTGGGGGGCTGGGGGGCTCGGCACAACTTTCATATTCTCAGGATCTGCTATAACGTGAGACACAGGTCACACCCACCTCAGATCCGTACAAGCAATCAAGTATTTCTATTATGGCACATCCTCAGCATCCCACAATATCCACTCCTTCCTCGCCTCCCTATACAGTAAGTCCCCTACATACGAACGTTCAAGTTGTGAACTTTCAAAGATGTGAACACGCAGCTGGTTCCAGCAAGGAACCAGAGCCTGTGCCATCAGTGTCAGGCATGAGTGAAACTGCAGCTTGCCCTCCATCTCCTATTGCTGACGATCCTTCAGCTCTACCACCACCCACCGCCTCTCCCTCCTCCAGTCAGTAACTCTTCCTGCCTGTTCACTCGATGCCAGCCCCCGTATGCCAGCTGTGGTACAGCTGAGATCTTTCTCCAGCTGGTAGCAGAAAGGGACGTAAAGATCCAAGGCATGATAAGGACTTGATGTGCCATTATTGGCTTGAAGATTAAGGGGACCATGTGTCAAGGAAATAGCAAACTCAGTCTTAAAATCACAAGCAACTTGAATGAGCCTGGAAGTATTGTGTTGGCCAAAAAGTTCCTTCGGGTTTTTCCATAAGATGGTACGGAAAAAAACGAACGAACTTTTTGGCCAATCTAATGTAGTCTTCCCCAAAGCCCAGCCAACCCCTTGATTTCTGCCTTGTGGATCTCTGAGCACAGGAGCCAGTTGAGCTACGCTATGCCCAGATCTCTGACCTACCAAACTATAGGATAATAAATGGTTGTGTTTTAAGTCACCAAGTGTGTAGAAATTTGCTATGGCAAGAATAGAAAACTAATATACATAATAGAGATTTTAACCATTTTAATTGAAATATAGTTAATTTACAATGTTGTGTTAGTTTCAGGTATAGAGCAAAGTGATTCAGTTATATATGGATATATATTTTTTTCCATTATAGGTTATTACAAGATACTGAATATAGTCCTCTGTGTACAGGTCCTTGTTGTTTATCTATTTTATATATAGTAGTGTGTATATGTCAATCCCAAACTCCTAATTTTATATACACACACACACACACACACACACACACACACACACACACACAGTTGACCCTTGAACAAAGTGAGGATTAGGGGCACCAAACCCTGTTCGTTCAAAAATCCATGGATAACTTTTGACTCACGCCCCAAAAAAAGCTTAACTACTAATAGCCTACTGTTGACCAGAAGCCTAACCAATAACATAAAGAGCCAGTTAACATATATTTTGTATCTTATGTGTTTTATATACTATATTCTTACAACAAAGTAAGCTGGAGAAAAGAAAATTATTAAGAAAATCATAAGGAAGGGAAAATACATTTACAGTACTGTACTGTATTTATTAATATCCTAAGTTTACATCATCTATTTATAAGATGAATCATCTGTCTGTCAGTACCAACATCAATATTGCCTTATATGATACAAAACCCTGTAGATGTTATATGCATTAGTAACACTAGACATTAAAAAATGAAAAGATAGTGAAAAAAAGAAATTCATCTTTATTTACAGGTATCAAAATTCATGCATTGGAAACAAAGAAGCAGCAATATGATTACTTTATGGTAGCCTAGTGTAATTGATACAATTGCTTCATGGAAGCCTAGCCTATACAACTAACGAATGAATCATTACAAAATTTTTATGGCATAGAGTATTACAGGCATAGCCATAATACACTATTGGAAACATTGTTACTTTTTTTTTTAAAAACCACTTAACCTGTGATGATAGACTGATACATAATTCTCCAATTATGAAAGGGAGAGATATAATGTACAGTAATGTAATTCCTTGAAAGTAAAGTTATAAAACAGTAAGAAAATTAATACGTTCTTAATTTTACATTAAATATCACTCACCTTATGCCTATATAAAAATACACTAATATCTACATATATTTTATGCATTCATAACATACCCTTTTCTTAATCATCTCAATAGTTCTAGGCTACAGTTTTTCTGAGTTTTTTCAAATTGTCACAAATCTCAAAAAATGTTTCCCATATATTTATTGTAAACAATCTGCATATAAGTGGACTCACACAGTTCAAACTCATGTTGTTCAAGGGTCAATTATAACTCAGAATACATATATATATATATATTCCGAGTGCATATTCTGTATGTATGTGTGTGTGTGTGTGTGTATATATATATATATATATATATATATATATATATATATATATGTATCTTGCCTGGCACATTCTAACTACTAATAGTGTTAACTAGAGCTGGTCATCTTCATGGATTACATCTGAATATCTAGGTTCTTCCTCAACCCTTTCTTGGTGATCACTTACTAGCCCTAATCACTTCATTAATTTTGTAATGAGATGCTCCCTATGGACCTAATTTTGAAATAACTTTTTAGGCAAGTTTCTCTTGCTGAGAAGAGAATCAACACTGAAGGACCATTTGTGTGTGAAAAGCCTTTTTCTACCAAAGCAGTCTGTCTCTATTGCATTATCAGGAGGGTTGAGAAGAATGGGAAAGTGACAAGTAAGCCTGAATAAATGGCTCAGTGTGCTTCCATAGAAGAGAAGGGGGTTGCTGCATTCCCCAGGCGCAAGTGAATCATCATAGATGGCTTTAAATAAATGAAGCCCTCCTTCAATGAAGTCTTCTGCATGGGTGCTGGTGCCTGAGCCTGACAGGTGTCAATCACAACAAAGGTTGAATATCTCACTATTAAGAGTAGAATTCTACAATGTCAGAGATGCCTGGGAGTTTCAGAGGTCATCCAAATCAAGGGGGTTCAGAGAACAGAATTCACTCTAGATAGTTTGAGCAACATGAGATTATTGCACTGTATACTGAGTTGAATAGTGTCCCTCCAAAATTCACGTCCACCCAAAACCTCAGAATATGACTTTATTTGGATTAGGGCCTTTGCAGATGTGACTACTTAAATTAAAAAAAGGACATACTGGATCAAAATGGGCCCTAAATCTAGTGTCTTGGGCCCTTATATGAAAATCATGTGAAGACACAGAGACACATACAGGGAAGAAGGTCATGTGAAAATAGAGGCAAAGATTGGAATGATGCAGCTACAAGCCAAGGAATGCTGGCAACCACCAAAAGCTTGGAAGAGGCCAAAAACATTCTTGTTGGAGCCTTCAGAGAGCATGGCCCTAGTCACACCTTGATTTTGAACGTCTAGCCTCCAGAACCATGAGAGAGTAATTTTTTGTTGTTTTAAGCTATCCAGTTTGTGGTGATTTGTTATGGCAGCCCTAGAAAATGAATACACAGTGCATTAAATGGCTCAGAGTATCACTGTGGGGAAAGGCTGCTGAAGAAATGGACCATAGCCCTAGCTTCTGGGAATAACCCCAAAGCTGTACTATGGAAGCGGTCAGCCAAAGGAGCCCCTGCTTCTGACTCCCTCAGAAGACCGCCACATCCACCAGCTCGAGAACCACACTGTCTCTGCTACTAGGGGAGTAGGTAAGATAGGATGCCTGATGTCCTGCCTCTCTGCCTTCTTAACTCAGTCCCAAATTTAAGTCTCTAGCAAGGGTTTCAGATCGGTAAAAGTGACTCACAAAATCTAGCTGCAAGGGAGTCTGGAAATGTCGGTTTTAGCTCTCCAGCCTCTGCAGCCAGGAGACACAATCAGAAAGGTTAGAACACACACAAATCACACTAGACATCAACGTGTCTGCTCCTTATTCCTCACATAGATCCAGATTCCACTAACCTTTACCGAAATCTCTCCATGGGCCATGCACTGTAATATAGGACCCCTCCTATTTTATGTCATTCATATTCTCAACAACCTTTTAAGGCTATGATTATACTTATTCTACACATAAGGAAATTTAAGTTCAATAAGATTTTGAATCTCACTAACCACTTCGCAACAATTTAGTTAATATCCAACAGGTATTTATCAAATACCTACTATGTGCCAGGCTTGCTGGAAATAAACAGGAAAGACTTAATCTCTAATTCCAATTGCTTAAAGTCTAATGCCATCGTTTTAAACTTTGGTGTGCATAAGAGTTGCCTGAAGCCCTAGGTTTTGAGGTAGATTGCTGAGCCCCCATGACTAGAAGTCTGAGAAGAGAAATACAGTCTGAGGGCTGATTCTTATCAAAGTGATGATATGAACCCTAGTCCCTTGATTTCAGGCCCAGTTGCCCCATCAACACCCTGAAAATTCCTTCAGGTGCAAGGCAGGTAAAATAAATATGTGGATAAGGTACATACAAGTCAGTAAGTGTTAAGTCATTTATTTGTAACTGAAACCATCCTGGTGAAACTAACACATTCTCAGATTATTTAGAGCCTTTGAGTATCCAGGCTAGGAGCCCGGCAAGGTTCCTCACCCTCCTCTTTACCAGGTATGAATCCAAGTGAGGAGGAGATTGCACTTCTAAGCCCACCTCCTCCCAGAGCACCTCTCACAATGAATCGTAGATGCCTCTTGTCTGATCAGCCCTGCTGGTCTATTAGTAAGAGGAGAGTTGGGGATTGAGTCTTCCGTGTTCACAGTTCTGTAACTATGGGCCAGGTAGCTAAATCGTAACACACTATAAACGTTTGTGGAAGAGCGAAAGAAAGGGAAAGAGTGGATAAATCATGTCCTTCCACACAGAGGGAATATATGTCTTCTAGCCTTAAATTTCATAGAGAAGAAAACACCCCCCAAGAATTCAGGATGGTCTGCACAATGTCCCTCTTCCTAGCTTTGGCCATGGTGTCTCCTCCACGGACTGAAGGTGCACTAGGTCTCCTTCTCTACCACAGGAGGAACCCCCAACTCCAAGAAGGGCCTGAGCTGCACCCTCTGTGGACACTACTTTCTTCAAACTCTGCTCTAAGTGTTTGAAGTACAGTGGTGAACAAGCAGTTCTTGTTCTTGTGAAATTGTTATTCTAGCCAGATAATAAGCAAGTGCAAAAACGGGTAAACAATAATCATAGATAATGATAAGCATTAGGAAGGAAAATAGAAGACAATGTGATAGAGGGATAGGGTGACAACTTTAGGTAGTTGGTCAGAAAACACTTCCTGTGTAGGTGAAATTTAAGCAGAAACCTGAAGGATAAGAAGGTACCATGAGAAGACCAAGATGAAGAGTGTTCCCCCAAAAAGGAACACCAAGTATAAGACCCTTGTACTGGGGAAAGGCTGACTGTTTTAGGAACAGAATAGATCCAGAGTGGTTGGAGCTTAATGACTAGGAATGTGACAGAGGCTGAAAATGTTGCATGATGCGGGTCACTTAGGACTTTATAAGACATGCAGATAATGCAGTTAAGTAACAACCCCCAAGGACCTAGTCTTAGAACTTCTGAGAGGGGTCCAAGCACAGTACAGTAACAACTGCCCCCTTGTAGATGGCTCTGATCCACACCCTTGAAGAGAAATCTAGAAAAGTCTTCCTTGTCCTCTGCTGTGAGTGGACACATTCCCAAGGACACCGAAGAGACCTATCTTATTAAAATGAAAACCTACTTTAATGTAACAATAGGAAAAGTGTCTTAAAACTACTAGATTCTGTAGGTTGCATTCATATTCTCATTTCAAGTGCACCAAAGTTATAACTCAATATATAATTGTTGGGCTTCCCTGGTGGCACAGTGGTTGAGAGTCCGCCTGCCGATGTAGGAGACACGGGTTCGTGCCCTGGTCCGGGAAGACTCCACATGCCGCGGAGCGGCTGGGCCTGTGAGCTATGGCTGCTGAGCCTGCGCATCCGGAGCCTGTGCTCTGCAACGGGAGAGGCCACAGCAGTGAGAGGCCCACGTACCACAAAAAAATAAATAAATATATTTAAAAAAAAAAAAAAAAATATATATATATATATATATAATTGTTCTTACTGCTCTGCAACCAATGCCAGTTGGGATTTCACAGCCCATCTTACCTTGATTCATTCCTATTCTTCCCCATGGTTATCTCAGTGTAGGCTGGCATACATTAGCATAAACAGGGCCCGTCTATAGATGGGTGGTGGGGTGGGAATGTGTGCCCCTACCCACGTGCACAGGGGTTGCTTGAAGAACCACCAGAATGAGGAGGCAGCTGGCAAGGTGAGGTCTGGGTTGAGAGATCTCTGGAACATGCATGTAGATTCACTTTCCCAGATATCATTTTTTTTAATCTTTTATTTTAAAATAACTTTTCACTTGCAAAAGAGTTGCAGTGATGGTAAAGAGATTTCTCACGTACTCTTCACCCAGATCCTCCTTGGGAACATCCCATGTTAGCATCTTACATGACCACAGTTCAATGACCAAAACTTAGAAATCAACAGCTATAAATCTATAAACCAAACTACAGATATTGTTCTGATTTCCCCAGTTTTCCTCAGTTCCCAAAACAGGAACTAACCTCCCAGTCTCCACCACAGCCAAGGGGAATAGAGGGAGTTAGGATAGGTGGAACCCAGCTGGGAACTGGAAGAGCCCAAGAGAGGTGAACTAGTACAGAAAGTAGAGGAGAAGGAGGGAGGGAACACACCTTCTGTGTGATTGTGTACATTGAGGGAGAGAGGGGGCTGTCACCTCACTTCCTTGAGGAAGGGGGTGCCATGAGCTTCCAGAGGGTGGGAACGGTGGACGAAGTGGCTCCAGTGTGACCCTATTTGAGAACCGAGGCTCTGATTCACTTCCACTGGGCCTGTCTAGGATGCAGCGTCTCTGGTTGATGGCAGTGTGCAAAGAAGGTGGACGCCTCCCTCTGGGTGGCATTGAGCACCCATTCCAGTCTATATCAGAGTCTACATAAATGGCACCCCTCAGGCTCTCCAGTATCTAAACCGCACAATTACACAGGGCAGGACACAGCACAGAAACCAGGGCGGTATTTGCCATGTTTAACAGCATTTGGGAAGCAACAAGATGGGTGTAGGCAGGAGTGAGAGAGATGAAGAGAAAGGGAGGACAACTAAAATTGCAACAAATTACCTCACTGAAACTTGTCTAGAAAAATAACATTTTACTGCCATTGGGGAGTTAACTACCCTCCTTCATACCTGCACCCAGGCTTGTTGGTGGATAAGCAATTGTCACCAATACTTTCCCGGCTTCCATGAGATTTGGAGAGATGCAACTCAAGGAGCATCAGAGTGTTTTTCAGAAGTACATTAATAGTAGCTCTTCCCACCCCCTCCTCTACCCCACCCCAACAGAGGTAGAAGTGGCTTATTAACCAGTTGTATTTTTCCAATCTATGAACCAGAGAAAGGATGTACCAAAGTTAGTAGTAAATATCTCTGATGTCTGCTTGAATATGAGGGAAGGAAGTTAGAGGAGAGTAAAAGGAATTGCTTGTATTCAAGGAACGAGTTTTCTGCTTCCACAGAGGGGAAGACTCAAGATGAACATTTAATAAGCAGCATAAATATGCCTGTTTCTTCATCAATAAATGAAATGGAACCAGAATCTGGATGATGAATTCATTAAGTCACAATTCCTTTGATTTTAGTGTTTGGTATTCTTTTACATTCTGTGTTATATGGGGCAGAACTTTGGGGTCTCAAGCAAGCAGTGACACAAGCACTTAAAGATCCAAAACTCTTTTCTGAAAAATAATATTATCTGTAGCAGCAACCGCAAGTGAAGGAGAAGGCTGGTCTTCTCTCGAGTGAGATGACAAGTGTAGTTCCTAAACTTGGACAATGTAAAAGCGCTGCAGGCTTCTCTGAGGAGTGGACGAGAAGGCGTGCCCTCGTCCAGCATTTCCCAGGTCCTCACTCCTAGTCATGGGAGTGACTACAACATTAACTCCTAATACGATTAGTTTTTATCACCATATAAAAACAATGGACTGAATTGTGTCTCTGTAAAATTCATATGTTGAAGCCTAACCCCCACTGTGATCTTATTTGGAGACAGACCCTTTAGGGAAGGAATTAAGGTTAAATGAGCTCAGAAGGGTGGGGTCCTAATCCAGAATTGATGTCCTTAGAAGAAGAGAAAGAGACACCAGAGACCTCTTTCTCTCTGCACGAGCACCGGAGGAAAGGCCCATGTGAGGACATAGTGAGAGACGGCTGCCTATGGGTCAGGGAGAGAGCTCTCACCAGAAACCAAGTTTGCCAGCACCTTGATCATAGAATTCTAGCCTCCAGAGCTGTGAAAAAAAAAGTTCTGGCTTTTAAGCCACCCAGCCTGTGGTAGTCTATTATGGCAGCCCTACACACACACACACACACACACACACACACACACATTCTCTTCTCCCTCTTTTTTCCACACAATGAAGCATGCACACCCCCACACCTTTATTTTTCTGATTAACAATGTCTTTGAGACTTCCATATCAGAATATAAAGATTGTTTCATTCTTTTTTATAAACACTAGCATAATATTCCATTGAATGGATGTGCCACGATTATTTCACTGGTCCCCTTTTAATGAACACTTAGGCTGTTTCCAAACTTGGCAGCGCAAATAATGTTGCAATAAATAACCATATGTATAGAAATATACACATATGCATAATAAATACATACATGATTTTGCGCATGTCACACTGGGCATTTTTTTGTTTGTTTGTTTGTTTTGCGGTACGCAGGCCTCTCACTGTTGTGGCCTCTCCCATTGCGGAGCACAGGCTCCGGACACGCAGGCTCAGCGGCCATGGCTCACAGGCCCAGCTGCTCCGTGGCATGTGGGATCTTCCCGGACTGGGGCACAAACCCGTGTCCCCTGCATTGGCAGGCGGACTCTCAACCACTGCGCCACCAGGGAAGCCCACACTGGGCATTTTTTACACATATGAATTAGTTGCCAATATGTAAAAATAGGGGGATTTCATGTATAATCTGGATTTGTTACTCTTCTTGAAATATGAGAAGATCTGAGGACACCAGCCCACATTCTCTCGTGGCATCCATCGGCAGGAGCTGAGAACTTGCTGTCCTGTCAGCAGGCCACGTGCCCTCCTGCTTGCCATTGCCTCCACTCAGCCGACTCACTCACCAGTATTACTCATCAGACCCCCAGGGATGCAGGCATTTTTGACCCCAATAGATTCTCCAGTTTCATGGAAGCTTAAGATAAGTTATCAGCAAGTGCAGGAACTATGTGCTAGCTTAGTTCATTCTCATCGCCTTCTCCAAAAAAGGGAAAAAAAGCCTTTACTAAGTTAGAATTTAATGCTATGCCTTCTGCCTCTATAGAAAGTTGAAATAAGAATTGTCTATTTAAGGATTTTAGTGTCTTTTACGGGGCTGTCACTGAAGATACTGTCCACTGAGTTACTCAAAGTTCTTTAAATAAATTCTCATTCCATAAATGTCCGCTTAGGTTTGATTCCAGAATAATAAAAAGGTCTCTTTGGGTGAATGCATCTAATTTCTCTTGTCAGAAAATGAAAATGGAATAATGCCCAAACTTCTTCTTTTGCATTAGGAAACAAAAGAAACTTTTACACAGATTCAGCGTCCCTTGAGAGTTATCAGCTGGTCTCCGCTGCCTGGGAAGGTTCTACCTCTCACATTTTATTTAAATCAATAATGAGCGACCCCCATCCTTCAGTCACAGGCAGTCCATCTAGGTTCAAGTTCCCACCTTTTAGTCAATTTCAGGATAAACTTAGTCCCCAAATTAACATTTTAATGGCTAAAACTCAGTGCCATTTATTTCGCTGACATTGTCATATTTAATAATGTAGATAACCTAAGTTATAAAAATATACATTTCCCCTGAGGGACCTAATAAACCTATTTTCATTTTGAATGAAATAAAAATTACACATAAACATGTATATTTGTCCTGTACTAGCTCTTACAGAAAAAGGAAGTTTGCTTATTTAGCAATGAGTTAGGTGAACTTTTTTTTTTAATATCTGAATGTCTTCTTGAGTCCTGTGTTTCAATAGGAATCTGCATCGTGGCAGTAGGTGTGGTAAAAATACTGAATAGTGAAAAGAACACTGTTTTTTATTTTTAAACTTCCATTGTTACCCTATAGTGCCAAAAATACAACCTAGTTTAAAAGTTAATTTCATATATTTAATGACTTAAGGAAGTTCTAGGTCCGCTTAAAAACTCTGATCGCAAATCCAAAATTTAGTCCTTAGCTAAGCAATCAGTCGGCCATGGTTACTTGTTAAGTAGGCTGGCTGTCAGTTGAGTCTTCAGCTCTTTTCCCAGTTTCAGGATCTAAGGGAACAATAGTCAAAGCCTACTGTAAAGAAGCCTGGACAGTCGCTGCAGTGCTGTCACTGGCTAGTTGTGCGAGCTTGAGGAAGTGACCACAGCAATCAGTGTCCTTCCCTGTGAAATGCGTCTGCTCCTGCTCAAGGGTGCTGTGATGACAGTCAAACGACATGTAACATGTGAACATCCTTGTAAAAGGTTCAAGTGACGTAGTAGTTACAATAATAAAAGCTAATATGGACCAGACTCTCCTCTAAGTAATTTACATATATTAATTCATCTAATCTTCACGGAAATTCTATGCGGGCTATTATTATTATAAATCCTCATATCTTATAGTAGAAAAACTGAGGCACGGAGCGGTCATATGACTTGCCAAAGGTCACACAAGAGCCAGGAGTTGAACTAGGATGTCTGGTTCCAAGGCCCATGCTCTTAACCACTTTGCTGCCTCCCAAATGTAAGGAAGTGTAAAAATTACTAAATTACTACCCAAAGGTAGGCAAATTTCCTCCAAATTCATCTTTCCTATTTTCTTCCCAGACATTAGTTCATGCCCAGGAAAGGAAAAAGCAAATCTTCCTTTGTATCTTTCCTACAGGACTGTTTCCTACTAAATAGGAATGGATATGTGACTGATTATTCTCTAAGTTGCTGTAATGCATTTGTTTATTAGTGTGTCAAAATCTGCAATGTGCTTTCCCACCCATTATCTAACTTGAACTTCACCAGGGCAAAGCAAAACAAAAACTCATCACTATTTTCATATGACAGAGGAGAAAGTTAAAGTGTGAAGAGATGATGAAAATCACTGAGGTCTCATAGCCAGTAAAAGGCAAAGTTAGGACTAGAATTCATTTTTTCTGAATCTAAACCCTGGGCTCCACCTACAAACCCATCCATGTTTTCCCCAAGCTCTAACTAAGATGCAGCATGGTAAGGGGTGACATAATTGAATCCTTTGGTCCTATGCTCATACATTTCTTCTGTGGGAGAGCAGAGGGCATGGTGAGACAGGAAGAATGCTATGTTGTTGAGCACAGGGTACTGGTCTTCCCAGAGAACACTGACATAAAGATATGCTGCCTCCAGTCATGTGTGTGTGTTGGGGGTATATGTGTTCATCAAGACTAGGGGCCACCTACTCTGTGGTTCCTGGAATGTGTGCCTATAGATGAGGTTCCTTCCCTTTTCTCCTGTGCCCCAAAACCTGAAATGGAAGACAGAAGAGAAAGGAATGCTGGGTTCCTTCTAGTGCATTTCCAATCTTGACTGTAGTTGGTGGACTCTTGCCCATAGATGGTGGAATCCTGCCCTGGAGGCAGCATCAGGGATAGCCCTTATCCATGTGCTTCATTTCCCAGCCATGGCAGAAGATGGCCAAGAGGTAGTGAGGGACTAGAGAGGACAGCAGAGGACATAAAAGAAAGTCAGAGAGAGGAGGAATGGCATCCTTTTTTTACCTTTTTGGAAGCAACAAGGAAGAATTAGTATGGAAGGGATAAGGAAGGCAACAAATATTTGAGGAATGTTTGAGGTGCAGAGGAAGTAAATGATTCTCTGGCAAATCCTACATAGACCCACAGTGCTCTTCCACGATACATGCCGTCAATTCGGCTAAAGCTCCTCATATCCCTCATCTCTGTTGCTTCACAAGAAGCCCAATGCCACTGTCTTAGCCTCAGGGATCGAAGCAAATCAGTCGGTGATGAGAAAACTGAGAAAGCAGAATTATCTTAATTGAGATGAGCAAACTGGGGCCAGGATGGTGTCAGCCAGCACAGGCACATTAGTGGCAGGCAACTTTGTCCCTGGCACTGCCTCTATGCTCCCAACAAACACACAGTCTCTCTGAGGACCCCACAAATGCTTTCAAAATTCATTAAACCCATCACATTTCTGATGTCTCTTATAATCACCATTCTCCATAATTTCAACGTGTTTGCTTCAACTGTCATCATCTGATTTTCACAATACAAGTCCAGTGAGTCCACTTCCCTCCACAGGGGCATAGAGGGTGTAGAGGGTTTTCAGCTGTAGTAGATGCACTTAGATGACTTACCCATTCCACCTGAATGGATGGATCCTCCGGCAGAACCACATACCACTCATCGTATCATTCCAGTTGGTTGAGTTCACAGCTGGAAGACTAGAGGCTGGTGGGTGGCATGTGATATGGTAAAATGAACATGAGCCTGGACATCAGAATTGGGATCTTAGCCCACTCTATCCCTTTCCAGATGGGTGACCTTGGGCAAGTACCTAACCACTCTGAGTCCTAGTTTTCGCCTCCATAAAATAGAAATAATATCTTCTTCTAGGGCTTGTTATGAAGACTAAATTAGGTAACATGTATATAGTGCCAGAGACAGTGTCAAGCCTTGAGAGCAGATGCTCAAGAAATCATAGTAAATATCACTATTATCATCATTCTTGTTATGAATCCCAAAATAATGAACAAAAATTAGAAAGGCAGCTACCAGAGAAGATTTTTCATAGCAAATGAAGTTTACAAGCACGTATTATTCAAAACACTCAACCAACTCTTCCTTCGTGCTCCCCAAACAATTTGTACCTATCTCTACCGTACAACTTTTATCAATGGAATTTGGCTTGTGAATCTGCCTCTGAACTGAGTGTGAGCTCTGCAGAAGCAGGAAAATTGTATTCATCAAGAGCTTCTCTCGATGCCAAGAAAGAATAGGAATTAATAAATTCTGAATGAATGGAAAGCTGTCAAAAAAAAAAAAAAAAACTTCCTCAGAAGAAATTTATTCTGCAAGTTGATTTGGAGATGTACTAGCAAATGAGTTTATAACGCTTCCCTAAATGTCACTAGGAGGTAGCCAACCTAAACTGTAATTAATTAAAAGTAATCTGTAAACTTGTTGAGTGTAAACTGTTACAAAAGGATGCTGAATGAGAAAGGGAAGGACTCATGCAACTACAAAGGCAGGTGACAATGGTCACCACAGAGGAGAGTTGAGGAGAGGGTCGCCTCTCTCCTGCTCTGCTCTCGGCGCGAGGATGCTCGGACTGGAAATGTTCTGGCTCTTCCAACAAAAACGTCTCTTGGGACAAGAGAGACAATTCATCGAGCTGCCAAGGCTTGACAGGACTGTCCCTTGAGGACATCAGCTCTGATTCTATATTCACCAAGAAACCTTCTGAACTGTCATGTTTTTCGGAGTGAACTCACAGTCTCAGGCCAGGTTTTTCTCCAGCTGCAAGTTAATAAAGCCGCATTCTAACTTACATATCAGAATTGGGGTCAAAGAGGGTATTATCATGAGCCAATTATTTGGTGCCAGGAAAAAGCTAAATAGGGTAAAACTGCGGACTGGACTTAAATGTCAGAAGGTCCAGTCCTGCTAGCCTTACCTGTCATATCACTTCAGCGAATACGGGAAAGATTACAAGAAAAGCTAAGGGCTGGAAGGAAGCCCCAACCTTCAATGTGATTATTCCCCATTTGAACTTCAGAGTTCAAAGAAGCATTATATGGACTACAACAACAAAAACAATTTCTTTTGTCTCAGTAGACACCAAGCAAAAGATCAAAAGGCAACAAGTGTATATCATGGTAAAAGAAATATTGGTTAACTAAAAAAGAAAACAACTTTTGACAAGGCAGTTGATACTAGAATTATTATAAAGCATAGCTTTATAAGGTAGGTAATTATTGGTCTCTTATAGGTAACACTCAAACTTATCCTCTTAGTCACTTCTAGCCCCATGACTCTTCAAATGTACTTATAGGGTACCAAAATAACTTGTTGATTCAATGCAAATAAATCAAACTAATCATTTTACCTTATATATACAAAATAACTACCTGAAAGACTTTTCTTTAACTTTACAACAAATTGGGTAGACATTGCAGAGATTAGGTAGAGATGTCCTGTGGTCTATGAGCCCAGAGAAATTCTCAATTTATTTACATCTGGACAACATGAAAAGTACCAAGAGGTGGTACCACTCACACTTACTTTTGCTTATAGTTGCAAAAATGCAACATGGCTTTAAAAACTGTTATCTGTGAAATTTTCAATCGCTATAAAATTAGAATGTCTTTCTGAAACTCTTTCTTCTACTCTGTGTCTATGTACAATAATCTCTAGCCACACCAGTCTATCTGGGACTTTCATTCTCCATGTGTGAGTCTGACTCTATGTAATTCTCTGCCTCACTCTTTCTTGCTCAGATGACCTACCCCATTGTCTGATTCTTGCCCCTCCATATTCAATTTTCTTCTCATTCCCTGTTTATCTTTCTTTTTATCTATCCTAGTGCTGTCCAATAAAACTTTCCATGATGAAAATGTTCTATATATGCACTTTCCAATAGTAACCACTAGTGACATGTAGCTACTGAGCATTAAAATGTGGCTAATGCAACTGAGGAAGTAAATTTTTACGTTTTTTAATTTTAATTCATTTAAATTTAATTTTAAATAGTTACATCTAGCTAGCAGTTACCATACTGAATAGTGCATAATTCTAATACATAGAACTAATACTGGAATTCATATTTTTAATCACTATAGTATGTGTGCATATGTGTGTGTATATAATCTTCATCTCTTAGAAATAAGAAATTAAATTGATGTGGCTCTCAAATGATTTCTCCCTTTCAACAAAACCATGGTCACTGCCCTTTTTTTTTTAACTCTCTAAGCTTGAAATTTCTAAGGAATTCAAGGAAGAAAAAGGAATAGTGAAGCCATGAAGCAAGAAAGAGAAATAAAAAAAAATTTCAGGCTATAAACTTGAGCAGCAATGTATATCCATGAAGCCATTCCCCAACTCAGCTTTGGAACTGCCTATCATAGAATATTAACGGCTGAGTAGCAAATACTGAATATTTGTGGATTTGGCATGAGGAGATCTGTGCCGGGGCCTCTTCGATGAGGCCTCCCCCGTTCAGAGATTTCACACGACCGCACTCTGCCATGGCCAGAGCGGTTGTCAGCCAGAAAAGCCACGCACGCCTTGAACCTGCGTGTGATTCAATCTAGAGCGAAAGCTCCGCCTACAGGCCACGGAAGTTAGTGCAGCCCGGCTAACAAGGTCTTCATTCATCCTGACAAGAAGCCTATACAGTAGAAAATCTCATCTCCAAATCCTGCCACAAAATCACACCTTCACGGGGGTGTGAGGAGGTGGATAAAGTGAAGCATTTGTCAATTCCATCTCACCAAAACACTCACCTCCCTGATTCCACCACAGTGAAGCATTTCATTTCAGAACAAACAGCAGCTCACCACCAACCTCCTCTCTAGGTGCAGTTTAACTCAGCACCAGGATCTAAGTCCCCTCACAGTTCCCAATTCTCTGCTGACTGTACATGCCACTGTACATCCTTTTCTTTTATTTGGAGAATGAATAATGTAAATGATTTTACTGACAATGAAGTACTTATTAAGGAATCTAGAGATAGAATTAGATCCTCCTACTTTCCCTTCATTGAATGACAATGGAATAGTCTATTGTTACATTAAATGTATTAGAGATGAGCATAATAACCCTGCTATTTTTATCACTCCACCACCCTTACTGGATTTACTCTTTAATACAGACAATGCGGAACTGAGATTTTTAGGTTTCCTTTTTGACCCTGACTACTTAGGGCATTTTTATCCAGATTACCCTGGACAAAAAGCCAGCCCTGAGTCTGGGGGGGAGGTGAGCTTGCCTGGAAAGCCATTTGAGGTTGCTGCCTGCCGGGAGTCTGAGCTCTTATGAAGGAAGACCACCTCGGCATTCAGGAATTTGGACCCTTTGGGGTTTAATAGCACCATCACCAGAATCCAGGCTTTTTGATCCTTAGAGGTCAGAATATGGAAGCATGGTTGGCCACCTTGCTGTGTTTGTAAACCCTGCTGGATCTTTCATGTATGAGTTCCAGTTTCTACTTACCTCAATGACAGGGAATTAGATGAGGGAGGGTGAGGCCATGGAATAGGGTCAGAGAGCCATACCAGAACGAATCTTCATTCATTCACTCATTCATTTGTTCATTCAGTATTTATTTGTCTATAATAGACAGAGAGAGTAACAAAACTAGAGAGCGGCATGGTTGCTGCCTTCGCAGAGCTCATACTCTCTGGTGACCATCTGACAAAATGTGTTAGGCCAAAGCTCACACTTCTGTTGAGCTCAGATAGTTATTCCATGGGAGTTCAGCTAGGTTCATCTATGTTAGAAATATAGGAATGAAAATTCCAGTTGCAGCTTAGTTGTTTCTTTCATTCTGATGCTATTTGCTATCCCAGCAAATTAATCTTCATTTTTTCTTCAATCAAATATTTAAGGAGCCCCTATTGTATGGAAGGCATTATGCTAGGCTTTTTATAGGTTCTGTGAGCAACGTAAAGGTCCTCAAGAAGCTCACAAGCCAAACAGGAAAATAAGACACATGCATAAATACCTTTACTAAATTGAAAAATATATAAAATTGCATAAGAAAAACCAAACAGATAAACTCTTAGGAGAGATCATGGGATGGTGGGATTGCTGGAAGGATCAAGAAAGCTGGAGGACATAGAATCTAAACTTGATGAGACAGTGTGATTGTAACAAGTAGAGATTCTTCAAAACAAATCAACAGAGCACTAGGTTTTTTAAAACATCATTAAATTCATTAACCCAGTTGAGCTTCATGGCAGCTCTGTGGGATAAAGTTAGTAATATTGTTATTAACTTTTTTTTTCCAAATGAGGAAACTAAGCCTTGGATAATTTAAATGACACATTAATACAGAGGTCACCTAGGATTCTGCCATAACCTAGGTACCTAACTTCAGAGTTCTGTACTTACCAAGGCAAACTTATTACTCCAAAGAGGACAATCTTTCCCTTACTTGCTGAGTCATTGTCCCTTACAATCTCCTCAGCTTTGCTCATACAGTTCATCCCAATTTTTATGATCTTATATCCTTTCTTCACTTTTTTTTTTTTTTTTTTTTTTGCGGTACACGGGCCTCTCACTGTTATGGCCTCTCCCATTGCGGAGCACAGGCTCCGGACGCACAGGCTCAGCGGCCATGGCTCATGGGCCCAGCCGCTCCGCGGCATGTGGGATCTTCCCGGACCGGGGCACGAACCCGCATCCCCTGCATTGGCAGGTGGACTTCCAACCACTGTGCCACCAGGGAAGCCCCCTTTCTTTACTTTTATAAATTATCTTTATAATTTCAAAGGCATGTGGGATTCATGCCAGACAAAAGGATACAAGGGTGTGGTAGGTTGCATTTCCCAAAAATGGTTACAATATTTCTGGTTCCACGTGCTCTTCCGTAATTGGCCATTCTCCCACCAAGAAGTGGAGTCTATGTCCCCTCACCTTGAAACCAGGAAGGTCTTTGTGACTACCTGGACTAGTAGAGTACAGCAGAAGTGACGCTATCTGACTCCTGAAACTAGGCCATAAAAGGTGATACAGCTTCCACCTAGTGTGCTCTCTCTCTCAGATGCTTGTTCTTGGACCCCAGTCACCATGCTGTGAAAAAGCTGAAGCCACATGGAAAGGCCCACAGGAGAGATTCTGAGACCCTGGCCCTCATCCCTAGCTGAGATCCCAAATAGTGATATCCTGTTAAATGTTGAAACATTGATTCTCTGGAGGTTGAGTGGGAGCTCTGATTTGTAGTATTTGCCAATTGCCATGGTGTACATACTCCCACTATAACTGGATTTGAGAAACGGATACACACAACTGGCTCTGCAACTCAATACAAGCGGCTGCCAGTAGGGCACTGCTCCCAGGCCTCAGCCTGCACCCACTTAGCCCCCATGAGACTGAACCACTTCTTAAGCAAACACTCCAGCCCTCAGTCCAGCTGCCCCAGCTGACGCCAGTTAGAGCGCACACTGACTTCCCCTCCAAAGCCCTACCCAAATTTCAGGTTTATGAGTAAGTGATTGCTGGGTTTTGGTAAGCTTTTAAGCTACCAAGTGCTGGAATGGTTTGTTATAAAGCCTGAAACTAGCAAAACAAATGAATAAATGTGAAGGAGAGGAAGACCACAAGATGATTCTGAGGTTGTAAGCCCAAAGGATTGAAACAGCAATTATATAGTTGAAGCTAAGGATTCTGCAGCTAAAATTTATAAGTTTGAAAATCGCAATTGTAGACTCAAGCAAAGCAAATAGATAACAGAGCAGCTGATATTGGCTAGACATTAGGTGATTATCTGATTAAACTAAGATGTTACTGGAGCCCAGCTTAACCTCTAAGGGTATGTTTATATTTTAAAAGAAGAAGCTACAGAACAAATCAGTAGTCCTCCATGCATGCTAGTCAGAGGTGTTCTGTTGCTAAAATCAAATAACGGTAGTTGTTTGTACCTGAATTCACAAGGAAAAGACATTTCAATGAATACAGTTTTCTCAGTTTAAAATGTCCCATTAGAAAACCGAAGATCTTAAATCTTTCATGACCGCTACAGTTTTGCTGTTGCTGGGTCCTAGCAAATAAGATAAATTATTTAAGTACTACATTGATGTGACCAAAAAATTTAGAAGTGTCCATAGTTCCTTGGCATATGTGATTATGGGAGTGATTTCATATTGCAGCATACAATACAGTCATATTTTCTGCTGGTTAGATGTTCTTAGCTTGTAAATGGCATTAAGTATATCAATATTTCGTGGAGTTCTTCTCAGAAGATGACTTGCTCTATAGGTGTTTTGCCAAGTGAACAAGACTGAGAACCACTAACTTAAATGAATCTGTCATTCGTGGAACGTAAGAGATGATATTTTTTAACAGGTTGGGAAGGCTAGCTGTACCGTCCTTGCTCCGAACGACTGCCAGGCCTTCACCACAGGACAGAGAGAATAGTAATCAGCAATTTGCATCTTATTTCTGAATGGCTTACTACTCTGGCCTTAAGGCAGCGGAAAGAAGCCAGAAGCTTTCTGAAGGCAAAGTTAGCTTGAAGACACAGAACCATATGGTGGTCCAAAGAGACTTGTGATTATAAGATCAGACTGCATAAATATAAAATGAAAATTGTAACCAAATCTAGGGATGAAATCAAGGTGACTGAAAACAATTAAGGAAAGTGAGAAGGGACCTAACATGAGTAATCCTAGTTCTACCATGCTTAGTTGCTTTGAGAAAGTGTGTGTGTTACATCAAAGTCCTAAGAACTGTTTCTCAAGCAAGACTATGTAATAAAATAATCTATCATCAATAGATAAAAAAGCCCAGCCAATTCCAGAAAAAAAATCATTCCTAAAATTTATGCTTTTTATACAAAAAGTATAGAATGAAAACGAAAGGTGCAAAACACTGAACAGTGTTATGGACCTCAATATAATCACTCTGATACTCAAAATTGTGATGGCTGAATTTTCCAATATTTGGACCTCCTAATAAAAATACTAGTTAGCCAGAGGATTCTGAGTTTATATAAAATACAGTGATAATTATTTATTGATATTCTTTGTGGTTTACATTTCACTCATTTCCAAAATGGATTTGAGGCAGCATTCTTTTTTAGATCAAAATTGACTCTCAATCTCTCTCTCTCCTACTCTCTGTCATTATAAGATTAATAGGTCTTGATAGCTTCTTTTCTTTATGGTCACTTGACACTTCTTAATCATTTAAAATACTGAGGAAATGAAACTCCTCTGAGTTTCTTAATCAATCCTATTGCAGCACATATTCTTGCTAGAGCTCTCTTCTTTCTAACACTGGCTGGGGCAGAGAGGTGCAGAGTGGGGAGGAGATTGGTACCCCCTGCCTTCGAAGGAAGCCCCTGTCAAAGACTTTAAAATAAAACAAAACTCTTTGCTAGCAAGAGTGTGATAAATTCATGTGCTTATACTACTATTGGTCTAAATCTGACAGAGCTTCAAAATTGCCCTTATTCTTTGACCCAATAATTCAAGTCAAGGAATTTGGTCTGAAAAAATTTCCAAAAAAATCTTAAAAATTAAAGTAAAAGCATATTCATCTTATTGCTAGATATAATAGAATTTTAAAGTGACATAAATGCCAATAATACAAGAAGTTTAAATACATTCTAGTATATATCTATACAGTGTAATAATTTACAGCACTCACATGCAGTATGATTTCATTTGTGCGTGTGTTTGTGAGTATATGTGTACACGGATCAAAAAGGAAATAAATAAAAATCCTAACAACAGTTATTTCAAGTATAAGAATTATGTTATTACTATTTTCTTCCTTACATTTTTCTATGCTTTCTAAATGTTCTGTAGAATGGACAATATTTTCATAATCATAAACAAATGATACTATAAGCAAGTTGCCCATTCCTATCCTTAAAAAATCAATCAGAATTATTCTCTGAATAATTCTCTGAATTATTCCAGACAGTCTGATGCTGGCCTAGCTTATTTCCTTTTTTATTGGGTGTGCTCTGCCAGGACTTTGCTTCAGCTTGGTTCTCCCTTCATCACACCTGCCTGAGTGCTGCCTGCTCCAGAGGCCGCAGCCCTCTGTGTACCAAGTAGGGCAAAAAGCGTATGGCTTTCTCTCTCCCATCCACACTGCTACTCTCTACTTTCTGCCTTTGCTCCAGCTTTACAAGCCAGGAACTCGGCATCTTACTTGTTACTTCTGAATGGCTTACAACTCTACTTGCTTTTCCTCTCCCTTTGTCCAGGGCTCACCCTAGCAAACATACTGGCTTTAATAACGTTCTTTCTTTTTTTCTCACTGTCATGAACAGGCTGAGAGTCAATTATCTTTCTGGGTTCACACACAAGTAGAAACTGTGGGCCCTCACAATTATTTAATTAAGAAAGAAATCTGTCAGAACTCTGAAGTTTGATTCAAACTGTCCTTCTTGTTTTTATCTTCTTTGACACCTTTATGCAAAGATCTGCAGAAAAACATTCGTCCTTTGAGGTTTCTGGGCCTCTCATATGTATCAAGAGGCCATGAATATTTATACTCTCTAACCCAATATTCCATTTCTGGGAACATAGCCTGCCACCCCAAATCCAAAACTTGTGGGGAGGATAGGCTATGAGATATTCACTGTAGTATAATTTGCAATAGCAAAAATTAGATGTAACCCAAGTGACCAAAATTGAGAAATAATTAAATAAAATGAGGCACATCCATAAAATAAAGGGTTTTTTTTTTTTTTTTAGTTATAGCCATTAAAATTAATGACTAAGACTAGGTAGCAATGGGCAAACATTTAAATATAATTTTAATGTTTAAAAAAGCAGGACTTAAATAAATTACAATCTAAGTAAAAGGGTACAAGCAAATCTGGAAGGACAAGCAGAGATTGCAAAGAAAAGCATCATTTTTTTCTCTCCAGTTAGTTACTTTCATTAGTTTGGAATATATTCAAAGCCCAATAAAAAGGTACATATTAACAGGTCTAAAACTTCCAGTATTGTAGGATCTTACTACCCACCTGTGGATTGAGGTGAAGTTTCCTTCCTTCCCACTTACCCCATCCCAGCAGGGCAATGGTGACCTCCTTCTAGAGAACACAAAGTTCCGTGTCACAAACCTGGTGAAGCATTTCACTTTCCTCCCACCCAAATACCTCTGCTTTGAACAAAGTGAACTGAAGACCAAAGTTTCCCACTGTCCCACCAATCATTTGTGATCCAGTGTCTCTCCCTAGATCTGCTGGTGCCTCGGGCTCTATTCCTACCATGGCTGTGTCTTGTACAATGGAGTTATTAGCAAGTCTGCAGGGAGGGACCTCTAAGTGCCAACTGGGCAGTCTTGAGGGAAGGGATTTCCCATTACCTTTCGGAGCTAATACGTCTGGTCTAGCACTGCTAGAGGCCAGCCCCCAGGGAGTGGAGGCTACACTCACCTTTACTACTGCTGGAGGGGATGCTTTAGCCCTCCTGTGACCCATGTGACTCCTGCCAGACCTACTGCCTCCTCTGTTCTCCACTTGCTCCTTAGCTTTGCGGCTCTCTTCTGCCTTCCACTAGAATGTTCCTAACACCTCTCATTAAGTCAGCTAACCATTTTTCTGTTTCTCAAGGTGCTTGTATTAGGTTGGCCAAAAAGTTCGTTTGGGTTTTTCCGTAACATCTTACAAACCCCAAACGAAATTTCTGGCCAACCCAATACTTGAGGCTTCCCCCCGGGGTGTTCGGCTGAAGAAAGACAGTTCATTCATCCTGATAGAACTCAGAACCTGCTGAGGCTCCAGCGGTGCCGGTTCCCTCTCGTTCCCATTCTGTCAGTGCTTCTGGGGAGCACAGAGGACCCAGGTAGGAGCAGGTCCAGATTTACACTTAGACAACCAAATCTATATGCATCATCACAAGGTCATTTTCCAATGCTGCACAAATTCCCCAGCCTTCCAGCAAGAGGAAAATCCCTCATTAATCAGAGTGTTTTAAACTCCCAGGAGAACATACAGAAACTGTGCTGAATGTATTCACTCCTAATCTCGCTTGCCTTTTTCCCAGCCCTCCTTGGGCCCAAGCCACGATTTTCCTAAAGTCCTGAGTTGTGGGTTCCCAGGTCCCTTATGTGCACATTTTGTTTTGAACTTTAGAAAATGACATGTATGTTTTTAAAAAATGACTTGGAAGAAATACATCCAAGTGATCACTATAAATGTTAGTGTGGTGGAATTATAGATGACTTATTTTTCTAAATCCTTATTTTCCAAATTTTTGTTTTACATTTTTCACCCTAAAACACAGAGGGCAAATAACACAAGAATATTTCAAGATCTTCACCACTGATCAAAACTCCTTACAAAACCAGAATATTTCTTTTATTTGATCTTTGTTTTGTTTTCCCCAACTTCTTCTATCCTTCTCCTCTCTGGTAGGGATACCTAATTGAGGTCTCATCCATCCATCCATCCATCCATCCATCCACTCACCAATGCATCCATCCATCCCTTTTCCATTCCTGCTTTAGCACAACCAAGTAGGGAAGCCATGAGCTGCCTTTTAAAAAAAAAGAAAGACAAACACTCAGTGGCAGCCACAGGCACTAATGTGAGAAGCTGGAGAAGGTGTCATTTTTCACTCAAACTGACATTTAAGCTGTTTCATAAATATGAAATCAAACTTGAGGGTCCAGATGGGCTGCCACCCCCTCTGCCTTTTGCTGGAATGACATGCTATTTACCAGCCTCAGAAAGGGGGATTGAGGAATGAAACTTTCAGAAGATGAGTCACTGAGGGAAATGACTGATGAGTGATGAATGAACTGGTGATTTTTTCATACAGAAATCAGGAGAGAGTCACTGCACGATGGACAGCGGTCTCCAGTGCGGACTACAGCCACAGTCGAACTGTGACAAGGAGCAAGGCAGTCACATTTTCCAGGAGCTGCACAGAGAACAAGTCAAGATTATCCCCGAGGTACATGGAGACATTTCCAAGAGAAGAGGGTCATGTTTTTTGTGGATGATCCCATAGCAGCAGCTGTCCCATATCATACATGCATCATAAGAAGAGCATCACATGAAGCCACATATAAAATTTGAGTTTTGGGGCTTCCCTGGTGGCGCAGTGGTTGAGAGTCCGCCTGCCGATGCAGGGGACACGGGTTCGTGCCCCGGTCTGGGAAGATCCCACATGCCGCGGAGCGGCTGGGCCCGTAAGCCATGGCCGCTGAGCCTGCGCGTCCGGAGCTTGTGCTCCGCAACGGGAGAGGCCACAACGGTGAGAGGCCCACGTACCGCAAAAAAAAAAAAAAAAAATTCTTTGGAGATACCAGCTTTGTATGTATATGAGCACCCAGGGGGAAAGAGTCTTGTTATATTTCGATAGATCAGCAATACCACAGAGCTGCTCTACCTACCTCTTCCAAGCACTCTTCTGCAAAACAAAGTCCTCCAGAAGGGGCCTTAACGTTAGCACAGTGTTAAGATAGGAAAAATTCTCTCCCTCTGCTCCTCCCTAGACCAACAGCACCATAATATAATCCTTGCCAAAGCAGTACCAATGTCTCCACCCTGCTCCAACTCCAAACTGCCCCACCCCATATGCCACCATTGGGGGTCTGATCAGGGACAGCGTGCACTTACCTAAGAGCAAACAAGGGGGAGAGTAGCTACTGTGTCACCTGAAGAAGGATTAAGAAAATCTACAGTGAGAATCTATGCTAGTAAAATAAGAAAATTTGTAGGAGAAAGAAGGAGGCCAAGAGGTAGAGACAGAAATATCTAGCCAAACCTGTGACACGCTTCATTTCTCTCTAAGGTCTTCGGTTTTTAGTGTGTCAGTGGTTTACTTGCAGATAAGTGTCTTTTGTCTTGATTGAGTTTAGTGGCAAAAATAAATTTTCATACATACATATATTTCATATATGGATATATTTCATATATATATAGTGGTATGAAAATTTACTTATATATATATAAATATGTATATATATAAAGTTAACTCAGAAGGTATTTATTGTTTAGATTGATTTGATATGATTTATACAACTTTCAAGTTGTTCTAAATGAAAGTTTCCCTTGAATGGGCCATTTGGCTTTCCAGCCGCCAGGATTATTAATTCCAGACACATTGTCTTATGCTCACATGCAGATGTCTGTGGCAGGGGTCCCATTACGGCTATTTGAGAGAATCACTCAGGCATGTTTGGACTAGAATATCAGTAGTTTCCATTACAAAGATGGGAAGATGTGCACCAATTCAGGGCATATAGAACCCAAATGTAAAGCTGGTATAAAGAAAACGTACCACTTAAAGAGAACTAGTCTCTTTTCTACTATTTAGGATCCTAATCGTTTCATTGAGATACTGGGCCATATGCTGGCAACTTCCACACTGGAAGAAATTCAAAGGTTTAGCAAAAGAAAGTTTTATCTCAAGCTCACCGGTAAATATTAAAATCTACATTCAATTTATTCAGAAAGCATATCTTATTTGAATACTATGTGCTTAATCCTGTGCTAGGCATTGAACAGGGTTTTTTAAAACATTGGGTTTTTTCCTACATCTAATGGCATAATATGTTTGCTATGAAAAAAATAAATAACAGTAAAAGGCAGTAAATAAAGTACTCAGCCAGTTCACACTGTAGAAAAATTCTGTTTTGTTTTCATAGCGATTGTATGATCTCCTATGAAGGACAATGGAAGTAAAGTAGGGGTTGGTGGGCAGGCATTGAGGTCAAAGTTGCTACCATAAGATAAAAGAAAATGACTAGGAATGGTCCCACCAAACACACCCAAAATATCAGGATTAGCTACAGTGGAGAAACATCTAAAATTAAGTACTTCTCCAGGAAGTATCAAGTATCCACAGAAGATGCAGTAACAGACAACAGGTGGGAGCCAAGACAAGCAAATGGCCTCAGAGTCCTGCAATTTCAAATGTATCAGTGGGACAATGGAACAGAATGGTGGCAGTCCTAGGATGAAGCAAAATGCAGAAAAGCCAACAGGCAGTATCAGGAAAATCTGAAAGCAGGAGGCAAAACCTCAGCCATAGGGCTGGTCTACAAGGCCGCTGGGGAAGACAGGAAAAGCAAAGGTCTTAACCGTAAGAAATTGGGCATGACAGGGCTTCAAGACAAGGCATAAGATTTGAGAGAACAAGATAGGAACCTAGCCACCAACACAGGGGTCCAGAGGCAGGAAGCAGTCTCAGGAACCAAAGGACACAGGATGAGAGCCAGGCAACAACACTAACTAATATTAATACACTGCACTGAATAGTTTCGAAGTATTTTTACTTTCAGTATCACATTGTACGGGTTCCCAGGTCGTCTGTTTAATAAATTCACCTAACATGTGCCAGGACCCATGGCAGGGATGGAGCACCTACAAATAAGGAACTTAGAGATGAAGAAGGCACGACCCCAAGACTTAGGGGACTATCGTCAAGTGTGAAGTACTGATGGATGAAAATGCAGTCCCTCCTGAGCGTCACAGAGTTCAAAAGGAGAAGGAAGGCATCGTGTCCTCTGTCCTTTTTCTTACTCTTGGTAATTGAATGAAAAGTTCACAGTGACAGCCTTGGATCTAATGGTAATGACTTAGCAACATTACACATACCAAACAACTAGAATTTAAATTTCCATACAAGTGAACATTTAATTTTTGTCCCACAGGGCTGCACTTAGAGCAAGGGATCATTTTAAAATTCCACAGAATATGCCCTGCCATGCAGAGCACCAGAGAACCTTGAGGTGGACAGTGGGCTGCCATGTGACTTGGGTAATGTGGAGTTCTGAGAAAAGACCTCTTACAAATGTTGGGTAATGAAATTTAGAAAATAACATGGAAACCTCAGCTTCAGTGAGTGAGGGAAGACTAAGACAGTGAACACATGGGGTTCAAGCCTGGGAGTACCCTAGGATCTGGGGAACTTTGAATAATATGAACCCAGTTTCCCTCTTCCCCCAGTCCTCCACCCAACTGTTCTGTTGCTAAGACAACAGGATGCTAGCAGGCATATGCATGTGTCTGCTCCTTGCATGCTGTTGCCTAGCAACAGGACTCTGTAGAGCTTGGGCTCTTGCTCTTTACACCTACCCGGCTCCATCCATTGCCTTGACTTGCCAGTTGCTTTCCCAACCCCCCAAGGCAAAGAAACAAGAAGCAGGAGAGTGCTAGAGGCTCAGGATCTGATCTTCTCGTCAACAGCCTATTATCAATACCAGGAGAAAACCCAACCCGGGCTTCACTCAGCTTAACCCCTACATCATGAAGTTATCAAATGTAAACTGACAATTATAGCTGAATGAAATCAAAGGATGATTTGATATTCTTTGTACTTGAAATCCCTTTATGGAGTCCTAGTCTGTAATAACCAAAGGGATGAGTCCTAGTCTGTAATAACCAAAGGGATGTTGTGATAAGAAAAATACTAAACCACTGGGGCAAAATTAACAGAAGGATTTTACATCTGGAATGAGACAGGAGAAGGTGGAAGATAAAAAAGGAAGAGAGGGAAGGGGGAAAAGAAAGAAAGGAGGAAGAAATAAAGGGTGGAAAGGAGGAGCAAGAAAGAGATGTGGGGCTTTTAACTCACAATAAATAATATCCCTTTGGAATATGTCAAGTGTGTAAACTGGAAAAAATCTGCAGCAGTGTGTGGAGTAGGATCTGATGCCTAAATGAGTAACAACAGAGCTTTCTGAGCTTCTTTTTAGTACCAGGCATTACGTTAAGTGCTTTACATAGATCACTTCCGTCTTCATAATAACCCTGCAAGATGGATGTAAAGGAAAATAATTTTGTAGTTCAGTGACTTGACCAAGGCCACACAGCTAGTAAAAATGCCAAAGCTAGTAAAAATAGAGAGTATTCAAACCAAAATTAGTATGACTCAAAATTCCACATGCTTTCTCGACAGGTATTACAATAAATATCTGGGAAAGTATGCACAAAACTTGTGAAATCACACAAATTTGTTAAATTGGGGACCTTTTAAAGGAGCTATAAATATGCTTTATCTAACATTAAAGGAATGGCTTTTTCTTCGAAGCTTCAATGCAATAATTTGTGAAAAGAAAATTATCTTACCAAGTGGGAAAGAAAAAGCTGATCCTTTAACATAGTGCTCAGTGAAGAAGTCTAGACGCTTTTGGATGAAGCTGGAGAAAGGAAACTCCTGGGTTTACTCCCATTGAAAAGAAAGTCCGAATTTTGGAAATGCTATGGAATTATGGGAAACTTTGTGTACAGCAACCAGTATATACAGAAAAGCAATTGCTCCAGGAAATCAAATATAAACAAAAATAAAGTTCCACTAAAACCTTGGTGACCTCTGCTGTGGGTCTTCTTCCTAGCAGCAACATGACACCCTTGGTTGGTGAACAAGGAACAAAGCACTGACAGCAGGGATGGACACACACATATTCCTTTTCTCAGACCCTCAAACCTCCATGAAAATAGAAGGCATATGGCACACTGGTCCCATCATTCTGGTAGCTGTCCCCAGGCTTACCTGGCCTAGGCTTAAGCAAGTAACCACGCCAAAGACATTTATTTCTCGTTCTGAAGGGTGAGTTCAGGCATGCTCAGAAAATTCTTTTGTTATATTCATTAATTCCCATGATAAAGAACCCCCTCTAAATATTCATAGGAACCAGGTCAACCCCACTGGACTATTACTCTCAAGATCCTGGTATCCTAAGTGCACAAAATCAGGTTCACAGGTTAGTAGCCCCATCCATCCCCAAATGTAAAGTGTTGTTGTTATTATTTTATCACATATGACAGCTATTCTCCAGAAATAACTTGGCTTTTCTCAGGGATTAGGGCCAAACATGAAACAGGCTTTCCTGCTTTCCTACACGGAGCTATATGAGTAACTATGCGGCAGAGCTCTGAAGTAATAAACTACGTAATTTGTAATAAAGGAATGCTTATCATGGATAACAACACAAGGTGCAAAGACTAGTGTTTGTCCCACAATATCCATTCTGTCTTTCTTTCCTAGCCACAGGACTTTTAGCCCAGCATACAGCCACTCAGGCCAAAGTCTGGCCAATAAGATATAAGTACATTTGTTGTGTAGCAGTTTTTGAAACTTTGAGGAAAAACTATTGCACAAACTCTGCCCCTCTTCTGTTCCTTTCCCTTCTCCACCTTCTGGAATGTGGAGGATGTCATCTGGGAGCAGGAGAAAGAGAGCCACACAAGGGATGGCAGAGTAGGAGCTAAAAGGAGCCTAGGTCCCTGGGGACAGAGTGGAACAAAGCCACTACAGCACCTCGGGACTCATCCCACCACATTTTATACAGGAGAGACGACATAAGCTTCTATCTTTTTAAAGTCTCTATTTGTTGGGTTTTATTGTTTCCTTCAGCCAAATCCAATCTTAAGTAATATACAGAGATTACAGCATAGCTCTTATAGCCTAATTGGCTATCTAGGCAGGTAATAATGCGAATGACCCACAGCAGAGAAACAATCTTGAATAGAAATGAGGATCTCAGCTGTCCCAAGGGGAGACTCTCTCCTCCTTCACTGGTAATCCAAGGAATTCTTAACGTTTTCATTAAACACGTAATTTTTCTTGTAGAATGCAAAATATGATGCCCTCTTCCAAAAAAATAAGATTTTATCCACAGACAAAAACTCGCCTTTCGAAGTTTCTATGCCACTCCCTAGAGGAAGGAAATCCCCAACAAATCCTCCTGAGCAAATACCTAAAATGCACACCCAGTAGGTGCTGTGTCTCCAGACATTTCCAAGAAATGACATCCAAGAGGCCTGTCACCAGAGCTCTTGTACAGATAACAAAGCAAACTTTGGGGGTAATGATGAAACTCATCCAGCAAAATGGATGAATACAAAATATGACTTAATGTCTTTTCAATGTTTAAAGAAAATCTGTGCACTGAAAGTGTAGGATTCACATCAGTCCTGTCCAACAGAAATACAACACCTGCCACAAATGTGAGCCACATATGCAATTTTAAATTTTCTAGACACCACATTGAAAAAAAGGAAAAGAAACAATTGAAAATAATTTTAACAGTATCTTTTATTTAACCCAATATGTCAAAAATATTATAAACATTATATATTATAATCTATATTAAACAAAACAATATATTTGATGTTCCTTTTTTTTAACAAAGCCTTCAAAACCCAGTGTGTATTTTATACCTATAATGCATTTCAGTTTGGGCTAGCCACATTTCACATGCTCAGCAACCACTGCGGCTAGTGGTTACTGTACTGAAAGGTATAGATCTAGACTATGCCATTCACTGATTAGTAGAAATAATAACATCAGTGAAGTGACTTGGGCCTCTAAAGTTTTCCAATGCCAACCAAATCCCCTGCCAGTCATAATTTTATGTAACCATAGATAATGAAGGAGATTCTTTGTAAACAGCTACTGAAATGGTTATGCTCTTACTACCACTCACAATCATTTATTCAAATCTTACCAGTCATGAGGTTCTCCTTCTATGCTAATCTATGTCTACTGCTGCACTTAACCTTATTCTTCTGATTCTGTCTTCCACAGAGGAGAGACACAGTGACACAAATCTCCCACATAATAACCCTCCATGTTAGGAAGCAGAAAACTCCAAGGGCAATTTCAACTTACCTCCCAAAGGAGGCGGCAACGTAGAAGAGCCACATCCAAAGCCCAAAGCATTCAGTCTCGGAGTTCCTTTCTGCCAACTTGCTCACAACTACCACCATTTTCCAGTCTAGTTCTAAGACCAAGGCCACTCTGAAAGCTTTTCCTTTAACCACAAGGCGATACTGAGTATAGCTTCTGACTCCAGGGTCTACCCAGATCTTTAAAAAGAAAAATTTGAAGAAAAAAGGGAATAGAAGGAGGAAGAAGAAGGAAAGGATACAGAAGAAGCAGCAGAAGAGAAAAGAGGAAGGCAAAGAAATGTGCTATGTCCAGTCACATGATTTGAGGGCTGACACCAGAACATAAACCTGAGAAAAATATCTACCTCACCTACTTGCCTGGTTGGAAATTCAAGCATCAATAATTTATTTCCTTGAGCTAAACCAAGAGTCCATGCATGCCCAGTTAAAGTGAAAATAACCCTAGAAAGTAACATACCAAACCTTCAGGTCTTACTACAGTTTAATTCATCAAATATAAGCAATTTGGTCAACCAAGCAAGCCCTGGTCAGGCAGGCACAAGTCTGGTGAGTATGACATGTGGGGTGGGAAAGAGCCAGGAAATGGGAGCCAAGCCTCCAGGTCTTAGTGTGACAACCTGGGAGACCTGAGGGGAGGGGCCCCAGCAGCAGCAGAGGATGCCCTCACAACCATCAAGGACGCCGAACCCTGACCCTTTCCACCAGCCAGAGCCAGCCCTGCATGGGACCTCTAGTACTTCACTAATCAGTAAAAATACAACAGTTCTCCCTTTTTTTTCCAAACTCCTCTTTGATCTTTCATCACTTTACTATGAATTGGCTGCTTTGGGTGATCTATATTTACATCTTGAAAATATAAACAATGTAACATGTTACTGTCACTTCAATTCTCATGTTTTATTAAGATCAGCATCTCTTTCTTGAGCCCAGTGAGCTTCTGGTCTTCCAGTTTACTTGACCTAGTAATAATGAAATAAAACATGAGATCTTTGGACTTTTAAAATTCAACTGCACAGTCACTTGAAAGCTAACACTTGACGACAGAGCTCAGAAATTTAGGAATACCTGGAAAGGTCCAACAGTCAAAATTTTTGAAAAAGGATGTCTATCACTTCATAGTCATAAGAGGTTACTCATTCAGTCATTCAACAGCAATGGCTCAGTAGCTACCATGTACCTGGCACTGAGCTCAGAGAACCGCAGTTAGTAGACAGGATAACACACACCTGTGTTGGGTGCCATCAGATATGTCCCCAAGGAGAAAGGGGGAACAGAGGAAGATGCCGGTTCAGGAAACTGGTTGGCCAAGGGCTTGGTCCCCTCCTTTCTCACAAGTCCAGTGTCTCTCTCTCCCCAAGCTGCCTTCTCAGAGGAACAATGTTCACCAGCCATGAATATATAAACAGCTGTACTTCCCTGTTAGCAAGCAAAGAATGAGGACAGAGAAGATAAAAGAGGGGAAGAACTAGAGTCAAAGCTCCTTCTAAGTTTTCTTTTCCAGTTATTATCAAACAGTGAACATCCCAGAGGTAAAATTAGTTCAATTCAGCTTTTTGGTTCCATGTCTTTGCCAATCTTCCTCAAGCAAGTGCAATGGAATAAATAGGACCAGTCTTAAGGGTAGGCACCCCACCCAGTGTCAGTACAAACTTAGTGTCATCCTCAAGCATCCCTAGAGTTGGGGGCTCTGGCAGTAACCTCTGGACTAACAAGAAGATACTGGGATGGTCTCAAATGTACCCAGTAGAGGAAAAGGTCCTCTGTATGCTAGTCCTGTATCTAATCAGATTTTTTAAGTGATTTCTACCTTCAATTCCAACACATGTTCTTGAGAGAAATAAGGAAAGGGGATAAAAAGCTCCAGTGCATTACAAAAATCACATTCAAGAATCCTAATACCCACTTCAAGGTGTATTCCTCTCTGGTAAACATGCCGTCTGTTTGCATTTAATTCTTCTACACAAGCTCTGCAAGAAAGTTAGCCAAATTGATAATCGATTCACATGATCTTTGCTCACTCACTTATTAAAATACACCAAACAGTTAATTCCCTTCTCTGTTGGGAGCTCTCACTGGTTCCATGCAGTTTGAATGTTAAACAGCCACTCAGGGCTCCAGGAATATAGTAGAGCCATTAGGTGGTAACTATTTCAAACCACTCAAAGCAAGTCTCTGAAATGAAGGGCCTCGCCGTCCCTTCAATGAAATCTTTAGTGAATCTTTATTGATCTGATGACCAGCAGATGAAAAAGAAGACCTAAAGATCTCAAAAGGACCTGATTTAGTTGACCAATCCATCTTCCGCCTCTCACTCCCTCTTCTTGAATAAAGGGAGAGAGAAGAGTTTTTGAATACACTTCACTCCTCCAGCTGCAATATAAGACCACTAAACACAGTGGCCAGTATCTTACCAATACCCTGCGAAGAGCTTCTCTCAATCATCCTCCTGTTTATCCTGGTCCAGGGGCTGATTATCACATCAGAAACTGTAAGTACACTGCAGTGCTAGAAGGAAGCCAACAGATTATATAGGCAAGTACCTTATCTTTACAAAGGAGAACCCTTGGGCCCCAGCAGTGATTTGGTGGCCAAGCTGTGAGTATTAGCTAAGCTCCTCAACTCCTAAGGTGATACACTAGTCCCTCTAGCACTTCGGCCTGCATGCAGTATTGAAGGCATAACCTGGAGCCTTTCTGAAAATCTTGGTTTAGTTTTCCTACCTTAGAGTGTGGTACAAATGTTCATGTTAAGCTTTTTTCTGACCTCCGCTCATTCATTCATTGGACAGTCACTAATGGAGACCCCATCAGGGACAACGTGCTGTGGTAAATCCTAGGGAATATCCAAAATGAATGAAAACTTTCCAGTATGTGGGGAATGTAGATAATGAAATAGTTAAATTACAATTCGATAAGTGATAATGGAGATGTTTACAAACAATAAAAATGCATAGATATGATAACCAAACAAGGGCACCCTAAAGCATGCAGTAGGTGCCCCATAATGCAAGTTCATCTCCTCTATACAATAGTTAACCTTTAGGTTAGCTTGTGAACACCTGCCTCAGGATTTTCTGGGGAGCTTCATTAATATACTGGAGTGTAGCTCTAGAATCTATATTTTTAATTATTCCCTAGGATGTTCTAATACACAGTAAGTTTTAGAACTACTTGCCTGTAGTAATAAGGGAGAAGAAACAATTCCTGGGGAGCTTCACAGAGACTTCACAGAGGAGATGATGTTCAAATTAAGTTTTTAAAGATAAGCAGGGGCTCCAGACAATTATTTGCAGGATTATAATGTAAAAAGGAATTACAATTCTTCCATAGTTTTTCATATGGTAGAATTAGGACCAGTGTATAAAAGTTAATATTTAATAAGAATTTTTAGGGAGCTGTTTTAAAATGTATGGCTCACTCTGGGAGGTAAAGAGCAGCCCATCACTGGAAGCATTCAAGCCACATTGGTTGATTAAAGTCCCCAGTTCTTTTCTACTGGTCTTCTCCATTATCTACTGTGCCTGTCACATTATATGCTCAACTGATTTTGTCAGTGAGTGAATCATATAATGAGTATATGAATAAATGAATAAATAAGTATAATTTTTTCTTTTGTAATATTGAAGCCAGTCTATATCTACCCCTATTATTTCTTAAGAAACCAACACCAAGGACTGAGTCTTATGCACTGTTGCAAACTCATTCTCAACTAGCTTTTCACAAAGGACACATTCAAAAAAATTTAATAGAATGTTGACTGAATCCCTATTAAACCCCACCTTATTAGTTTTACCCATTGTTTCTAGATTTTGAGACTCTTCTTAGCTCAGTTCTGAAGGCAAGTTTAGAGGAACTGAAGTCCAAGATCTCTTCAAAGGCTGAAATTGATGATGTTATGAATGGACAGCATTTCTATGAATTTATTAAAATCAAATTAGGCCTACTGAGTACCTTAATAACTGTCCACTTATCCTCAGAGTGAAGCTTCAGGGAATGAAAGAGAAGTTGCCCTTCGAGGTGCAGACTTCAGCTTAATAACCAGGTACCGAGTATCTCTTCTGTGCCATGAATGAAGACTCACAGACATAAGCAAGGCACAACCTGCCTCAAAGAGTTCACTTGTCTAGTTTCCACGATAACTATCTTCCATGAGATATCTATACCTTTAGCAACCAAACACAGGTCACATCCTTTGAAACTAAAGGAAAGATGATTCCATTGTTAACTTCTCAGAGTTATTATGTGCCAAAAAGGTGCAGAGAATAAATGATATAACAAACAAATAAATATTGACTATTTTCCATTCAAGAGAATAATATTTTTTCAGTGTCTGCCAGATTCCTATCAATCAGTCCAAGACCTACCCAAAGCAAAAAGAGGGAAATGAAATAGACACAACTGAGGAGCCCTTTCTCTGTAAGTCACAATGGTAGACATATAAGAAAGTGATTGGGGGATGAGGAGAGAAAGTATTAAGAGACTCAGGCTCTGCACTCCTGACACAGAAGCAGGTGGATGCAAACACACCTGCCCATCAACTTTTGAAGCAGTAGCCATTCAGCATCCTCCACTCCACCTCCCAACCCCAGGACCACCACCAAACACCACCGACAAACAGTGGCTTGATGTCCCCGATATTTTTTCTGCAAATAAAAAGGCTTTGGTCCTTTCCTTGTGCACGTGTCTACTGCCTACCTGAGCCCCAAAATATATAACTTAAAATGAGATGATTTTGCACAAAAATAGTAAAGACCAAGAAAAAGTTTCAAAGAACTGCCTTTTCAACTCAATGGGGAAGATGAGAATAATGTCTTCATTAAACAAAATTAAATATTTTCCAAGCTCTTATCCTTTTCGCTTTAACCCCCTTCAGGTTCAAATCTAATATTTTTTAAAGAGCCACCAAATTGATTCTAAGAGAATAATTGCTAAGGCATGAAAGTACCACCTGTAGCCTGGAAACAAGCTGTGCCAAGAGTTGTTTCTTAATTTTCACTCTATTAGGGTAACTTCCTGCCACTCTGGGGTTTTTCCTGTGGCAGTTCCTGCACACTGGCTTCCTGGCTCCTTCACAGCTGTTTTGTCAAAGCAGAGGGAAAGGAGACCACTGACATCTTTCTGGAAATAGATGCAACAAATGTCAGTGTCCTTTTAGCCTACAACAGGGGAAGGACAGGGAAGGAACCAATATTGTAACATGGGAGGGCTTGTCCCCTTCACGAACTTGGCTGCTGTGGTTATTTGACCTGCAGTGACACAATTCATAAATCCACTGTCCTAAAATAAAACAGACAATTCTCAAATAAAACTAGAAAACACAATTTGCAAAAATGTTCACCTTTCCCAATTTAAGCAACAAAATACAAGTTTTAAAAAAAAATCACAGTATCATTTTTCGGCCTCTTAGCATTTTTTTTTTTTTTTTTTTTTTTGCGGTACGCGGGCCTCTCACTGTCGTGGCCTCTCCCGTTGCGGAGCACAGGCTCCAGACACGCAGGCTCAGCGGCCATGGCTCACGGGCCCAGCTGCTCCGCGGCATGTGGGATCTTCCTGGACCGGGGCATGAACCCGTGTCCCCTGCATCGGCAGGCGGACTCTCAACCACTGCGCCACCAGGGAAGCCCTTAGCATTTTGTAAATGATAAAATCAGGTACAGATGAGGGTCCAGTAAAATTGATATTTTCCTACAATACTGATAGCATTGTAAATTTAAACAGCCTTTCTGAAAAGCAATTTAGCAATAAGTACTAATGACCATAAAAATATTCATACTCTTTGACCCAGTAATTTCACTTATTGAAATTAATCCTAAGAAAATTGTAAAAAAAAAAAAAAAAGCTGTATACCCAAATATATTCATTGCACATCTATTTATAATAGTGGAAAAATGGGGAGGGGACATACATCTATAAATGATTGAGTAAATCATAATCCGTTGACTGAACAGACCATAGAAAACAGCCTAGATTAGCACCTAGCGTATAGGAGGTGCTCAATGCTGACTCTGTAGAAATGTATAAAAATGCTTATAAAATTAAATGGAAAATGTCTCATACAAACATGCATGCATGTTTATTACAACTCTAACAAATATGTATAAGGAAAAAGAAAGACAATTTTTAAATTTTTCAGTAATGTATTTTTTAAACACTTGCATGTAAGGTAAAAAATTTGAAAACAAATGAATCAACTTGTCTCCCTGGATGTCAATAAGCTGGGCATCCCATTAGATGGAGGGTAGAAGAATGCATTGTCACACATCTCTCTCATTCAAACTGGCCTAAAAGTCACACAAAGAGAGGAAGGAAGAGCACAAAGCACTTATGACAGGCATGGAAGATGACCAGTGGCCAGGCTTTGAATTGCAGGTGGACATGATGCAGAAGCCGTTAGTGCGTTTTCTCTGGGACCAAGCAAAAGAGAACCTCCTGGTGAACCTTCCTGCTGCTTCAATTCTAGTTTGGCAGCTGAGACCCCAGTAATAGATGCATAGACAGCTAGGTGTGATGCCATTAGGGCTATGAAGAGAATGTCAATAGGGCCCTTCTTTCAGGAGTTTAGATCAACTCTAGAAATAAGACACCCAAGTTCGATGCCATGGTAAAGCTACTAGGCTAGGAATCTAGAAATCTGAGTTGGATCTAGTTCTGCACACCCTTGAGGAGTTCCAGCAAATCATGTAACTTCTGCCTGAATCTTAATTTACTTATTGGTAAAATGAGCATAACAATCCCTGCCCCTGTCTACCTCACAAGGCTGTTATAAAGATCAAAGGAGCTAGCACAGTAGTGTGGGAGTGTCTTGTGAACCAAGATGTGCCATGTGAAGGTAAGGGATGCTGCTCAAGAAAAGAGACCTTGGAGTTTGCCACCTGGCGGCTCATCCTGCGGTTGACAACTGTGGGGCTGCACAATCGGAAATCAAAGAAACCTCCATGAATTCCCAGCCTATGGATGAAAACCACAAGCCTTGTCCAGTATTCCTTTGCTGCCCTCTGATTGCTACATGGAAGAAAATCATATCAAACAGTAAGACTGACAAGGAAAACCCTGTATATAATCCTGTATATAGTGGTATTTACTGACAGTAGATTCAGAAGTGCAAGGTCCCATTTTCTTCCTGCCCTCAAGTCCAGAAAACCATCAGTGCCACTACAAAGCTATTCCTTCTACGAATGGATCTGAGAGCACAGGTGATAGTAACTCACAGTCAGTGGGACGAGCAGTTAAACAGTGACCCCAGAGGAACTACAACAAAGAGGAATATCTGCGATATCTGAGACTCAGGAAGTAAAAGAGTCAGTGATTTCCTCTTAAAGAGAACGCTTTTCAACTATCCCTTCCTGGAATTGTGTTCTTCCTACCAAATATCAAGGCTGTTTATAAAACTCGTCCTATCACCACCTCCCAGTGCAGCCCAGAAACAGAGGACCCAGGCAGCAGCAGCATTCCAGGGTAACAAGAGGCACACCTCAGTGCACCAAAGAAGAAGAAACCTCTATTTTTTTTCAGTAAATATTTACTGAGCAGAAAACAGAGAAGCAGACAGACAAGGTCTCTGCCATTGTGCCACACGCATAGTAGCAAATTAAGGACACAGAGACATAGTTTATGAAGTTTTGCAGTTAAGGTCTAAATTCTGAGTGGTCATGAGAGAATGAAAATTCTCTACAGTTGGAGTAAACCTACCCATACAAAGAACTGTCCATTTGGAGATAAGATATAAATAATACAGAATAAAGAAGTGAATCAATGATTTGACTGTAGGACACATTCCTGTCAGCATCTACCACCCTCAGGTGATACCAAGTGAGAATGCCCTTCATTTGGCGATCCAGCCTCCTGGACCCAGTCTGTGTATTTTCAGTAAAGCAACTCCAACCACATATACTGGAGTGGAGCATGTGACCCAAGTTAAGCCAATCAGCATACTCATTCCCTTAGCCACAGTGATTGGTTCAGGGATGGGCAAGTCAATGAGGGCCAAAAAGACTCAATTAATTCTAAGACATTAATCTGGGAACATTAGAGGAATTTTCCTGGTCCCTTTCTCTCTGGAGATGACTGAGAGAGCTGCTGTAGTGAACCTGAGAACAGGTAGGGTCTCATTACAAAGCCAGGCTTGAGGAAATGAGGCCAAAACAAGAAAAAGAATCTAAGCCCTGGTTATACCACGTGAGCCCTGGATCAAGCCACACCTTAGGGACTTCCCTGGCAGGCCAGTAGCTAAGACACTGCACTCCCAATGCAAGGGGCCCGAGTTCGATCTCTGGTCAGGGAACTAGATCCCGCATGCCACAACTAAAGATCCTGCATGCTGCAACTAAAGAGATGTGGCAACAAAGATCCCATGTGCCGCAACTAAGACCTGAGGCAGCCAAATAAATAAATAAATATTTTTTTAAAAGCCCCACCTTATCCTTTCCTTGTAGGTGTTTAATCACGTGAAGCAGATACATTTGCATTAGGTATTCTGTCACTTGCAATGGAGAGTGCCCGAACTGAAATGATGACCAAGTCAGAATCAAAACACAAGAAGGAGATGATCTGGGCAGGGTCTAGGCAGAGATATTTCACTAAACTATGCATATTACTGAGGTTATACTTTTGACTAATTTTTAAAAATATATATGGACTAGGGTGGGTTGCACATAGGATATATAAATAAATAAATAAATAATAAGAGTGGTTTTAAAAAGCAGTAAAAGAAGTCCTAAGACCCCTTTCTGTGCCAAGTATCAATCCTACAGGTGGTGAGGAGGTCCAGGAGACTCCAGAGTCGGAACACTAGAAGCCAGAGCAGTAGATGAGGGGAGCAGTTATTTGCTAAGGGACTTGAACCTATGACTATGTAACAACAACTACTAACATATATTTCAGTATTTTAACACCTTGCAGGGTCATTCCAGTGCCCACTGGGGGAAAAAAAAAATCAATGCAGTATATGTCCCCACCTTTCCCTGCCACTCAGTTCTCTTGGACGCCCCTCAGTAGCCGGGTAAATGCAGCACCAGAGGTGCCGCAGGAGAAAAGCACCAGCTGGATTACAGGGGCCCTTATTTATTCTCTGCTGCATTACCATCTGTCTCACACCTGGCAAGGAAAAGGTGGGGAAATAAAGAAGAGAAAGGGAATGAGAAATTAGAAAGACAAGAGCAATTGATTATTTTATCTTAAAACAAGTCAACCAGAACATACCTCCTCCAGTTCCTAGCAGGCTGCAATTCCATGTAAGAATAAACTTAGTGAGATGGTGATAATGTCACTAGAGGAGCTGCTTAAGCAGAAAAGGTTACGTTGCACGGAAGCGAAAAGCAAGATGTGCTACAAGTAAACCTCAGTGTGGATTAGCAGTCCTCCCCAAATTAACAGTTGATTATATTATATCTATAGCATTTTAAAGATAAAGTATTAATAATAAATTCAGACACTGAAAGACGATAAAATAAACTCAAACCCTCAGACTAAACCATCATTCCTCCTGATCTTGGAAAATTTAGATTGGCTTTTGTGCAATTATTTTTAATCTTCACAGTAGTTTCCAGGACAAGTGAAGGCTTTAGGCCTTCACATTCTAACAGCACAAATAAAATCCTTTCTTATGAGATTTTAAGTCCAATATGCAGGCCAAGAAATTTTTCCAATTGCATTGATCATTTGAACTCTAGAGCTCCTGATCCTGAGGGCACACATTTGCTTCTCATTAACCCCCAAAAAAGTTAAGGATGGTGTAACACTTATTTTGAAGGCTGTCTTCTAAAGACTGACTATGGAAAACATGGCCATTTTCCTTCATTTGAGTACGATTTCTTCTATTTGCATGTAATTTCACAAAATGATTATTTTTACACTGGTTCTGCTTTTAGCCATAACCTTGCAAGGGGTAAAGCAATGTGGGAGGGACTTTGAAAATGTGACATGTTGAACTGGACTCCAATGGAAGGTCACGTTTGGATGTTGGAAGTGACACCATAAGCCCCTTGATGGATCCACGGGAGATCTCACTGGTAATAATCTATACTGACCACTAGAATGGTTTTGTTTATAGACTATTTTCTACTCTTCGTTTCTCCTACTGAAAGGTTTTTGGGGTTTTGTTTTTTGGCTTTCTTTTTTACAGTTTGGAGAAATACATTCTTGTCCACGAGTGCCACTTCTTCCCTTTCAACTCTTATTTCCTATTAAATGCCAAGTGTGAGGCAATGTATCAGATACTTAGAAATGTGTAAAACCCAGATTCTCCCCTCAGATTGCTTACAGCATAGTCTTTCTTCCTCCTTATTTTGTACCCTCCCCATCCCAAGTCTGCTAAAGATGAGTATCCTTTCCTCTTCGCTCCTGTCTTCTTTCCTTAGAGAAACCTGCCTTTCCACAGCCTTGCTTATAACATGTTCTGTTTTCATCTGCCCGAGCTGACTACACAACTGACCCATGTTGGTCTGGGAAGTGTTTCTCTCCTGGAAGGTGGGAAATGGATCAAAAACACAGAGTCTAATTGTGACTGCCTGGAATGAGAACCCAGATGATTCAGGGTGTTGGCTACATCACACCAAAGCAGAAAAGACTGGTCTACAGACATGGACGTAGAGAGACATGCAATGACAGGAACCCAGGAGGTTCTGGAGTAATGAGATAAGGTGCTTGGGACTGCCCTTCTTCCACTCCCACAGGGGGATACACTCCCTGCGGTGGGCCTCTGTGGGATGGATGTCCCCAGTGCCCCTGGATCTTCCCAGTAGATTTTCTCTTACCAGCTTACATTGTACTGAATGGGTTTCTGTTCCTTCCTTGTCTAACACACAGCTGGTGGATTTAAGATTACCACAGAAAAAAAATTCCAGCAAAAGATGACAAAAAGAGCACTTTTTGTGAGTGAGAAGTATGTAGACATCTGAATTTTATTTTAGGTTTTTCCACCAGCATGATAGTGATCAGACGATCCAGATTTTCTAGGAGAGTCATGATGTTTAAAAAATCTCATTCCATTGTCAAAAGGGCAATATTATAAAAATACATAGAGGCAGTGAGTGGTGTGTTGGTAAATGGTAACAACTCTAAGCTCTCCAGCAAATAAAAACCATGCCCTGGTCTGTTATCTTTGCCAATTTCCATGATGTAAATACTTTATCATGGCTGATTTCAAGCTACTAACGTGATATCACTGAACACTGATTTGGGAAGAGATGATAAAAAATCAGCTCCCATGAACCAAATGAACAAGATGGCTCTAGTACCCCACTATGTAGGGCACAAGTTTTGGAATTAGAGAGACAGATTTACAACTTAGCTTTGCCCTATTTTTATTTATGAAGTGGATTTCTGTCTGAGCCTCCCTTATCCATAAAATTTGGATAAAAAATAATAACGTACCCCACAGAGGGTTGCTAGGAGGACCAAATAAGATGCAATGTACCTTGTACAATGCCTGGAGTTATAGATAATCAATTAACAGCAGTGATTATTGTTGTTGTTGCTGCAATTATGATTGTTATTTTCAGATTATGAGTCTCAGTATTAGATTGGAAAACATAGTCCCTGTAGTTATTACCAATTTCCTGAGTGATCTTAAATAAATTACTTCACCTTTATATAAGTCAATATCCTCACTTCTAAAATGAAGTTCTAAATTATCTCTATTTTTGCCTTCAAATTCTAAACTTCTGTAAGGACACAGAGTGAAACTATGTGTATGTGAAAGAGATTGGGGTGTCAGGGAAAAGGGAAGGAAAGTGATGGTTCCTCTAGGGTTGGGTCACCTCCCCAAAGCAAAAAGCACCTCAGGGGTGAAGCCATTAAGCGTGATGTCCAAGGAGGGCAGTTACTCTCTGCCTCTAGCATTTTCAAGAGTGTGTATAAAATGGGGCATCACCCAAAGGCTCAGCCCATGGTTTTTTTTTTTTTTTTTTTTTTTTTTTTTTGCGTTACGCAGGCCTCTCGCTGTTGCGGCCTCTACCGTTGCGGAGCACAGGCTCCAGACGCGCAGGCTCAGCGGCCATGGCTCGCGGGCCCAGCTGCTCCGCGGCATGTGGGATCTTCCCGGACCGGGGCACAAGCCCGTGTCCCCTGCATCGGCAGGCGGACTCTCAACCACTGCGCCACCAGGGAAGCCCCAGCCCATGCTTTTAAGTGAAGCATCTCAATGGCTTGATTAGGAGCAAGAAGATAGATTAAAATGAAAGTGGAGAAGGTACAGAGAAGAGGATGAAGGGTTTTCCTCTTGCCATTTACCCCAAGAGCAAAATAAACACATTATACTAGGGCCAGTGACTATGCTGAGGACTCTGACCCATTTATTTGGTGCCCCAAGGATATGGTGTTATCAGTCTCATTATACATTCCCTCTTTGTTTCCTATTTCATACACACACACACCCTTAGTACATGAGCGTGCACACACAAAAGAAACAGACTAGTCAAATGGCAGCAGATTCATCTGCTCCTTTTGGGAGGGCGGGGGCCGGTGGGGGGAGCATGGGAGTTGATTTTAACCGAAGTTTTAAAATCAATCCAGTTCACTCCAGATCACACTAGTAGAAGCATCTCTGTGCCTTTTTAAGAGAAAGGGGTAAGGGTTTCCCTGGTGGCGCAGTGGTTGAGAGTCCGCCTGCCGATGCGGGGGACACGGGCTCGTGCCCCTGTCCGGGAGAATCCCACATGCCACGGAGCAGCTGGGCCCGTGAGCCATGGCCGCTGAGCCTGCGCGTCCGGAGCCTGTGCTCCGCAACGGGAGAGGCCACAACAGTGAGAGGCCCGCGTACTGCAAAAAAAAGAAAAAGAAAAAAATAGAGAAAGGGGTAAACAAATCAGAGGCGTGACAATGGGAGTTGGGGCGCAAAGAAAAGAAACACTAACCTAAAGGGGAAAGAAAAATATACAGAAAAAAAGCCGGCTTTGAAAAAGGAAAAGCAAAGAGGAGATCAAGTAAGAATGAAAAGAGGAAAGAGATTGCAAGCTGTGAGAGGAGAGATATGAGGAGATCAAGAAAATGGACAAGAGGAGGAATTGGCCATGGATGAATTTTGTATGGACTTTCTTCCTCAGAGCATCAGGGTTTCCTAAGCCCCAGCAGGGCAGTGGTGAGTTCACTGGTGAATATACAGCGACTCGGAGGGTTGTTCTCTCTGTCTTTGATAGGGACCTAGGAAGTGCAAGGAAACACTGTTTTGTTATATAATTTTACATTCAAATAAACCTAGAAGGCAGAAGAAAGGCAAGCTGCCTGCTGTATCCAATTTACAATCTGAAACACGGGAGCCAAGTACCCAGAATATTCTGGACAGATTAATCTTTGCCAAGGTCTATATAAAGATGGAAAAATGCAAAATTAAAGTGATTCTGTCACTTAAAATAAAAAGTAATTACTTATGGGAGGAAGGAAACCAAATAGAGTAGCAAGGAAATTCTCTGATTTAGTGAAATTCATAGAAATGAAAAGATTTTCTATAAGATCTGTTATATGAGCTGTAATTTTCCAAGACTGCAGACATGGGATTTGACTGGGGCCTTTGATCAACTCTTGTTAAGGCTGTTGCTCCCACTTATCATTGCTAGCACAGGATAAAATGTCCACCTTCATACACAGCCATATTGCACCATAAAGAAACACTGCCAACTTGTTTGAAATTGGGCCCCAAATTTAGCACCAGATGATTTGAGCCTTGCCTAAACTTATCTCTGGGGTCTGGAAAATAATATTTGTTTACTGCCTAAAACACATCATTTGTGAATGAAATGATCACCCCTGAATCACAACACTATAAAAATGTTCTCTCTCGGTAAAATCAAATGAAGAATTAAGTTCTTTTGCAGCGAACCTGGGACGATCCTTACGGTCAGTTTAACTACTCTGATGGAGTGAGAAGGCACACACTTAAATACAGTTAAAAATAAAGATTTTTTTTTTGCCTGAGTTACCCCAAATACTCTGCAACTTCCTTTCTTAGGGTTTAGCTTTCACTTCCTATCTTACTTTGGCTACGGGAACCTGTAGGATCTTCTGGCTTCACCTCACACCAGAACATGGATAAGTTACTGATAAGTTATTTGATAAGTTATCAAATAATTGATAAGTTATCAATTGACAAAATAAGAATTAAAGAAATGGAAATCAAAGAATTAGAGGCAGGAGAAATGAAAAAGTAACAGGCATCTCTTTCATGATAGCCAATAAATCTGTTGGCTCAACACCTCAAGCATGTGAGCTAAGCTTTCAGAAAAGATGAAAATGAAGGAGGGTTTCTTGCCTCTCCTTTTCAAATCAGAAACAATGTGCACACAGAAGGATCTGCAAACAGAAATAAGAAAATTCCATTAACGTGATAATGATATCCTGAATGACCTGAACAAACAAAGGAGATTGGAACTTTGGATGTAATCTGTCAATCGGTTTCCTTTTCCAGGTTTTGTGAGCACCTGACTTGAAAGGTTTCAGAAAAGGCTGCTGCTTGGTCAGATCTCTTCCATCTGTCAGAGAATCCCTACAGGAAAAAATTAATTCAATAAAACATCATTTAAATCGTGATGTTAGATTGTTTCCACTTTCCATTAATTAAAAGAATGTATTAAGAGTCAGCCTTAGCCATGCCTTACGCATATTAGAATAGGTGTGAATTGAAGGAAACCTGCCTCCAGCTTGAACTTCCTGCAGCCTGTTTTCTGCCTGAAATAAACCAATGGACCATGGCAGAGCCACTACTGAAATGCTCGTGTCCTGGGAAGGAAGGAGGTGAGGTTAAGTTTTTAACAACTTTGTTTAAATGAGACTCTAAATAGCTGTCTCATTCCCAACCCCTGCATGGGACCACAGTTGGCCAGAACTGGGTCTGGTGTGGATATTTCCCTGAAGTGGCTCAGAAGGAGAAGATTCAGTAAGTAAATTCAAATGAAGTTTTTACCAAGGACTAAGTGGCAATGAGGGGAGCTGATTTTTATCTTCAAGTCCAGGAGGCCAGCATGAAGGTAGAAACAGGGGTAAGACCACAGAGAGAAGCTGGTAGACAGTGAAGTGATGGACTGGATAAGAGCAAGGGTGACAGTAAAGTGAGAAGGTTCCAGGGGTCCCAGAGACAGTCAGGAGATAAAGGCTCCATTTTATTTGCCCTGAGCCCCATGGGGCAGATGGCCTGGTTCACACACAGATTTGAGGTAAACAGTTTCCCAAGAGAAGCTGGAAGAAAGTTCCAAGGCAAAAGGAGAAGTCAATTAAAGAACATAATGTTGCAAGAGCAGTCCAGATGCTGGGCATGGTTAGGTGGTCAACGGGAGAGCAATGGGAAGGTCTGTGTGTGGCACAGGCCAGTAGGAGGGGCTGTGTGTGAAGTGCTCTGGTCTCCTGGACACAGAGGATCTATCTGGCCAAGTCACAGAGATACGGATGACTGAAAACCAGAGCAGAAATCATTCTGCTACAAGAGCTGATACAGCACAAGCTTTAGAATGTGGGCTCTCAAGAAAGCCCCCCTGGGCTTCCCTGGTGGCGCAGTGGTTGAGAGTCCGCCTGCCAATGCAGGGGACGCGGGTTCATGCCCAGGTCCGGGAAGATCCCACATGCCACGGAGCGGCTGGGCCCGTGAGCCATGACTGCTGAGCCTGCGTGCCCGGAGCCTGTGCTCGGCAACGGGAGAGGCCACAACAGTGAGAGGCCCGTGTACCACAAAAAAAAAAGAAAGCCCCCCTGCGTTGGAACCCTGGCTCTGTCACTTACCAACTCCCTGACCTTGGGCAAATAACTCAACCCTCCTCATCTCAGCAATAAGACCAGTATCTACATCAAAGAGTTGTTATGAAGATCAAATGTACTGGTAAATGGAAAGTGCTTAGACCAGTGCCTGGTACACAATGAGCACTCAATGTTAGCTATTATAATTTCTTATTAGGACACTTGATACTATACTGTGAGAGACAGGAAAGGGATCACAGCTAGGACCCTAGTCACAGGAGCTTACGTTTTTATATTACAAATGCCTAAGGACCCAACATGCTTTTGACCTTGGAGCAAACACCTTTACTCTACTTCTCTGCTTTTTCCTTGGTAATTTAATTTCAATAAATTAGAATCTCCCAATTCAAAGTAATATTTTAAATGGGAAATTACAATTTATGTCATTTTTAAGAAACTGTTGCATTATACAGTATTGTCAATTGATTCGTTGAAACAATTTCATGTATAGTTTAAAGACACAAACCTCTTGTGCTGCAATAGTGCTGGAAAGGTTACTGTGCATGCATTTTATCCATAGAACCTTGACGGACAAAGTATTACAGAGATACCTCCTAGTATCACCTGCTTTTGTTCAGAAGAAAGGCACAGTCTCTCCCTTGAACATAGGGATTTTCTTAGTAAGTGGCTCCTTAAGCCAGTTGGTGATTTGTCCTCCTGCCATATTCCTAGAGGCGGGTCATGGAACACAGCAACCAGCCAGTCTCCCCAGCCCAACCTAAAATTGGACTATTAGCTAAAGCAGTCACACCAGCAAAGGGCCACTGCTACAGACCCCATCCCCAGACAATCTGTGTTCCAACCAGCTCGCCAAGTGATACTGATGCGCTCTCCAGTTTGAGAAACACTAGCCTGGAGAGCTTGACCACAACCTGACCACCTCCAGGAGTAACGAACTTGCCCAAGGTCACAGAGCCAATAAGTGGGAGAGCCAAGTGCACTGGACCACATTCTTGCCAGTAAACCACTCTGTTTCACGCTTCTTTGTACCACGTTTTTCAAGGGAGGAGAAAAAAGGTTGGGAAATTAAACTATAGAAAAAGTATCAAATTCCATTTTAAAAGCATTTACAGTAAAAATGGCAATTTTTCTCAGTTTTCTACGACCTAGCATATTCTGACTCCCATGTCAACTAATCAAATATTTCTTCAGAAGCATTTCCAATGCGTAAAACTACCAGATACAATCTGCCTTCTCCTAAGAAAATTCAGTACATAAAAATCTGCTTACAAAACAGTTAAATCAGAGTTTTAACTTTACAAAAGAATTTGCCACCTAATTTTTTCTTCCTTTAAAAAACTAGTTTCCTGATACATTTACACAGTGATGTATTTTACAAAATTTTAATACACATGCAAAATTTAGGAGGCACATCAACTGAGATGGTGTTCAGTCTCTCACAGAATTGGATCATTCATTATATTTCTCATTAATTTTCTGTGGTTGTGTTCATCATTTTGCACACATGAAAATTTCACTTAAAATTTCTGGGAGATGCTAGGAGTCACCCCTTAAGGCAGGGGCCCTTAAGTCTGAGATGCATCACAAAGAGGCCTACTTAAAACACAGATTGCTGGGCCCTACCTCCAAAACTTCTAACTCAGCAGGCCTGGGGTCGAGCCCAAGTTTGACATTTTGAACAAGTTCTAGGGACAGCACTTTGAGGCCCACTGACTGCTTAGGGAATTTCCAGGGTAGAGATAAAGAAAAATTCTCCTACTATATTTTTCTTCAGTTTTCAAACTGTACTGAGATACATTCTACTGACACTCACTGATTATGATAATTCAAGAAATAGTTCTTTCCTTTATATGTGTATAAATATAAAATTTTATGTTTATACACTTAAAATTAAATGTGTATTTTTATTAAATACACATTTAATAAAACCTTATCATCACCCGCTGGGAAACTAACTCAGGCCTCAGTTCAGAAAATGAAACAATACCAGATCCTGACCATCCAGCACCTAGTAAACACCCAGATTAAACCAATTGCACAAAGTATCCTCAATAACAGGGAAATGGACGGCCTTTCCTGCTTTGGGGGGATATTTTAAAGAAGTTACCCTTCGCCACCTATTCCCTTTATGTCTGAGAAGGTTAAGATAGGGAGGTCTCTAGCTATCAGCATCTTGATGACCAGATTCTCCACAAAGCTACACAGTTCAAAAAGAGATGCTGAAAGTCAGTCATTAAACTGAATAATCTCATTAAGGATAGCTGTTATCGAGCACTTACTATATTCCACATATGATTATCTCATTTCATCTTCATGATGTTCCTGCTCAATGAAAGAGGGTTAGCCTATTTTGCAGATACAGCCAACAAGACTGGGAGGGGTTGAGCCAGGACTTGAATCCAGGTTGTGAGACCCCAAAGTTTAGGATCTTTCTTTTACTCTGTGTTGACTATCATATAAAACAAGGCTTCAATTTTCCCATTTATCAGAGAATAAATGAGTGTAGAGGCTCTGAAGTCTCCTTGGCTTAGAGGTATTTGACAGAGAACTCCCATGGGTTTTAATGGCATATCAGTTTTCTATTGCTGTGTAACAAATGACCACAAACTTAGCAGTTTAAAATCATACTCATTGGGCTTCCCTGGTGGTGCAGTGGTTGAGAGTCCACCTGCCGATGCAGGGGACGCGGGTTCGTGCCCCGGTCCGGGAAGATCCCACATGCCGCAGAGCAGCTTGGCCCGTGAGCCATGGCCGCTGAGCCTGCGCGTCCAGAGCCTGTGCTCCGCAGCGTGAGAGGCCGCAACGGTGAGAGGCCCACGTACCGCAAAAAAAAAAAACCATACTCATTTATTAGCTCACAACTCTGTACCTCAAAAATGCAGGCAGACTCCACTGGGTTCTCTGCTCAGGGCATCACAAGACTGAAATCAAGGTATCAGTCAGGCTGGGCTCTTATACAGCCACGTAGGGAAAGAATCAAGTTCCAATCTCATTCTTGTTGTTGGCAGAATCCAGTTCCTTGTGATCGTGGTACTGAGGTCCCTACTTTCTTGCTGGTTGTCAGCTAGGGGCCTCTTAACACCTTCTAAAGATCACCTCCATTCCTTGTCACGTGCTCCTCCCATCTTCAAGACAGCAACAGTGCATCAAATCCCTCTGGTGCTTACATCTTTCTGACTTCCTCTTCTGCTGCTAGCCAGAGAAAACTTTCTACTTTCTAAGGTTTCATCTGATAAAGGTCCACCCAGATAATCTCTGTATTTTGAGGTTAGCTAATTTGGGGGTTTAATTACATCTGCAAAATCCCTTCACTGCAGTATCTAGATTAGTATTTGATTGAATACCCAGGAGATAAAAGTCTTTTGGGAGTGGGGACAGGGGATTATCTTTAGCATTCTGCCTACCCCAGAGGGCTAGAACTGTACTCAACTCCCAAAGGTCAAAGATTCCCAAACTGTACATGTTATCATATCCCTGTCTATACAGGGAACTTAGGGACTGTTTTTCTACCTCCAGACAAAAACCTTGCGATTTGTCGTGCTCCCCTGCTGCATCATGGCTATTGACCAGCACTGTCCCTCAGGTGAAACCCTGCTCTGAGGAGGGGCCAGGATTGATTCACTATCCAATGGATATTCATCCAAATTCTAACTCGAGAATCAGGCAATGAGACAAATGTCCAGGTTACTGAAGAAAATCATTTTCTCACGGATCATGTCCTTGAGTGATTATTTTACCTATTTGTTTTTGTGCAGACATGGTTGTTAGGGAACCTTGGACTGAAACCACCAGCCTCGGTCAGGCAGGGTAATAACTGCTTGCCTGAGTTTCTCACACAGGAGGTCCTGGTAAAGAACATGGTGCTGCCATGGAAAACTAACCAGGAGAATTCCGGGAGGGGCCAAAAGAGGGAGGAGATGACCAACCTCCCAGAATCTATCACGCTGGAATCCATCTTGGCTGAGAGATGCATGTGCCACCAGGAAGGACCCTGAAGCACCAAATATGGGCACAAGCAAGAGGAGTGGCCAGAGACAACCCGGAAACTAACCCCATTACAATAAAATCTGAGACTGCGAGCCATGTGGCAGAGCAGTCCTCCTGGGTTCCCTTACCCTGCTGCTCTCCGTCCCAGTGCCCCTTCCCAATAAAGTCTCTTGCTTTGTCCACACGTGTCTCCTCGGACAATTCATTTCCAAGTGTTAGACAAGAGCCCACTCTCGGGCCCTGGAAGGAGGCCCCCTTCCTGCAGCATAATCATATTCTCCTACTAGACTGGGAAAAGGAAAAGAACTGCATCTTAAAAATTTTTGTGTTCATCAAAGTGCCTAGCACAGAGCCTGATGTTCAGAAGATACTCAGTAGATGTTTGATGAATTCAGTTAGATACTTGACTTTAATTAGGCCATAGGGAACATTGCTTACTACTCACTATGTGTTCATTAAACTTTATTTTCCTTTGCTTTCCCTCTGGATAAAAATTAGAGAAGAAGGCTTAAATTGAAAAATGAAAACCTATAGCTGTTGTCAGTATAATCATTCCAGGTATATGGTGAGTGCTTACGATTGTAAGGGAGAGGGATGACTGATAGTGTTAATAGTGTTTCCTTTACAGTTCATATGTAAGAATCTTAGGACTGCACGTTTAAACCTTTGTAAGGACAGCTCAGCTATTCATTTTTAGTGTCAAAAAAAATAGGGCTTGGTTATTTTCTTGTCAAGGAACTTATAACATTTGAATGAGAACCAGAGAATTTCACCTATTACAACTATTAAATAATTTGGGGTCTAAAGTCCATAAAGAACTCCCTGGCTGACTACAGAGGGATGCTGCTTTGAAGATGTAGCATATCCCACGGAAGAAACAAGGGAGCTTAAGCTTGAGCAGCCTACAATGAATCAAATATTCTACTGGCTCTCAAAAATTTGCTATCGTGTGGCCATGGTCCAAATGTTTGTGTCGCCCCCTAAATTCATATGTTGAAATCCTAACTCCCAAAGATGAAGTGGGGCCTTTGGGAGGTGCTTAGGTCATGAGGGTGGAGCCCTCATGAATGGGATTAGTGCCCTTATAAAAGAGGCTCCAGAGAGATCCCTAGCCCCTTCCACCTTGAGAGGACACAACAAGAAGAATGCAGCCCAGAAGAGAACCCTCCCCTAACAACGCTGGCACCATGATCGTGGACTTCTAGCCTCCAGAACTGTGAGATATAAATTTAAAACTTTGTTTATAAGCTACCCAGTCTCTGATATTTTGCTGCAGCAGCCTGAACAGCCTAAGATAAAAAATGTATGAGTGTATTTGCTGCTCCAGGGAGGTGGAAGGCAGCATGGTTCAGGTGCCTTTGGAGCCAAGTAAACCACCCACCTGTAATGTAAATCCCAACTCTGCTGATTACTAACCACTAGGCTTTGGTGATGGAACTTAACACTTTAGGACATCGGTTCCCTCATCTGTAAAATGGGCACAATAATTGTTACCCTTTTAAAATTATTGTAAAGATTGGAAATAATGTAAATAAATTATGTGACACAGTAATTCTCTCAGTGGTAGCTACAATTATGATTATTTTAAGATACCTTTCACCAATTCTTAAAAGACTCTCCCTTAAATGTGAGACAGAAATTGAGTTTTTCCTCTTTCCCAGTGCTGGGTTTAGACATCACTTTCCTCCATACTCACAATTTCTCAAACTTTCAAATTCATAGAAAAAAAAATACAGAACAAATTTTTAAGTAGTGATGACTGTGCATGTGAGATACTTGTGCAACAACACATTTTCTGTGTGTGCTATACGTTACACTACATTGAGATGGAGGCAGGTAGAGGACATTTGTGGCAGGGTTTTTCTGCCTCATTTTGGTATGAAGCACACGTGAAAGAATAATAATGGTCATCAGGAACGACTACTGCATATATACGCTACATAAAAGAAAAACCCAATTGGTGTTACAGAGCTCCTGGTCTTAGAATCTCTGTCTGCTTCAGCTGATATATAGTGTAAATCTAAAACTTATTTAAAAACCTGTCTGGGTAAGACAGATTTTAATTAATCTTCTCTTAGTTTTTATACTATATGGTACCTGGAAGATGCAAGATCAATCACCGTCACACTGTAATGTCGAGTTGTGAGACAGAAAGATAAATGAGCTATCAAGCTTAGCATTTTGATAGCTAAGTTAATTTAACGAGCTCCAGAACATACTCTAGATTGGTAGATAAAGTTGTGAGGTGAGGCACTGAATGTGATAACTGTGAGTGCGGTATGTTATTAAGAAAACAAGAATTTGCTAGTTCCTCTCTGTCCTTTATGGAAATTTAAATCCAGGATCAAAAAGGTGTAGCTGGGTGATGAGGTCATATTGCTAGTTCTGTCAGACCAATTAAGACAGCTTTATTAATTCAGACTTTTAATTGAGCACTGTGACAAGGTCCTAGCTGAGCTGAAGTTTCCTTATGTAGTATGCATGAAGAAAAGCTTGGCCAAGCAAATTAAACTCAATTTATGCTTAAGGGCAGACCTTGAGTAGAATCTGTTTCCTCATGGGGCCTACCAGAATTTTGTAAAATCATAAACTGTACTTCAAATTCTGTTTTCTGAATTATAGGAACTTCGAACTGATTCTTGTCCTTGGAAGAAAGGATACCCCATGCCAGGATATCCATTTATACAATGATGTTTCAAATAGCAAGAAGGATAAGAATAAAACTTCTAGCCTGGCTTCTCCAAACTACCAGTCGAAACTGTAACGAAACTTCAAACAAAAGAAAAATGCTTCAGAAGTATTCTGAGAAGTATTCAGATATGCTAATCACAGCTATTAAGGAATATCAACTTTGGAATGTCACATCTATCCAAATAAGCAACACTAAATGGAGCAATTTTGAAAGGTTCTCCCTTCCTTAAAAGATAATGAAATGAAATTGCTATAAGGCAAAACCTCAACCTCCACCAAGCTCCACACTTACCCAGCCCCAATCTAAGCTATGCCAGAGCCTTCTTTCAACTTCTTTTCATTCATTTGTTCATTCACTCTTTAATAAACATGTATTAAGTCCTTACTACATACAGTAATCCCTAAGTATCTGTGAGGGCTTGGTTCCAGGACAGCTGCTACCTACTCCCTACAGATACCAAAATCTGCAGGTGCTCAAGTCCCTTATATAAATGGATGCATCCCTAGATATGGAGGGTCAACTGTATAGTTGCAATGTTAGTTATTAGCGAGTCACAATTCATGTCACCAAAAAGTCGCACAGAAATGTGCAGTTCGTTACAAAATGGTGTGTGTGATGCTTAGTTTTATGTGTCAACTTAACTGGGCCACAGGTGCTCAGATATCCAATTAAACATTCTGGGTGTGTTTATGCGAGTATTTCTGTGAGAGATTAACATTTGCATTGGTAGTCTGAGTAAAGCAGATTGCCCTCCCAATGTGGGAGGGGTGGGGTGGGCCTCATCCAATTGGAGACCTGAACAGAACAAAAAAGAGCAATAAGGGAGAATTCTCTCTCTCTCTCTGGCTGTCTCTGACTGAGGGTATCTGTCTTCTGTTTTCAGGCTCGGACTAGGACTGGAATTTATACCTTTGGCTCTCCTGGGTCTCGAGCTTGCCTCCTGCAGGTCTTAGGACTTCTGAGCTTCCATAACCACATAAGCCAGTTCCTTATAATAAAAATATATACCACACACATTTTCTCTGGACAACCCAGACTAATACAGTATGTAGGTGAGAACTACAACAACTGAGCCCGTTAGCTATACAATTACAAGCAAGACCATCTTGTGATTCACATAACACTCCCTTATTCGTCTACAACCTTCCCTCACTGACATCAACACTTGCCTTCAGAAATCGATTAATTCAAAGATTCACCCACTTCTGATATTCTACCCTAAGAACTTCCGACCCCAACTCATATGCAATCAAAAGCATCACTTCCGCTGCGAACATGGCGCTGCCAGTGGCGCGGAGCGTGCGGGCCACGGTCTGCAGCCTGCGCGCCATCTCTGCGCCTAACGCGCCCTGCCCGCCATGGCCCTGGAGACTGCGGGAGGGCGCCGTCCAGGTGCTGCGCACCGGTCCCGTTCTGCTGTTGGGTCGTAAATTCACAGACAAACATGAATGGGTAACAACAGAAAACGGTGTTGCAACAGTGGGAATCAGCAATTTTGCACAGGAAGCTTTGGGAGATGTTGTTTACTGTAGTCTGCCTGAAGTTGGGACAAAATTGAACAAACAAGAGGAATTTGGTGCTTTGGAAAGTGGGAAAGCTGCTAGTGAACTCTCTTCTCCTCTATCAGGAGAAGTAACTAAACTAATGAAGCTCTAGCAGAAAATCCAGGATTTGTCAACAAATCTTGTTATGAAGATGGTTGGCTGATCAAGATGACACTCAGTAACCCTTCAGAACTAGATGAACTAATGAGTGAAGAAGCATATGAGAAATACATAAAATCTATTGAGGAGTGAAAATGGAACCCCTAAATAAACTAGTTTGAAACAACTTAATCTAGTATAGTTGTCTTAAATTAGTGGTGGATAGATTTTTAAAAAGCAACTTTTAGCAAAAGAAACTACTTGCAACGGTGTTGCCTGAAGAAAATACCCCTTAACTTCCTAATGATTTCAGATAAACGCTATGCATCTTTTTCACAACAGCCTGTGATTTTTAGGCTAGTCTCCAGTTATAATACTCAGAATTCCTGAAATTATCTGTGGTAAAACTAGTTATAAAAATTATGTAATTCAAGGATAACATTGTTATCTTAACCTTATATAATATTGTAACTTGCCTACAGCCATCCCTGGATTTGGGTCAAAATACTCAATGAACTTCCCACTGGAAATAAATGGCAGTGGAGAAAAGTTTGTTAGTTGTATAGTGTCCAGTGAAGAACGTTACTCTCTTAATTTTGCAATATACTGTGTTTGCTGGTGCTGTTTTTATACAGTGAAGCAACAGCCTTGCAGGAAAATAAGAAACAGTTTAGTAATAAAATATTCAACTTCTTAAAAAAAAAAAACACAACATCACTTCCCTAATGCGCTGCCATTTCAAAGTTGCCTGTGTGGTATTCTCCTTTATGGCAGTAAGTCACTAAACCTCACTTTTGCTTATATCATAATAGGTTTCTTCAGTTAAAGAGAGAACCCTATATGTTTCACGGTAGAGATGATTATTTTCACAAATGTATTAATGTTCAGAGTTCAAAGTCACTCTAGAAGCATTCTAATCTAACTCTCAAAATTTACTATCCTGTATAAAGGTAAGATGATCACTCAAAGTCATCCAGCCAGTGGGCTACTTTGCCAGATGAGAACCCATATCTTGAGATTCCAACAAAAACAAGCTCCCTTGCTTTCATATCAAGTGTACTTAGAAAAATGCTAAAAAGATGTTCAGCTTTAAACCAATCTCTGATTAATTAAACAAATCTTTCTAGTTGTACTTTTACAAATAAAATGTTATTGTTTTCCAAAACTTCCACCAGGTGAAGTGTTAATTCACACACACACACACACACACACACACACCACACACATTCTATTTTAGCAGGAAGTGGCAGGATAGAACCCCTGCATTTGACATATATGTGTGTGTATGTGTATGTGTGTCACTATGATCATAAATTTACATAAAGGTTTTATAAGCATAGATATTCATATAACGTTGTTCAGTTTGGGTTTTACTAATATTCAGTGAATAAAAGCTTCAACTCCTAGTTTTAAATCTAAAATCTAAGCCTAAAGAATAGTCATTTTGCTGGGAGGTAGAAGTGGATAACGGTTAAGAACATGGACTTCAATATTAGCTACACTCAAGTTCAAACCCCAGCTCTGCTACTTGAAAGAGAATTCTTAAGGCTCCCTTTGTAACCATAATCTCTTAATAAGTGTAGAATGACGAAAAATAAAAGAAGACGGCCTCTTATGTTAGGATAGTCTCTCCAGGATTGAGGACAGGGAGAAGGTACTGCTGGAAGTAAAATCATAGTGACTATATTTAGATCTGATATATTTTAATATCATTAATAAAATATACCACTGTATTATTCAGCAAGACCTACCTAAAAGAATATTTTTATTCCTAAGGGCTAACAAACCCTTAAAATCAAAATCCTGTTTCTAGCAAAAAGATAAAACAGTTGAACAAATAATTGTTGCCCCTATTCCTTCTACTGCATCTTGGCAGGAAATAACAATGCCAGCAAGCAGTTCTTGCTTCCTTGTAACAGCCTTGCAGGAGATGGACCAATCAGGGTCTGCTCTGGTGTGACGGACAGGAGCTGGTGGGACAGGGTATGCAGTGTGCTGATTACTATGACTGGTCTGAACCTGATCACAGACAGGATTACCCTTACACATCTCCACGGTTCACGCAACTCCTAAGACCAAACAGTAAGCCTCTGATTCTCCCAGAAAAAATGAAAGCATTAGAGCCAAAGCATAGTTCAAAACTAGCCATAAATATCACATCTGACTCAAGCTACCTCTGTCCCCAAGAAAAAAAAAAAATCCCAGATATTAAAATTATCCGGTCCTCAGAAGAATGGAAGAGATGAATAGTTGGTACCACTTCCAAAACTGTTCACAGTATTCAGAGAAGAGGCCTCTTTTCTTTTTTTCTTTTCTTTTTTTTTCTTTTAGTGGTGGAGTGAACTAATTACAGAATTCATTTAGCATTACCATTTCCCAACTCTGGACTGAGAGGATGCATATGTGTGTGTGTGCATGAGCGCACTTGTGTGTATTTTGGGGAGGAGTGTTTATTTTTAGTACCCCATTCTGGGGTTCTCTGATGCAGTGTGGGTGTTCAAACATGGTAGCTTCTCAAGTGTAGTTCTTTCAAATAGAGCCAATGCTGGAAAAAAAAACAACAACATACCTTGAGTATGTTATTGAGCCTCAGGTTCCTAATCCCTATACTAGGGAAGAAAAATTAAATTAAATAATGAATAAAACATGCTGGGACTTCCCTGGTGGCGCAGTGGCTAAGAATCTGCCTGCCAATGCAGGGAACACGGGTTCAAGCCCTGGTCCAGGAGGATCCCACATGCCGCGGAGCAGCTAAGCCCATGCACCACAACTACTGAGCCTGTGCTCTAGAGCCTGTGAGCCACAGCTACTGAAGCTCACATGCCTAGAGCCCGTGCTCCGCAACAAGAGAAGCCACCGCAGTGAGAAGCCCATGCACCACAATGAAGAGTAGCCCCTGCTCATCGCAACTAGAGAAAGCCCGCATGCAGCAACGAAGACCCAAGGCAGCCAAAAGTAAATAAATTAATTTTTAAAAACATGCTTAACACAGGGTCTAACAGATAGTATGCGTTTAATAAGTTGTAATCGTTACTTATTTTATTCCCCCAAAGGCTTTTGTTTTATGAAAAATATACCCATTTTGCAAATTATATAATATTGTCACCAAGGATGATTTAAACCAGGTTTTATAATCACAATTCCAAATTTAAACTTGAACAATGAAAAAGATGAGATGAATAAATGAAGCAGTATTTACCCTTCTTTTACCCTGTTGTAGAATACAAACAGTTATAAAAACCTTTGTACTTTATCTGTATGTAATTGGATATTGCTAATTTCAAATGACTTTTATTTATTCATTAAGGTAGTTTGTTATCCTGCCTGACTTTGTTAGTGATTAATTAATTGCAACTGCATTGGGGGAAAACAAAAGTTCACCTTACAAGCATGTCAAGATCATCCCCAGTCCCAACCTTTCTGTACATCTGATTCTCCAGGACAGTGTTCCCTGCTCCTTCAGACAGAGGATGATGGACTAAACCCAAGAAGCACTGGGTCTTCAGCCTTTGACATCCTATTCCCCACTACTCACACCCTAGGCCCAGCCTTCAAAACCCAATATACCGAGTAGAGTGACAGGTGAGTTACAGGACCCAGTCGTGATCTCCGTGTCTACTCCTTCCTACCTTAATGATATTCAATAATTGTAGATGTTCATGATCAGACTGGCCTGCCCCGCTTTTACTCATAAAGTGGATCCTCAATAGAGACATTTTATTCTCCATCTACTCAGAACTAAACCCTCCCTCCCCTGATGATTGGACTCATCAGGAACTCTGTGAAGCTAGGCCTCTCTCTGCTCCAGGTACCCCCCAGGGAGAAAATGTTCAAAATCACTTTGCCCAGACTGTTGAGGAAAATGCCACTCAAATGCCTAATCAAAAGCACAATAAGCACCGAGCTACCTTATAACTTTCATACTGTTGTAGGAAAAAAGTTAGATTAGTTTGACAAGATTTGTTCTTTTAAGGGTCATTTTGATTTTCCCCCACTACTCTGTAATCCCTCTCAGACTTTGAAAATTAATCCTCCTATTATTCTCGTATTTCTAGATATGAATTTTATGCTGTCTGGTTTATGGCATCTGGTATCATGGGCCTCTCGGCAAGCCTCTCAGAGTTTTCAGAAGGTTTTGTTTCAGTTAATTCCTTAAGCATCGCAGGATTCAAGTCACTGTGTCTTGTAATTTATTTTATTAATCCTAAGTGTACCTTAAAAGAAAAGAATAGAAATTAATGAAAATAAATTAGCATTTTTGAGTACAAAAGATACCTTCAAGGGCACTCTCATTTCTTGAAAGTGACTTTGCATTGTATAGTAATTAGTACTGGAGCAGAGAAACAACAGAATGGCCTAGATTCCCTCAGAAATGGATGGTGTCTCTTTTTACCATCCATAGATGGGGCCACATTAACCACGGACTGTAGAGGTTTGAAGCCAAAGATGCAGTCCGGATGTTAGAAGTTGGTGTTGGCCGTAAGCAAGAGCTGACAAGCACCCCTACAAGGCAAACCATAGCTGAACTCCAAACACCCCTCTCCAACTCTGGTGCTCCCACATCAGTCTACATCACGATCACCTTTCACCTGAACCATTACAACAGGCTCCCAACTAGTCGCTCGGCTTCAACTCTCAGTCCTTACCATAAACCATACCACCACACGAATCGTATCATGTTACTCCCCTGCTTAAAAACTTTTGACGGCTTCTCATTACCACCAGAAAAAAATACAAGTTCTTTACGTAGTGTGTAAGGCTATGTATAAGGATCTGCCCCATACCTATTCCAACCTCCCCTAGTACATAGGTTCTGCTAATGCAACACATGGATTCCTAAAATGTGCTATAGAATAAAAAGCATGCAATAAAAGCCACAGAGTTTATGGAAAACATGGGGATAGGGTCACAACACTCAAAAATGTCATCAGTGGTACATTAAATAAAGGTAAGAACTTAATAAAAATGGTGGCACAGTTTTAATTACACATTTTAAATGGTTAAGAAATACATATATACTACAATAAATATTGCACTTCACCCTAGACAGACTAGAAGTTTGCTTGTAAAAGAGGATGCCAGAAGAGTTGCAGCTTGTGAATTATTAAGTAGCAGAAGGAGCGTTACCTGAAATCTGAGGAAAGGGTATAATACCTGATGGATGGAAGGGTGTGCCTCATACACACATGGTGAATTGAGGCAGCTGGTAACTGTCTGAGGTATATGCATATGTGCGTTTAGTATATTCCGACACTGCTTGGTTCAGCTGGGTGCAGTTTTCTGCATTTATCTCGTGTTCCTCTCAGGCAAAACCACACATAAGCAAATGTAAAATCCATGTAAAGATCAAATTGTTCCCTATCAATCATGTTGAAAGAAATTTGCATTTTGAAAGCAAGCATCATAGCAGAGCTTACTGACCCTCCTGGCATACCATCACACACCATCCACCCTGTCCTGCATGAGCATCTCCAACGGCCCAAGGTGTTCCCCTTTGCATTTGCTATTCTTTCTGCTTGGATTGCTCTGCCCCACATTCTTCCCATGATTGACTTCATCTCATCCGTCAAGCCTCAGTTTCAATGCTGCCTATGCCAAAAGCCCTATGCTGAAATCATCCTCTCTAATGTAGCCCTCTACTCTCGTTACTCTCTATTGCAGAACCCTTTTTTGTTTATTTCTTTCGAGCTTCTATTACAAGAGGCAAATAATTTCTTCGTCTTTGTTATTATATCTCTTCCACTAGAAGGTAAGTTCCATGAGATCAGGATCCATGTCTCTTGACATTTTTTAATGTCCTGGCCCTGGCAGGTACAGTGCTCAGCACAAACACAAAATGAAGGCATGCGATATACATCTCTTGAAGGAAAAAAAGAATGAAGGAATGATTATATCTAGGCGAACACCAAATATAACCAGCAGGCTCTCACAGAATGGCCTTATTAATGCTGTTATGATACTTACTCTGTTAAACCCCTTACAATTTAGCTCTTGTTCAGATTTAATGCTCTCATTAAAAAGAGCTTGAAGGGAAACAGTACAAAATTTAATTTAAAAAAAGAATATATGAGAGAGTCTTCAAAGAAAAGAGTATTAAACTCACACAACGCAAAAATAACAACAGAAGAAAAAACAATACTGTCAAAACAGATAATTCATTCATGCTCTTTAAAAAAATGGACTCTAATACCAATGATGGTAAAAGAAAAGGCTCCTATTTGGCAAGTGACTAAACAGAGATTAAGGATTTGGTGAGGCTCTTATTACAACTCTGTGCCTAGTTTTGATATCCATCTTTTAAGAGGAATCTGGAGAAACTGTGAAGGATCTACAAAGAATCATGTTAACGGGATTAAAGAGTCACTATCAAGACAAGCGACAAGCTACTTAGAGCCTTTACTTTCCACCTCCTGCATCATAAAAAAGAAAGTGTGACTAAAATGTCTGAATGTCCCTTCCTTCTTCTGTCTGTAGCAATAAAACGCTCAAGTTTTAGCAGGGGATGTGGCCAGGATAACTGTAGCTTTATTTTATCCCTTGTAGCTATGTCTGATGTGTGACCATCAGGCTAAATTCCAGCTAATGGGATATAAGTAGCTAATTTGAGCTAATGGCATGGCAGCTTCCATAAACCTTCCTTAAGAGAAAGCTATGTCTTCCCATTGCCCCATTACTATTCAGTTTTTCATCTTAGAATGCAGCTATAACAGCTGGAGCTCAGGTGCCATGCTGGATCATGGGGTGACCTTGAAAATACAGGTCATGGTCAATGAAGCAATAAGATAGAGAGAGCCTGGGTCTCTGTAGACTTTGTGGAACAGGGCCACCACAGCATGAACTGTCTCACTGTAAGACTTTAACATGAGAGGGAAGATATCTATCTGGTTTAAGTGAATTTTATTTTAGATTCTAACTTCAATAAGTCACAGAGGTTAATGTGCCCCCAATTCTTTTCTACTGATTAGTTAAAACACTAAGTTTTAGTGGGTGCTTTTTTTTTGGGGGGGGGGCTACGCAGGCCTCTCACTGTTGTGGCCTCTCGCATTGCGGAGCACAGGCTCCGTACGCTCAGGCTCAGCGGCCATGGCTCACGGGGCCAGCCGCTCCGCGGCATGTGGGATCTTCCCGGACCAGGGCACGAACTCGCGTCCCCTGCATCGGCAGGCAGACTCCCAACCACTGCGCCACCAGGGAAGCCCCTTTAGTGGGTTCTTTTAGTAAAGAAAGTCAAGCTACCTGGGCACAGCAGAGTGAGAGTGAGAAGCCGAACTGCTCTGCCTAATCAGGGTTAGGAATTTGGGGATTTATATGGGACCCCCTCAGGGAAAAGAGTGGAGACATGAAGAGAGATGAGAGAAGCTCCTGTAATTGAAAGCAAGGCCCTAAAAAGTTCTCTGAAATAGGGATTTCTACAACAACATTTACTATAAAGTTGTCCTCCTCTGCTATCAATAATTGTCCTCCACTTTCCCCAAACTTTCAGTAAAAGTTGTTTGTGCTTAATAACCTTGTGTGCATGGTGTTTGGAGAGATGAAATAAGAGGAAAGGTGGGGCTAGGTAGCTGAGGGCAACAGTTTCAGGTTCTGAGAGCTAAGGTTACTGCCAGCAAAATTGCAAAGCATCTCTCAGTGTAGAATGAGTTAGAAGAGAATAAATGTCCCCTACCTAATGAACACACACACACACACACATTTCTGTCAAGGGCTTGATGATCCTCCGCAGAGAACGGAGCTCAATATTGAAGTAAAGAGGTTACCAGAGCCTGGAAGGCTTGGAAACATCCAGGCTGAAGACTTTTGAGCTACATAATAATATGAAATGGCCTCTTCCTGGTCTGCATAGTGACTTATCTATCCTTCACAATTGTGCCCCAATGTCACCTTTACAGAAAGACCTTCCCTAGTCCTCCAGGATAGGATTTATCGGTCCCTTGTCCATACAGATACAAGGTATCTGAGACATTTCTCTTCTGAGATATTTCTCTTCTGTTGCATATCGCCCGTGATGAGCTATTTGAGACCATAATATCTTATATTTGTCTTATCTGAAGTGCCTAGCGCACAGTTAATACCCAAAAAAGCTTTAAAGAATTGAAATGAATCATGAGTTTTATGAAAAAACAACCAGTATGGTAGAAACCTTAAAGGCAATCTTCATAAATCTTTATTTTGTGAATAAAGAAACGAACAACTAGAGAGACTAACTGAATTTCCTAAAGTCACACAGCTAGGAACAGGCAGAATGAGGGCTAGGACACAGTTCTCTAGTTCCCAAATCACCCACTGTTGCCATCACATTATGTTCCCTGACACTAGGGCAAAACACCTCAGGAAAACCTGGGAAAATATACAGATATTTGCAATCACTCCCAAATTGGGTACTATTTTGTTGTATGCCAAACGATGCTGCTTCTATTTGCTTCGACTTTTAGGAAAGGAAAGCATGAGATTTGTGCTTCCTGTTTCCAGGGTTCCCTGTAAGTAAGTGCTGAATATGAATAATGAAGAGACAGATTCAGCAATGTACAGGTAAGTGCAGAGATGCATCAGCCCTCCTGGGGCTCAAAAGTTGCAGCGAAAAGTACACTTTTCAAACTCAACATTGTTATATGGACCTGACAAAAAACAAAAACAAAAAAACAAAAAATAAAGGAAAAATGGAAGAATCTGAATTAAAAACTCAGGCAATGTGGCACACACATTCGTATTATGTTCAGCACCGTGCACAGAAGCACACCAGAGCAGTTCTCCCAGCTCTTCATTTTCACCACAACATCTTATTTTATCTCCCTTATTTTCTTCTACTTTCCTGAACCCACTCAAGCATTTATTGCTTCTTGGTACTCTAGTGTGCTTCTTCTGTGCTTTTACTCTCTCCCTCCCTCCAAAGATAAACACCTCACACCTGGGAAACAGATGCCTTTAATTAGTACTAAAGCCAAAGTTTATGCCTGCCTTTGATGTTTTCTAGGATGCATTTTGGTGAATAATGGTATGCTCAATTCAGAACCATTCAAAACTTAATCAAAAGTCAGTTTAGCAAAGATATTCTAGCAGTCACCCATCATCATACCCTAGGACTAAGCCTGCTTGTTAAGGGTAGTGAAAGAACTATATTCTGAAATTAGAAAATGTCTTTCACAAATCACACTTCTCTGAGCTGATGTTATCTCCATAACATGGAGACCCCAATTTTATAAAATCTGAATAAATTTTTAAAACTTGAATAAGAACCACAGTTGAGGAGAGAGGGGAGTGACATCAGTAAGATGTTGGAATGAGAGTTTTCTACCATCATGCCCCCACGGAACATAGACCTTGACAACCACCCACAGACAAGAGTAACTTTGTGGGAATCCAAGAGTCAGCAGAGAAATTTCAGCACATCACTGGAGAAAATTATGAGAATAGAGGCATTGAAAAGGATAAGAAGAACAGTTTCACTTCATCCATGTCACTCCTACCCCAAGGGGGCACAGCTCAGTGCCAAGAGAGAGCCCCCAAGTCTGTGATTTCTCCCAAAGGAGAAAGTGAGAGCACAGTGAATGATGCCAACTTCCCCAGTCATGCAAGATGGTGCCCAACAGGTCCACTTCTTTCTCAACCCACCAAGAATATGGAGGTGATGAGCACAGTTGAAGAGTTGGAAGAGACTGGGAGCATAGCAACCAGGGCTCAGAACTCATCAAAGGCTTCAGGTCTTACTGTTTTGTAGACTATCAGGAAGCCTGCCATGGGACACCTGAGATGCCTTGCCTGCAGACCACCCGAACTGGCCCACAGGTGCACCCAATGCTCAGCCCACCCTACCCTATCACCCTCCTCCCTGTGGCTGACTCCCTGTGTGCACCCCCATGAACTGCAACTGCAAGGATTTGCAGGCAGCTCATAAACACATGCTAAAATCCAGCCTAACTGTGGGTCTGGGAGAATGCACACAAACTTGAACAATTCATGGCATTGCCTGAAGGAAATTAAATGGGAGGATCTGAGCACTCAGTCTGGGTTTGCAAGATCAACAGAAGGCATAATCTTAAGAACTCCTCCCGCAAGACGGAACAAGAGGTATGGAATGGCTGCATCCACAAAAAAGGTCTGAGAGAGCCTTAGAATCTGTATCCAGGCTTACTGGTAAAGGCATTTCTCTACCAAAGTCAGTAAAGACGGGAGAAGATGACTGCTTCTTCAAATGCAAATATAGCAACACAAGACAAAGAAACATGAAAAATCAAGGAAACATGACAATACCAAAAGAACAAAATAATTTTCTAGTAACCAACCCCAAAGAAATGCAGATCTACAAACTAACTGCCTGACAAAGAATTTAAAATAATTGTTTTAAAATAGCTCAGAGTCAATAAGAAAAAACATTAAAAATATGAGCTTGCTAAAGAATATTAACAATGACCTTGGTGTTATGATCATATTATGATTGACAAAGTACTAACAGATAAAGGAGAATGACACATGATGAAAAAATTTGCCATATTTTTGCTCATATCCTCACAAGCCTCAATATTGGAAGTCTGTGTGTTCCCCACAATTATCAAGTGAAAATTATAAATAAAACAAACATGATTATATATTTAAAAAAAAGATAGCTGAGAAAGCTACAAGAGAACACAGACAACTCAGTGAAAACAGGAAAACAATACATGAATAAAATTAGAAGTTAAACAAGGGACAGAAATCATTGAAAATAAAAAAGAGAAATTCTAGAGCTTATGAATACAGTGAATGAAATGAAAAATGCAATAGAGCATCAACACCAGACTTGATCAAGCAGACAAAGACTCTCTCAACTCAAAGACAATTTATTTGGAATTACCCACAGGAGAAAAAAGAAAAAAGAATGAAAGAGTGAAGAAGGCTACAGGGTTTATGAGACATCATGATAACATCTACTATACACATTATAACCTGCCCTCTTGGCGCAGTGGGCAGTGCATCAGTCTCATACTATACATATTACGGGACTCCCAGAGGAGAAGAGAAAGGGACAGAAAGCTTATTTAAAGTGAAAATGGCTGAAAACTTCTCAAATCTGAGGGGAGATATGAATATTCAGGTATATGAAGCTCAAAAGTCCCCAAACAGATTCAACCCAAAAAAGGACTTCACCGGGACACATTATAATCAAACTGTCTTAAATCAAAGACAAAGAGCAAATTTTGAAAGCAACAAGAGAAAAGAGAATAATCACTTACAGGGACTCCCCGTAAGGCTTCAAGCAGATTTCTTAGCAGAAACCTTGCAAGAGAGAGTAGGATGATATATTCAAAATACTGAAAGAAAAATAACTGGCAACCAAGAATAATTTACCCTGCAAAGCTATTGTTACAAATGAAGGAGACAGAAAGACTTTCCCAGATAAACAAAAGCTGAGAGAATTCATCAACACTAGACCTGCCTTACAAGAGATGCTAAAGGGAGTTATTCAAGTTGAAATGAAAAAATGCTAATTAATAACATGAAAACTTATGAAAGTATAAAACTCATTGGTAAAGATTAATATATAGTCAAATTCTGAATACTCTGATACTGTAAGGGTGGTATGTAAATTACCTGTAACTCTAAAATAAAAGTTAAAAGACAAAAGCATTGAAAATAATTATCTACAATAATTATTGTTAATGGAAATACAACATAAAAAGATGTAAACTGTGACATTAAAACATAAAATGTGGGGAAAGAAAGTAAAAGGGTACAGGTTTTGTATGTGATTGAAGTTAAGCTGCTATCAGTTTAAAAGACACTGTTATAAATATAAGATGTTTTATGTAAGCCTTATGGTAACCACAAAGGAAAAATCTACAGTAGATACACAAAAGATAAAGAGAAAGGAATCAAAGCATAACACTATAGTTATCAAATCACAAAGGAATACAGCAAGAAAGGAAGAACAAAAGCACTACAAAATAGCCAGAAAACATTAACAAAATGTTAATACTAAGTCCTATCTACCAATAATTACTTTAAATGAAAAGAGATTAAATTCTGTAATCAAAAGACATAGAATGGCTGAATGAATAAAAAAAAACAATATCCAACAATATATCACCTACAAGAGACTCACTTCAGCTTCAAGGACACACATAGGCTGAAAGTGAAGGTATGGAAAAAAGATATTCCATTTAAATGGAAAACAAAAGATAACAAGGGTAGCTATACTTATATCAAGACAAATAGACTCTAAGTCAAAAACTGTAACAAGAGACAATGAAGGTCATTATATAATGATAAAGTGGTCAATTCATCAAGAGGCTATAAAAGTTGTAAATATACATGCACTCAATATAGGAGCATCTAAATATATAAATCAAATATTAACAGATCGGAAAGGAGAAATAGATAGTAATATAATAATAGTAGAGGACTTAAATGCCCCACTTTCAACTATGAATAGATTATCCAGATAGCATTTGAACTACGTTGTATGCCTAAATGGACTGATTGACATACGCAAATCATCATACAACAGCAGAATAATACACATTCTTCTCACCTGCATATGGAACATTCTCCAGGATAAATCGTATGTTAGGCTACAAAACATGTCCTAAAAAATTTAAGAAGACTGATATGATATCAAGCATCTTTTCTGAGCACAATTATATGAAACTAGGCATCAATAAAAGGAGGAAAACTGGAAAATTATCAAATATGTGGATATTAAACAACATGTTACTGAACAATTGATGAGTCAAAGAAGAAACAAAAAGATAAATTTAAAAATATCTTCAGACAATTGAAAACAAAAAACCACATACCCAAACTTTTGGGACAAAGTAAAAGCAGTTCTACGAGGGAACTTTGTAGAGATAAATGCCTACATTAAGAAAGAAGAAAGTTCTCAAATAAATAGTCTAACTTTTCACCTCAAGGAACTAGAAGAAGAAAAAACTAAGACCAAAGTTATTTCAAGGAATGAAATAATGAAGATCAGAACAGAAATAAATGAAAGACTAGGAAGATGATAGAAAAGATCAACAAAAGAGTTTGTTTTTTGAAAAGATAAACAAAAAATGATCAAATTTTAGTTAGACTAAGAAAAAAAGACAGAAGACTCAAAATCAGAAATGAAAGAGGAAACACTACAACCAATACTACACAAATACAAAAGATCATGAGAGTTACTATGAACAATTACATGCCAATGGGCTGGATAAGCTAAAACAAATGGATAAACTCCTAAAAATATACAACCTACCAAAACTACATCATAAAGAAATAAAAATCCAAAAAAGACCAGTAATGAGTAAGGATATGGAATCAGTAATCAAAAACCTCCCAACAAAGAAAAGCCTAGGGCCCAATTGCTTCACTGGTGAATTCTACCAAACATTAAAGAATTAACACCAATTCTTCTCAAACTTCTCCAAAAAACTGAAGAGGAGGAAACATTTCTGAACTCATTTTACAAGGCCAGGATTATTTTGATACCAAAGCCACATTAAGGACACAATAAAAGAAGCCTGAGGGGGAAGATGGCAGAAGAGTAAGACACGGAGATCACCTTCCTCCCCACAGATACATCAGAAATACATCTATACATGGAAAAACTCCTACAGAACACCCACTGAACGCTGACAGAAGACCTCAGACCTCCCAAAAGGCAAGAAACCCCCCACGTACCTGGGTAGGGCAAAAGAAAAAAGAATAAACAGAAACAAAAGGGTAGGGACAGGACCTGCACCAGTGGGAGGGAGTTGTGAAGGAGGAAAGGTTTCCACACACTAGGAAGCCCCTTCGTGGGCAGAGACTGTGGGTAGCGGAAGGGTGGAGCTTCAGAGCCACGGAGGAGAGCGCAGCAACAGGGGTGCGGAGGGCAAAGCGAAGACATTCCCACACAGAGGATCGGTGCCAACCAGCACTCACCAGCCTGAGAGGCTTGTCTGCTCACCCGCCGGGGCGGGCAGGGGCTGGGAGCTGAGGCTTGTGCTTTGGTCGGGTCGCAGGGAAAGGACTGGCGGTGTGAACACAGCCTGAAGGGGGCTAGTGCACCACGGCTAGCCGACTACCCGGGACGGAGTCCGGGGAAGGTCTGGACCTGCCGAACAGGTAAGAGACGTTTTCCTGCCTCTTTGTTTCCTGGTGCACGAGAGGGGATTAAGAGCGCTGCTTAAAGAAGCTCCAGAGATGGGCGCGAGCCGCGGCTAAAAGCACGGACCCCTGAGATGAGCATGAGACGCTAATGCCGCTGCTGCCATCACCAAGAAGCCTGTGTGCGAGCACAGGTCACTATCCACATTTCCCCTCCCGGGAGCCTGTGCAACCCGCCAACGCCAGGGTCCCATGATACAGGGACAACTTCCCCAGGAGAACGCACGGTGCGCCTCAGGCTGGTGCAACGTCACGCTGGCCTCTGCCACCGCAGGCTAGCCCCACACTCCATGCCCCTCCCTCCCCCAGCCTGAGTGAGCCAGAGCCCCCGAATCAGCGGTTCCTTTAACCCCGTCCTGTCTGAGCGAAGAACAGACGCCCTCCGGCGACCTACACACAGAGGCGGGGCCAAATCCAAAGCTGAACCCCGGGAGTTGTGGGAACAAGGAAGAAAAAGGGAAATCCCTCCCAGCAGCCTCAGGAGCAGTGGATTAAATCTCCACAATCAACCTGATGTACCCTGCATCTGTGGAAGACCTGAATAGACAACGAATCATCCCAAATTGAGGAGGTAGACTTTGAGAGCAAGATATATTATTTTTTCCCCTTTTCCTCTTTTTGTGAGTGTGTATGTGTATCCTTCTGTGTGAGATTTTGTCTGTATAACTTTGCTTTCACCATTTGTCCTAGGGTTCTGGCCGTCCGTTTTTGATTTGTTTTGTTTTGTTTTTTTTACTTAAAATATTTTTTCTTAATAATTATTTATTTTAATAACGTTATTTTATTTTATCTTACTTTACTTTATTTTATTTTATCCTTTTTCTTTCTATGTTTTCTCCCTTTTATTCTGAGCCGTGTAGATGAAAGGCTCTTGGTGCTACAGCCAGGAGTCAGTGCTGTGCCTCTGACGCGGGAGAGCCAACTTCAGGACACTGGTCCACAAGAGACCTCCCAGCTCCACGTAATATCAAACGGTGAAAATCTCCCGGAGATCTCCAACTGAACACCAATACCCAACTTCACTCAGCAAGCTACAGTGCTGGACACCCTATGCCAAACAACTAGCAAGACAGTAACACAACCACACCCATTAGCAGAGAGGCTGCCTAAAATCATAATAAGTCCACAGACACCCCAAAACACACCACCAGACGTGGACCTGCCCACCAGAAAGACAAGATCCAGCCTCATCCAGCAGAACACAGGCACCAGTCCCCTCAACCAGGAAGCCTACACAACCCACTGAACCAACCTTAGCCACTGGGGGCAGACACCAAAAACAACGGGAACTAAGAACCTGCAGCCTGCAAAAAGGAGACCCCAAACACAATAAGATAAGCAAAATGAGAAGACAGAAAAACACACAGCAGATACAGGAGCAAGATAAAAACCCACCAGACCTAACATATGAAGAGGAAATAGGCAGTCTACCTGAAAAAGAATTCAGAATAACGATAGTAAAGATGATCCAAAATCTTTGAAATAGAATAGAGAAAATGCAAGAAACATGTAACAAGCACCTAGAGAACTAAAGAGGAAAAAAGCAATGATGAACAACACAATAAATGAAATTAAAAATACTCTAGAAGGGAACAATAGCAGAATAACTGAGGCAGAAGAACGGATAAGTGACCTGGAAGATAAAATAGTGGAAATAACTACTGCAGAGCAGAATAAAGAAAAAAGAATGAAAGAACTGAGGACAGTCTCAGAGACATCTGGGACAACATTAAACGCACCAACATTTGAATTATAGTGGTCCCAGAAGAAGAAGAGGAAAAGAAAGGGACTGAGAAAATATTTGAAGAGATTATAGTTGAAAACTTCCCTAATATGGGAAAGGAAATAGTTAAGTCCAGGAAGCACAGAGAGTCCCATACAGGATAAATCCAAGAAGAAACAAGCCAAGACACATATTAATCAAGCTATCAAAAATTAAATACAAAGAAAACATATTAAAAGCAGCAAGGGAAAAACAACAAATAACACACAAGGGAATCCCCATAAGGTTAACAGCTGATCTTTCAGCAAAAACTTTGCAAACCAGAAGAGAATGGCAGGACATATTTAAAGTGATGAAGGACAAAAACCTGCAACCAAGATTACTCTACCCAGCAAGGATCTCATTCAGATTTGATGGAGAAATTACAACCTTTACAGACAAGGAAAAGCTGAGAGAGTTCAGCACTACCAAACCAGCTTTACAACAAATGCTAAAGGAAATTCTCTAGGCAAGAAACACAAGAGAAGGAAAAGAACTACAATAACAAACCCAAAACAATAAAGAAAATGGGATTAGGAACATACATATCGATAATTACCTTAAATGTAAATGGATTAAATGCTCCCACCAAAAGACACAGACTGGCTGAATGGATACAAAAACAAGACCCATATATATGCTGTCTACAAGAGACCCAAATCAGACATAGGGACACATATCGACTGAAAGTGAGGGGATGGAAAAGGTATTCCATGGAAATGGAAAGCAAAAGAAAGCTGGAGTAGCAATTCTCATATCAGACAAAATAGACTTTAAAATAAAGACTATTAGAAGAGACAAAGAAGGACACTACATAATGATCAAGAGATTGATCCAAGAAAAAGATATAACAATTGTAAATATTTATGCACCCAACACAGGAGCACCTCAATACATAAGGAAAATACTAACAGCCATAAAAGGAGAAATCAACAGTAACACATTCATAGTAGGGGACATTAACACCCCACTTTCACCAATGGACAGATCATCCAAAATGAAAATAAATAAGGAAACACAAGTTTTAAATGATACATTAAACAAGATGGACTTAATTGATATTTATAGAACATTCCATCCAAAAACAACAGAATAAACATTTTTCTCAAGTGCTCATGGAACATTCTCCACGATAGATCATATCTTGCGTCACAAATGAAGCCTTGGTAAATTTAAGAAAATTGAAATTGTATCAAGTATCTTTTCCGACCACAACGCCATGAGACTAGATATCAATTACAGGAAAAGATCTGTAAAAAATACAAACACATGGAGGCTAAACAATACACTATTTAGTAACTAAGTGATCACTGAAGAAATCAAAGAGGAAATCAAAAAATACCTAGAAACAAATGACAATGGAGACACGACGACCCAAAACCAATGGGATCCAGCAAAAGCAGTTCTAAGAGGGAAGTTTATAGCAATACAATCCTACCTTTAGAAACAGGAAACATCTTGAATAAACAACCTAACCTTGCACCTAAAGCAATTAGAGAAAGAAGAACAAAAAAACCCCAAAGTTAGCAGAAGGTAAGAAATCATAAAGATCAGATCAGAAATAAATGAAAAAGAAATGAAGGAAACAATAGCAAAGACCAATAAAACTAAAAGCTGGTTCTTTGAGAAGATAAACAAAATTGATAAACCATTAGCCTGATACATCAAGAAAAAAAGGGAGAAGACTCAAATCAATAGAATTAGAAATGAAAAAGGAGAAGTAACAACTGACACTGCAGAGATAAAAGAGATCATGAGAGATTACTACAAGCAACTCTATGGCAATAAAATGGACAACCTCGAAGAAATGGACAAATTCTTAGAAAGGCACAACCTGCCAAGACTGAATCAGGAAGAAATAGAAAATATGAACAGACCAATCACAAGCACTGAAATTGAAACTGTGATTAAAAATCTTCCAAAAAACAAAACCCCAGGACCACATGGCTTCACAGGCGAATTCTATCAAACATTCAGAGAAGAGCTAACACCTGTCCTTCTCAAACTCTTCCAAAATACAGCAGAGCGAGGAACACTCCCAAACTCATTCTACGAGACCACCATCACCCTGATACCAAAACCAGACAAGGATGTCACAAAGAAAGAAAACTAATAGCCAATATCACTGATGAATATAGATGCAAAAATCCTCAACAAAATACTAGCAAACAGAATCCAACAGCACATTAAAAGGATCATACACCATGATCAAGTGGGGTTTATCCCAGGAATGCAAGGATTCTTCAATATATACAAATCAATCAACGTGATACACCATATTAACAAATTGAAGGAGAAAAACCATATGATCACCTCAATAGATGCAGAGAAAGCTTTCGACAAAATTCAACACCAATTTATGATAAAAACCCTGCAGAAAGTAGGCATAGAGGTAACTTTCCTCAACATAATTAAGGTCATATATGACTAACCCACAGCCAACATCGTCCTCAATGATGAAAAACTGAAACCATTTCCTCTATGATCAGGAAGAAGACAAGGTTGCCCACTATCACCACTCTTATTCAACATAGTTTTGGAAGTTTTAGCCACAGCAATCAGAGAAGAAAAGGAAATAAAAGGAATCCAAATTGGAAAAGAAGAAGTAAAGCTGTCACTGTTTGCAGATGACATGATACTATACATAGAGAATCCTAAAGATGCTACCAGAAAACTACTAGAGCTAATCAATGAATTTGGTAAAGTAGCAGGATACAAAATTAATGCACAGAAATCTCTGGCATTCCTATATACTAATGATGAAAAATCTGAAAGTGAAATCAAGAAAACACTCCCATTTACCATTGCAACAAAAAGAATTAAATATCTAGGAATAAACCTACCTAAGGAGACAAAAGACCTGTATGCAGAAAATTATAAGACACTGATGAAAGAAATTAAAGATGATACAAATAGATGGAGAGATATACCATGTTCTCGGATTGGAAGAATCAACATTGTGAAAATGACTCTACTACCCAAAGCAATCTACAGATTCAATGCAATCCCTATCAAACTACCACTGATATTTTTCACAGAACTAGAAGAAAAAACTTCATAATTTGTATGGAAACACAAAAGACCCCAAATAGCCAAAGCCATCTTGAGAACGAAAAACAGAGCTGGAGGAATCAGGCTACCTGACTTCAGACAATAGTACAAAGCTACAGTAATCAAGACAGTATGGTACTGGAACAAAAACAAAAATATAGATCAATGGAACAGGATAGAAAGCCCAGAGATAAACCCACACACATATGGTCACCTCATCTTTGATAAAGGAGGCAGGAATGTACAGTGGAGAAAGGACAGGCTCTTCAATAAGTGGTGCTGGGAAAACTGGACAGGTAAATGTCAAAGTATGAGATTAGATCACTCCCTAACACCATACACAAATATAAGCTCAAAATGGATTAAAGACGTAAATGTAAGGCCAGAAACTATCAAACTCTTAGAGGAAAACATAGGCAGAACACTCTATGACATAAATCAAAGCAAGATCCTTTTTGACCCAACTCCTAGAGAAATGCAAATAAAAACAAAAATAAACAAATGGGACCTAATGAGACTTCAAAGCTTTTGCACAGCAAAGGAAACCATAAACAAGACAAAAAGACAACCCTCAGAATGGGAGAAAATATTTGCAAATGAAGCAACTGACAAAGGATTAATCTCCAAAATTTACAAGCAGCTCATGCCGCTCAATAACAAAAAACAAACAACCCAATCCAACAATGGGCAGAAGACCTAAACAGACATTTCTCCAAAGAAGATGTACAGATTGCCAACAAACACATGAAAGAATGCTCAACATCATTAATCATTAGAGAAATGCAAATCAAAACTACAATGAGGGGCTTCCCTTGTCGTGCAGTGGTTGAGAGTCCACCTGCCAATGCAGGGGACATGGGTTCTTGCCCCAGTCCGGGAAGATCCCACATGCCACGGAGCGGCTGGGCCCATAAGCTATGGCCGCTGAGCCAGCGCATCCGGAACCTGTGCCCCACAGTGGGAGAGGCCACAGCAGTGAGAGACCTACATGCCACACACAAAAAAAAAAACTACAATGAGATATCATCTCACACCAGTCAGAATGGCCATCATCAAAAAATCTAGAAACCATAAATGCTGGAGAGGGTGTGGAGAAAAGGGAACACTCTTGCACTGCTGGTGGGAGTGTGAATTGGTTCAGCCACTATGGAGAACAGTATGGAGGTTCCTTAAAAAACTACAAATAGAACTACCATATGACCCAGCAATCCCACTACTGGGCATATACCCTGAGAAAACCATAATTCAAAAAGAGTCATGTACCAAAATGTTCATTGCAGCTCTATTTACAATAGCCAGGAGATGGAAACAACGTAAGTGTCCATCATTGGTTGAATGGATAAAGAAGATGTGGCACATATATACCATGGAATATTACTCAGACATCAAAAGAAACAAAATTGAGTTATTTGTACTGAGGTGGATGGACCTAGAGACTGTCATACAGAGTGAAGTAAGTCAGAAAGAGAAAGACAAATACCGTATGCTAACACATATATATGGAATTTAAGAAAAAAAAATTGTCATGAAGCACCTAGGGGTAAGATAGGAATAAAGACACAGACCTACTAGAGAATGGACTTGAGGATATGGGGAGGGGGAAGGGTAAGCTGTGACAAAGTGAGAGAGTGGCATGGACATATATACACTACCAAACGTAAAATAGATAGTTAGTGGGAAGCAGGCACATAGCATAGGGAGATCAGCTCGGTGCTTTGTGACCACCTATGGGGGTGGGATAGGGAGGGTGGGAGGGAGGGAGATGCAAGAGGGAAGAGATATGGGAACATATGTATATGTATAACTGATTCACTTTGTTATAAAGCAGAAACTAACACACCATTGTAAAGCAATTATACTCCAATAAAGATGTTAAAAAAAAATGGACACAACAAGAAAAGAAAACTACAGGGCAATATCCCTGATGAACATTGATGAAAAAATTCTCAACAAAATACTAGCAAACCACATTCAACAGCACCTTAAAGGTTCATACACCATGATCAAATGGGTCTTATCCCTGGATGCAAAAATGGTTCAACATGCACAAATCAATGTGATATATCACATTAAGAAAATGAAGGATAAAAATTACATGATCATCTCAATAGATGTAGAAAAAGCATTTGACAAAACTCAATATGCTTTCAAGATAAAAACTCTCAACACATTAGGTATAGAACCAATTTCCTTCAACACAATAAAGGCCATATATGGCAAGCTCACTGCTAATGTCATACCTAACAGTGAAAAGCTGAAATCTTTTTCTCTAAGATCAGAAATAAAAAAGTATACCTACTCTTGCCACCTCTATTCAACATAGTAATAGAAGTCCTATCCTGAGCAATAAAGCAAGAAAAAGAAATAAAATGCATTCAAATTGGAAAGGAAGCAGTAAAATTGTCTAATTGCAGATGACATGGTCTTATATATATATAAAACCCTAACGATGCTACTAAAAAAAAACCTGTTAGAACTAATAAACAATTTCAGTAAAGTTGCAGGATACAAAATCAGCATTAAAAAAGCAGTTGCCTTTCTATACCCTAATAAAGAACTATTCAAAAAATAAATTAAGGAAACAATCCCATTTACATAGCATCCATGTAGCATCCAAAGGAATACTTAAGAAAAATTTAACCAAAGGAGTGAAAGAGCTATGCACTGAAAACTATAAGACAATGATGAAAGAAACTGAACAGAACACAAATAAATGGAAAGATATCCATGTTTATGGATTAGAAGAATCAACACTGTTAAAATGTTCATATTACCCAAAGCAATCTACAGATTCATTGCAATCTCTATCAAAATTCCAATGGAATTTTTCACAGATTTTTAAGAAACAATCCTAAAATTCATATTGCAGCACAAAAATACTGGATCGCTAAAGCAATATTGAGCAAGAAGAGCAAAGTTGGAGCCATCACACTTCCTGATTTTAAATTGTATTACAATGCTATAGTAATCAAATCAGTAAGGTATTGATAAAAACAGACACAGACCAGTGGAACAGAATAGAGAGCCCAGAAATAAACCCACACATATATGGTCAACTAATCTTTGACAAAGGAACCAAGAACACACAAGGGGGAAAGGACAATATATTCAATAAGTGGTGTTGGGAAAATTGTACAGCCAGTTGTGAAATAATGAAATCAGACCATATACTACACCATATACAAAAATCAACTCAAAATGGATTAAATACAAATGTAAGCCCTGAAATCATAAAACTCCTAGAAAAAAACAACAGGGGGAAAGCTCCTTGACACTGATCTTGGCAATGATTTTTTGGATTGAAAGCACAGGCAACAAAAGCAAAAATAACCAAGTAGGATATGTCAAGTTAAAGGGTTTCTGCATGGCACAGGAAATCAGAAAAATTGAAAAGGCAACCTAAAGTATGGAAGAAAACATTTGCAAGCCATATATCACATAAGGGGTTAATATCCAAAATACATGAGAAACTCATACAACCCAATAGTAAAAGAAACAAATAATCCAGTTAAAAAATGGGTAAAGGACCTCAATAGACATTTTTTCAAAGAAGACATATGAATGGCCAATAGATATAGGAAAAGATGCTTGACATCAATAATCACTAAGAAAATGAAAGTCAAAATCTTAATGAGATATCACCTCACACCTGTTAGGATGGCCATTATCAAAATGTAAAAAGATTTCAAGTGTTGGCAAAGATGTGGAAAAGGGAACGCATTTGTGCTGTTGGTGGGAGCGTAAATTGGTAGAGGCATATGGAAAACAATATGGAGGCTCCTCAAAAAGTTAAAAATAGAACGACCATATGTTTCAGCAGTTCCACTTCTGGGAATAAATCTGAAGGAAAAAGAAAACCACTATGTTGAAGAGGTATCTGCACTGCCATGTTCACTGCAGGATTATTCACAGTAGCTAAGATATGAAAGCAAGCTAACTTCCCACCAATGGATGAATGGATAAAGAATGGAGACATATATATCACATTTTCTTTATACACACACATACATTTACACATACACACATACAATGTGTGTGTATATACAATTTTTGTCAGTTGTACCTCAATAAAGCTGTGGAGGGTGAGTTGAGAATAGAAAGATCTGAGAAACAGTAGCTGTTGATATTTGCTAAGTGACAATGTTTCTCCTTTGAGTTTTGAATTCACTTGAGAAGTATTCCTATTAGACATATTATTTAGTGCTCTAAGTGTAACCTAGCATAGTAAGCATCAAAAGGTTAAATAGTAATATTGAGAAGCTTAAGCAGGGAGAACGTTCATACAGGAAGCAATATGGTGTCCATGACTCTGATCATTGAAGAAATTCTTCCATAGGTTAAAGTCAACCTAGAAAAATTTTAATCAAAAAAAAAAAAAAAGAGGAAAAATTCCCTACTCAGTTCTATGGCTCTGCATGGCAAAATACAGAAAGTCTTCAGATAAAGAAGAAAACTGCAACACCATACAGATAAAGAAGAAAGACACCTGGAGAAATAATTACATTTCTACTTTCTACAGTGTTTTGGGCAGTCTTTGGAGGCAAGAAGAAAACTGGTGCAGAGAAATTCTACACAAATAAAAATAGAGCTAACTAGGGCTATAGGAAGAGCTGGAAAAGAGTCTACTCAAAATATGAACTGCAACTTGGAGCTATAACAATGAAAATATTAGTGTTTACGCAACTAGTATTCTCTTTAATGACTACTCAAGTGGTCAGGTAGCTACTGAACAAAAACAGCAGAGGCTATAGAATAAGGGGATTAAAAACCAGGAGCAAACCAAAATATATTAAGCCCATGACAGAAATAATTCTTAGCTCATGCAGTAAGGGGTCCCCCATTTCCTTGGTGCAGAAACTTTGGAAAATTCATATTGTCCTATGACGTGTACATGTAATGAAACTTTGTCTCATGTGTATATTAGTCGAGATAGGCTGTTATGCTACAATAACAAATTATTCCAACATCTCTCAACAAGGGTTAACTTCTTGTTCACATGATCCATCAGAGCGGCTACTGCTCCCAGTCTCAGGCTGATCAGAGTCATCTCCATCTGGAACATTGCTGCTGGTAGTCATGTGAGTCAGAAAAACAATGTGGCAAGCCTCCCCCTACCTCATGAAGCTTCTGCCCAGAACTGACATGCCTCGCTCATTGTGATGGCCGAGGAAAGTCAAATGGCCCTGCCTGAGTTCAACAGGGTAAGAAATATAACCCTCCCCTGCCCTCCCCAGGCAGGGTCCCTGATTATGAGCCCTACAATCCACCACAGTATGCTCAAGATAACTGTATATAGTAAATTATATAATTCGGACTGTGTGGTGCCAAAGTTTTTCTGCACTAAAATTATCTTTACAAAATCTCCAATCAAGGAGCCCTAGGCATTATTATAACTAGCCATCTAAATCATGTAGGTCCTATTGGTAGTTACCATCAGTATTATGGTCAGCAGTTTCCCTTACATAAGGATGTCTTAAATTTTAACTCTGGCTATAGTCATGATTTTTAAGCCTTCAGGTTGTCTGCTAAGGTCCTTAATGGGGAGGAGCAATAAGTTGACAGGGCTTTTTCTTGTATGTGTATTCTAAAAACTAACACCATATTTAAGAGTTTGAATGAGGTTGAGTTGTAAATCTGCACGTATGAATTTTAATTATTTTTCATTTCATACCAAGGAACCACATCTTCAGACACTACTCTGCAACAAAATCTTTAATAAGGACGAAGGTCTCCTTAACCCCAGTACTTAACTTTAAAATAGAAAGCATAGATTTGATGGCAGAAACATCGGTCAGGAATTTGCTAATTATTTTTCCATGATGTGAGCTTTAATTTGCTTGGTAAAGATAATGAAATCTATGTCACTGAAGTAGTTATTAATCTAATTGAAAATACCCGTGTACATGTATCCCATCTTCCGACTACAAAGGATTCAGTGTGCTGTGGATCTGTTTACCCACCACTGAGAGGGGGCAACAGCCCTCAGGCAAGTATTTCTGGTAATGACTTCAAGTTAAAGTTCTCAAAAACAGCATTTATCCTGTCCTTTTAGCATGATACTGCCTGGAGGCAAGAGAGAGAATGAAAAGTTCTCTTAATGTCCCTTTCATTCTTGTGGTTCTTTTTTTTAATAAATTCTTTAGCTTTCCTATTACTCAGTGAAGTCCCTTCTCCTCAGCCACTTTATTTATTTTTTATAATAAGTGGTCTTTCTGATAATAAGGACACCTAGGAGTTCCAGAACTGAGACTTGCCTCTCAGTACCAGAACCTCAGGAATCAGTCTGGAACACCACACAATTCTGATAAATTCTAAGCTGAAATAACAGATCATATTCTCCTCCCATAGGTGTTGACTAAGGAGAGGGTAGATAAGAGAGCTGGCTGATTGACCAGCTGATTAAAGGAGGAGATAAGCTGGTATGGGCGACCTGAGAATCCTCCCAATGGCAATGTCAAACCCAGGTCATGAAGTAGAAGAAAGAGGTGTCCGTGTGGTTCTTGACCACCTCTTCCTCTTTCTTGACCACCTCCTTCACTTATCATTTGGTCAATCCCAACTCTACTTAATCTTGGCTTCCAGAACCACCACTGCCCTTGACCTTTGGGGCTGATCTTGGCCCTAATCAGCTTAATCATCTGTTCATTTGTTTCAGGTCTTGTCTTCAGCATACCCAAAAGCCCCCATCAGAGAAGTCACCCTTGTGAATGGGAATAAACAAATAAGCCTATGTATGGAATTGAAAAAGTCTACTTGCTGAATGTCTGCTGAAGATAAGACATAAGTTTGAGAGGGGCCAAAGTTATATTTTAGATAGTTTGGAAGATGTGGAGAAGTGGCATAATCACCCAGTGTTGAACTGCCCCTCTATCCCCAATTTAAATTGCTTTCTGATAGGTACTGAGAGCTGCAACTTGACCTTCTTAAACCCTTCTCACATGTAAAAGTTAAACTCAGATGACAGTCCCATCTTGAAGCCTCCCTTTTCCCCTGTATCTGCTGCTAAGCAATACTAATTGTAAGGTCGGATCTTAACAAACGGCACCGCGAAACAGAGGAAAGCTTCAAGTGAGCTTTATTAGGGAGCGCTCCCGGGCGAGGTTCACTGGTCCGAGAGAAAGGGGCCAGAGAAGTCGCACCCGGGCGAGGGTCGGGCAAGATTTTATAGGGGAAGAAGGGAAAGGGGTGTGGTGAATCTGGGAGGGCGCAGGGTATTCCTTATTTGGTGGTCTTTTCGGGTATCCTGGGGGACCGTTAGTCCCGCCCCTCGAAAGGCGGGAAGGCTGGGCTGGGTTCAAAGTCCCCAGGTCAGTTCCTGGAACTGGGTGGTCCGGAATGTCTCCAGGGCAGTTTCTGGAACTGGGTGGTCTGGAGAATTTCGGTCTGATGCAACCTGTGAATCTGATTGTGTTCCCCTGCCTCGGGCCTGTTGGCCTTACACTAATTGTTCCTTCTTCCATGATCTTTAATACTTAATTCACAAACTTATTGTGGCATTTTCACATGTTACATTATTTAGCTCTGTGCATCTATATATCATCCTTGCAAAAGAGCAATCTCCCAAAGGCAAATTTAAATCTTATTTAACTTTACATCTATGATGCCAAGCAGAACATTGGACACATGGTAGATGCAAGAAGATTTTGCTCACTGAATTGAAATTTAGTTGAGGGTCAGTGTTGTGAGTAGCAGAAGCTGCCTACAAAGAGGTAATATGGAACAGAGTGGGGAGGGCTTGAGCTCTGGCATTAGAGAAACCTAAAGTCAAATCCCAACTCTGCACCTAACAGCTATGATGCAACCTTAGACAATGTTATTTAACCTCTCAAAAACTATTTTTGCCTTTGTAAAATGGAGATAATGATCCCCATCCTGCTGGATTATGCTGCAAATTAACTGTAAGGCATGCACAGTACTTGGTACACGATGAGTTGCGATGACCATGATAGTTGCAATGACCAGATGCCCCTGGATGCCTCTTACTGGTTCTGTGTGCCTATCCTCCAGCCTCTGTGTGCTTCAGTCCTAATGGATGACACCCACAATTTTCTCTCAGGGGAATACTTTGGGTATTCTGGGCTCTGTCCTAAACACAGAGAACCTGGAGATTGGAGTACTTACATTTGTGGCTGTGGCCAATAACTGGTGTAGGAGTGTACGAGCCCAACTCCCTTGCCTGTGGGACAGATAACACAGAAGTTTAACCTGTGCTCTCAAGCTCCCCTTGGGATTAGGCTAAGGCAGGGGCATCACCTATAATCACACCCTGGCTTGGTTTCTTCCCTGTTTCCTGTCATTCTTCCCTACTCTCCTTCTGTCTTCTCCTGGAATCAATGACTTAATCAATTATGTGAGATAAATCCTTGTCTCAGGGTCTGCTTCTGGGAATCCGACCTAAGACATGAGTACTCCCAAAACAGAAATTATCATTACAACCCAGAATGGTTTAAAAATGAATATAAAAAATTGCTACCCTAAAAATATCTCCCTGTTGTCAACTTCCACCTACTTTTCCTATATTGCCCTCACTGCATTTTACCTTTTCAACATGTTCATCGCAGGAAACAGGAGAACCAGCAGACTTATTTTTTTCTTTTGATAAAACGTATGTGCATTCATATTCTTAACTGGGTGACTGCCTCTTTAGAGCTGGTTTGCTCAGTGCTCAGCATCTTTTTTTTTTTTTTTTAACATCTTTATTGGGGTATAATTGCTTTACAATGGTGTGTTAGTTTCTGCTTTATAACAAAGTGAATCAGTCATACATAAACATATGTTCCCATATGTCTTCCCTGTTGCGTCTCCCTCCCTCCCACCCTCCCCATCCCACCCCTCCAGGCTGTCACAAAGCACCGAGCCAATATCCCTGTGCCATGCGGCTGCTTCCCACTAGCTATCTACCTTACTGCGTTTGTTAGAGTGTATATGCCCATGACTCTCTCTCGCCCTGTCACAGCTCACCCTTCCCCCTCCCCATAACCTCAAGTCCGTTCTCTAAGAGGTCTGCGTCTTTATTCCTGCTTTACCCCTAGGTTCTTCATGACATTTTTTTCTTAAATTCCATATATATGCGTTAGCATACGGTATTTGTCTTTTTCTTTCTGACTTACTTCACTCTGTATGACAGACTCTAGGTCTATCCACCTCATTACAAATAGCTCAATTTCGTTTCTTTTTATGGCTGAGTAATATTCCATTGTATATATGTGCCACATCTTCTTTATCCATTCATCCGATGACGGGCACTTAGGTTGTTTCCATCTCCGGGCTATTGTAAATAGAGCTGCAATGAACATTTTGGTACATGACTCTTTTTGAATTTTGGTTTTCTCAGGGTATATGCCCAGGAGTGGGATTGCTGGGTCATATGGTAGTTCTATTTGTAGTTTTTTAAGGAACCTCCATACTGTTCTCCATAGTGGCTGAACCAATTCACATTCCCACCAGCAGTGCAAGACTGTTCCCTTTTCTCCACACCCTCTCCAGCATTTATTGTTTCTAGATTTTTTGATGATGGCCATTCTGACTGGTGTGAGATGATATCTCATTGTAGTTTTGATTTGCATTTCTCTAATGATTAATGATGTTGAGCATTCTTTCATGTGTTTGTTGGCAGTCTGTATATCTTCTTTGGAGAAATGTCTATTTAGGTCTTCTGCCCATTGTTGGATTGGGTTGTTTGTTTTCTTGTTATTGAGCTGCATGAGCTGCTTGTAAATTCTGGAGATTAATCCTTTGTCGGTTGCTTCATTTGCAAATATTTTCTCCCATTCTGAGGGTTGTCTTTTGGTCTTGTTTATGGTTTCCTTTGCTGTGCAAAAGCTTTGAAGTTTCATTAGGTCCCATTTGTTTATTTTTGTTTTTATTTCCATTACTCTAGGAGGTGGGTCAGAAAGGAACTTGCTTTGATTTATGTCATAGAGTGTTCTGCCTATGTTTTCCTCTAAGAGTTTGATAGTTTCTGGCCTTACATTTAGGTCTTTAATCCATTTTGAGCTTATTTTTGTGTATGGTGTTAGGGAGTGATCTAATCTCATACTTTTACATGTACCTGTCCAGTTTTCCCAGCACCACTTATTGAAGAGGCTGTCCTTTCTCCATTGTACATTACTGCCACCTTTATCAAAGATAAGGTGTCCATATGTGCATGGGTTTATCTCTGGGCTTTCTATCCTGTTCCATTGATCTATCTTTCTGTTTTTGTGCCAGTACCATACTGTCTTGATTACTGTAGCTTTGTAGTATAGTCTGAAGTCAGGGAGCCTGATTCCTCCAGTTCCTTCTTCCGTTCTCAAGATTGCTTTGGCTATTCGGGGTCTTTTGTGTTTCCATACAAATTGTGAAATTTTTTGTTCTAGTTCTGTGAAAAATGCCAGTGGTAGTTTGATAGGGATTGCATTGAATCTATAGATTGCTTTGGGTAGTAGAGTCATTTTCACAATGTTGATTCTTCTAATCCAAGAACATGGTATATCTCTCCATCTATTTATATCATCTTTAATTTCTTTCATCAGTGTCTTATAATTTTCTGCATACAGGTCTTTTGTCTCCTTAGGTAGGTTTATTCCTAGATATTTAATTCTTTTTGTTGCAATGGTAAATGGGAGTGTTTTCTTGATTTCACTTTCAGATTTTTCATCATTAGTATATAGGAATGCCAGAGATTTCTGTGCATTAATTTTGTATCCTGCCACTTTACCAAATTCATTGATTAGCTCTAGTAGTTTTCTGGTAGCATCTTTAGGGTTCTCTATGTATAGGATCATGTCATCTGCAAACAGTGACAGCTTTACTTCTTCTTTTCCAATTTGGATTCCTTTTATTTCCTTTTCTTCTCTGATTGCTGTGGCTAAAACTTCCAAAACAATGTTGAATAATAGTGGTGAGAGTGGGCAGCCTTGTCTTGTTCCTGATCTTAGTGGAAATGCTTTCAGTTTTTCACCATTGAGGATGATGTTTGCTGTGGGCTTGTCATATATGGCCTTTATTATGTTGAGGAAAGTTCCCTCTATGCCTACTTTCTGCAGGGTTTTTATCATAAATGGGTGTTGAATTTTGTCAAAAGCTTTCTCTGCATCTATTGAGATGATCATATGGTTTTTCTCCTTCAATTTGTTAATATGGTGTATCACATTGATAGATTTGCGTATATTGAAGAATCCTTGCATTCCTGGGATAAACCCCACTTGATCATGGTGTATGATCCTTTTAATGTGCTGTTGGATTCTGTTTGCTAGTATTTTGTTGAGGATTTTTGCATCTATGTTCATCAGTGATATTGGCCTGTAGTTTTCTTTCTTTGTGACATCCTTGTCTGGTTTTGGTATCAAGGTGATGGTGGCCTCGTAGAAGCAGTTAGGGAGTGGTCCTCCCTCTGCTATATTTTGGAAGAGTTTGAGAAGGATAGGTGTTAGCTCTTCTCTAAATGTTTGATAGAATTCGCCTGTGAAGCCATCTGGTCCTGGGCTTTTCTTTGTTGGAAGATTTTTAATCACAGTTTCAATTTCAGTGCTTGTGATTGGTCTGTTCATATTTTCTATTTCTTCCTGATTCAGTCTTGGCAGGTTGTGCCTTTCTAAGAATTTGTCCATTTCTTCCAGATTGTCCATTTTATTGGCACAGAGTTGCTTGTAGTAATCTCTCATGATCTCTTTTATCTCTGCAGTGTCAGTTGTTACCTCTCCTTTTTCATTTCTAATTCTATTGATTTGAGTCTTCTCCATTTTTTTCTTGATGAGTCTGGCTAGTGGTTTATCTATTTTGTTTATCTTCTCAAAGAAGCAGCTTTTAGTTTTATTGATCTTTGCTATTGTTTCCTTCATTTCTTTTTCATTTATTTCTGATCTGATTTTTATGATTTCTTTCCTTCTGCTAGCTTTGGGGTTTTTTTGTTCTTCTTTCTCTAATTGCTTGAGGTGCAAGGTTAGGTTGTTTATTCGAGATGTTTCCTGCTTCTTAAGGTGGGCTTGTATTGCTATAAACTTCCCCCTTAGAACTGCTTTTGCTGCATCCCACAGGTTTTGGGTCGTTGTGTCTCCATTGTCATTTGTTTCTAGGTATTTTTTGATTTCCTCTTTGATTTCTTCAGTGATCTCTTCATTATTAAGTAGTGTATTGTTTAGCCTCCATGTGTTTGTATTTTTTACAGATCTTTTCCTGTAATTGATATCTAGTCTCATGGCGTTGTGGTCAGAAAAGATACTTGATACAATTTCAATTTTCTTAAATTTACCAAGGCTTGATTTGTGAGCTAAGATATGATCTATCCTGGAGAATGTTCCATGAGCACTTGAGAAAAATGTGTATTCTGTTGTTTTTGGATGGAGTGTCCTATAAATATCAATTAAGTCCATCTTGTTTAATGTATCATTTAAAGCTTGTGTTTCCTTATTTATTTTCATTTTGGATGATCTGTCCATGGGTGAAAGTGGGGTGTTTAAGTCCCCTACTATGAATGTGTTACTGTCGATTTCCCCTTTTATGGCTGTTAGTATTTGCCTTATGTATTGAGGTGCTCCTATGTTGGGTGCATAAATATTTACAATTGTTATATCTTCTTCTTGGATCGATCCCTTGATCATTATGTAGTGTCCTTCTTTGTCTCTTTTAATAGTCCTTATTTTAAAGTCTATTTTGTCTGATATGAGAATTGCTACTCCAGCTTTCTTTTGGCTTCCATTTGCATGGAATATCTTTTTCCATCCCCTTACTTTCAGTCTGTATGTGTCTCTAGGTCTGAAGTGGGTCTCTTGTAGACAGCATATATAAGGGTCTTGTTTTTGTATCCATTCAGCTAATCTGTGTCTTTTGGTGGGAGCATTTAGTCCATTTACATTTAAGGTAATTATCGATATGTATGTTCCTATTCCCATTTTCTAAATTGTTTTGGGTTCGTTATTATAGGTCTTTTCCTTCTCTTGTGTTTCTTGCCTAGAGAAGATCCTTTAGCATTTGTTGTAAAGCTGGTTTGGTGGTGCTGAACTCTCTCAGCTTTTGCTTATCTGTAAAGGTTTTAATTTCTCCATCAAATCTGAACGAGATCCTTGCTGGGTAGAGTAGTCTTGGCTGCATGTTTTTCTCCTTCATCACTTTCAGTATGTCCTGCCACTCCCTTTTGGCTTGTAGGGTTTCTGCTGAGAGATCAGCTGTTAACCTTATGGGGATTCCCTTATGTGTTATTTGTTGTTTTTCCCTTGCTGCTTTTAATATGCTTTCTTTGTATTTAATTTTTGACAGTTTGATTAATATGTGTCTTGGCGTATTTCTCCTTGTATTTATCTTGTATGGGACTCTCTGTGCTTCCTGGACTTGATTAACTATTTCCTTTCCCATATTAGGGAAGTTTTCAACTATAATCTCTTCAAATATCTTCTCAGTCCCTTTCTTTTTCTCTTCTTCTTCTGGAACCCCTATAATTCGAATGTTGGTGCGTTTAATGTTGTCCCAGAGGTCTCTGAGACTGTCCTCAGTTCTTTTCATTCTTTTTTCTTTATTCTGCTCTGCAGTAGTTATTTCCACTATTTTATCTTCCAGCTCACTTATCCGTTCTTCTGCCTCAGTTATTCTGCTATTGATCCCATCTAGAGTACTTTTAATTTCATTTATTGTGTTGTTCATCGTTGCTTGTTTCATCTTTCGTTCTTCTAGGTCCTTGTTAACTGATTCTTGCATTTTGTCCAATCTATTGTCCATTCTATCTCCAAGATTTCGGATCAACCTTACTATCATTATTCTGAATTCTCTTTCAGGTAGACTGCCTATTTCCTCTTCATTTGTTAGGTCTGGTGCATTTTTATCTTGCTCCTTTATCTGCTGTGTGTTTTTCTGTCTTCTCATTTTGCTTATCTTACTGTGTTTGGGGTCTCCTTTTGCAGGCTGCAGGTTTGTAGTTCCTCCTGTTTTTGATGTCTGTCTCCAGTGGCTAAGGTTGGTTCAGTGGGTTGTGTAGGCTTCCTGGTGGAGGGGACTAGTGCCTGTGTTGTGGTGGATGAGGCTGGATCTTGTCTCTCTAGTGGGCGGGTTCACGTCTGGTGGTGTGTTTGGGGGTGTCTGTGGCCTTATTATGATTTTAGGCAGCCTCTCTGCTAATGGGTGGGGTTGTGTTCCTGTTTTGCTAGTTGTTTGGCATAGGTTTTCCAGCACTGTGGCTTGCTGGTCGTTGAGTGAAGCTGGGTGCTGGTGTTAAGATGGAGGTCTCTGGGAGATTTTCCCCGTTTGATATAATGTGGAGCTGGGAGGTCTCTTGTTGATCAGTGTCCTGAAGTTGGCTGTCCTACCTCAGAGGCAGAGCCCTGCCTCCTGGCTGGAGCACCAAAAGCTTTTCATCCACAGGCTCAGGATAAAAGGGAGAAAAAGTAGAGGGAATTAGTAGAAGTATGAGGAAAGAAAGAAGGAAAGGAGGGTAGGAAGGAAGGAAGAAAGAAAGAAAGAAGCAAAGAAGGAAAGAAGGCAAGAAGGAAAGAAAGGAGGGAGGGAGGGAGGGAGGAAGGAAGGAAGGAGGGAAAGAAGGAAAAAAGACAGAAAGAAAGAAGATACAGTAAAAATAAAATAAAGTATAATAAAGTTATTGAATTAAAAAATTCTTATTTAGAAAAAAAAAAAAGGGACAGAAAGAACCTTAGGACAAATGTTGGAAGCAAAGCTATACAGACAAAATCTTACACAGAAGCATACACATACACCCTCACTAAAAGAGGTAAATGGGGAAAAATCCTTAATCTTGCTGTCAGAGACCACCTCCTCAATTTGGGATGATTCGTTGTCTAAAGGAGGGAAGGAAGGACGGAAAGAAAGAAAGAAAGAACGAAGGTAAAGTATAATAAGGTTATTAAAATTAATTATTAAGAAAAAAATTTAAAAAAAACATGGACGGATAGAACCCTAGGACAAATGGTGGAAGCAAGACTATACAGACAAGATCTCACACAGAAGCATACACATACACATTCACAAAAAGAGGAAAGGGGAAAAAATCATAGATCTTGCTCCTAAAGTCCACTTCCTTAATTTGGGATGATTGGTTGTCTATTCAGGTATTCCACAGATGCAGGGTACATCAAGTTGATTGTGGAGCTTTAATCCGCTGCTTCTGAGGCTGCTGGGAGAGATTTCCCTTTCTCTTCTTTGTTCTCACAGCTCCCAGGGCTAAGCTTTGGATTTGGCCCTGCCACTGCGTGTAGATCGCTGGAGGGCGTCTGTTTTTTGCTCAGACAGGATGGGGTTAAAAGAGCCGCTGATTGGGGGCTCTGGTGCACTCAGGCCGGCGGGGACGGAGGGGCACAGAGTGCGGGGCGGGCCTGCGGTGGCAAAGGCCGGCGTGACTTTGCACCAGCCTGAGGCGCGCTGTGCGCTCTCCCGGGGAAGTTGTCCCTGGATCCCGGGAACCCGGCAGTGGCGGGCTGCACAGGCTCCGCGGAAGAGGGGTGTGGAGAGTGACCTGTGCTCGCACACAGGTCCCTCGGAGGCGGCAGCAGCAGCCTTAACGTCTCCCGCCCGCCTCTCGGGTCCGCGCTTTTAGCCGCGGCTCGCGCCCGTCTCTGGATTCCGCGCTTTCAGCCGCGGGTCGCACCCGTCTCTGGATTCCGCGCTTTCAGCCGCGGCTCGCGCCCGTCTCTGGATGCCGCGCTTTGAGCCGCGGCTCGCGCCCGTCTCTGGAGTTCCTTTAAGCAGCGTTCTTAAACCCCTCTCCTCACGCCCCAGGAAACAAAGAGGGAAGGAAAAGTCTCCTGCCTCTTCTGCAGGTGCAGGCTTTTCCCCGGACTCCCTCCCGGCTAGCTGTGGTGCACTAACCCCTTCAGGCTATGTTCAAGCCGCCAACCCCAGTCCTCTCCCTGCGCTCCGGCCTCAGCTCGCAGCCCCGCCCGCCCCGGCGGGTGAGCAGACAAGCCTCTCGGGCTGGTGAGTGCCGGTCGGCACCGATCCTCTGTGCGGGAATCTCCCCGCTTTGCCCTCCGCACCCGTTGCTGTGCACTCCTCCGCGGCTTCGAAGCTCCCCGCTCCGCCTCCCGCAGTCTCCGCCCGCGAAGGGGCTTCCTAGAGTGTGGAAACTTTTCCTCCTTCACAGCTCCCTCCCACTGGTGCAGGTGCCGTCCCTATTCTTTTGTCTCTGTTTTTTCTTTTGCCCTACCCAGGTACGTGGGGAGTTTCTTGCCTTTTGGGAGGTCTGAGGTCTTCTGCCAGCCTTCAGTAGGTGTTCTGTAGGAGTTGTTCCACGTGTAGATGTATTTCTGGTGTATCTGTGGGGAGGAAGGTGATCTCCGCGTCTTACTCTTCCGCCATCTTCCGCCTTCTCCTCAGTGCTCAGCATCTTGACGGTGATTAACAAATGTAAAAAATAAAACAATGTTAAGCAATGTCTCACAGAAATGGGGAAGATGCCTTCCACGAAAATCTTGTCCAAGAGATCCAAGAAAACAGATGAGTCTATTCTGAGACTGGCAAATTCCGTCACATCTTGAAGACATTTTCCCCAGGGGAGTGGGTGATTCTGAGGGGTAAATTCATTTCACAATGTGCCATTTTGCTGAGACCAATTTTCAGTCACATGTCACAGAATTTCAAAGAACTACTACTGAGCTCTTTGAAGATGTTTTTCTTTCACCAAAGCAGGCTTGGGCAATGCTATCACTTAACTATGAAATAATCTCTCTCAACTTCAAATGCAGGCTGTGCTACTTACTACCTGAGTGACTTTCGGTAAATTAATCTTCCTAAGCCTCAGTTTCCTTATCAGCAAATTTGGAAAAATAACAGTCTTTACCTGCTAAGGTTACTGTGGATCCAGTGAACTGATGTACATAAAACATGTAGTTCAGAACCTGGTCCAAAATAAACACAATCCAAAAGTTAGATATTTCTTGTTGCTATTATTGTTTTTCTTGTTGCTTTAACACTTTCTTTCCCCTACTCTTCTAAAATGAACAAGGAAAACAAACCTAACTTGACAAACCTGGGATATCTCTGCTGGACAAAGAAAGCTTAGAGGATGGGACAGTAATTATTAAGGATGAAGGGCTATCAAGTAGGAGACAGAACAGACTCAATCTGTTTGAAGGCATATAGAACTAGTAACCATTTATGGAACTCACATGAAGCTCTTTCATCTCAATATGAATAGAATTACCAAACAGTCATCATTTCCCCACACTGGAATGGAGTCCATGGGAGACGGTGTGCTCCCTCCCACTAGAGACTTTCAAGCCGGTACTAAATGACCACTTTCTGGGAATACAGGTGCACCTCGTTTAATTGCACTTCACTTTATTGCAGTTTGCAGATGTTCCATTTTTTACAAATTGATAGTTTGTGACAACGCTGCACTAAGCAAGTCTAACAGCAGCCATATTTCTTTTTTTTTTTTTTTTTTTTTGCAGTATACAGGCCTCTCACTGTTGTGACCTCTCCCGTTGCGGAGCGCAGGCTCCGGACACAGGCTCAGGGGCCATGGCTCACGGGCCCAGCCGCTCCCAGACCGGGGCACGAACCCGTGTCCCCTGCATCGGCAGGTGGACTCTCAACCACTGCGCCACCAGGGAAGCCCATAGCAGCCATATTTCTAACAGCATTTGCTTACTTTGTGGCTCTGTCCCATTTCAGCAATTCCACAATGTTTCAAACTTTTTAATTATTATTATACTTGTTATGGTTATCTGTGATCAGTGATCTTTGATGTTAACATTGTAATTGTTTTGGGGCACCATGAACCTTACCCATACAAGGCAAATTGAACTGATAAATGTGTGATGTTCAGACTGGTCCACCAACCCACTGTTTCCCTGTCTCTCTCCCTCTCCTTGGGCCTCCCTATTCCCTGAGACACGACAACATTGGAATTAGGCCGATTAATAACCCTACAATGGCCTCTAAGTGTTCAAGTGACAGGAAGCGTTCCATATCTCTCATTTTAAATCAAAAGCTAGAAATTAACTTTAGTGAGGAAGGGATGTCAAAAGCCGAGAGAGGATGAAAGCTAGGCCTCTTGTGCCAAAGTCTAGAATTAAAAGGAAAAGTTCTTGAAGGTGATTAAAAGTGCTACTCCAGTGAATACGTGAATGATAATAAAGCAAAACCTTATTGCTGATATGGAGAAGGTTTCAGTGGTCTGGATGGAAGATCAAAACAGCTACAACATCCCCCTAAGCCAAAGCCTAATCCAGAGCCAGGCCCTAACCCTCTTCAGTTCTGGGAAGGCTGAGAGAGGCGAGGAAGCTGCAGAAGAGAAGTCTGAGGCTAGCAGAGGTTGGTTCATGAGGTTTCAGGAAAGCCATCTGTATAACGTGAAAGTGCAAGGTGAAGCAGCAAGTGCTGATGTTAGAAACTGCTGCAAGTTATCCAGAAGATCTAGGCAAGATAATTAATGAAGGCTACACTAAACAACAGATTTTTAACGCAGATGAAACAGCCTTATATTGGAAGAAGATGCCATTTAGTACTTCATATTTAGAGAGCAGAGGTCAATGCCTGGCTTCAAAGCTTCGAAGGATAGGCCGACTCTCTTGTTGGGGGCTAATGCAGACGGTGACTTTAAATTGAAGCCAATGCTCATTTACTATTCTGAAAAGTCTAGGGCCCTTAAGAACTATGCTAACTCTATTCCGCCTATGCTCTATAAATGGAACGACAAAACCTGGATGACAGCACATCTGTTTACAACATGGTTTACTCAATATTTTAAGCCCACTGTTGAGATCTACTGCTCAGAAAAAAAGATTCCTTTCAAAATATTACTGCTCACTGAAAATGTACCTGGTTACCCAAGAGCTCTGATGGACATGTACGAGATTCACAGCTTTCATGCCTACTAACAAAACATCCGTTCTGCAGCCCAAGGATCAGGGAGTAATGTCAACTTTCAAGACTTATTATTTAAGAAATACATTTCATAAGACTATAGCTGCCCTAGATAGTGATTCCTCTGATGGCTGGGTAAAGTAAAACTGAAAACCTTCTGGAAAGGATTCACCACTCTAGATGCCATTAAGAACATTTATGATTCATGGGAAGAGGTCAAAATAGCAACATTAACAGGAGTTTAGAAGAAGTTGATTCCAACCCTCATGGATGGCTTTGAGGTGTTCAAAACTTCAGTGGAGGAAGTCACTGCAGATGTGGTGGAAACAGCAAGAGAACTAGAATTGGAAGTAGAGCCTAAAGATGAGACTGAATTGCTGCAATCTCAGGATAAAACTTACACAGAGGAGGAGCTGCTTCTTTTGGATGAGCAAAGAAAGTGGTTTCTTGCGATGGAATCTACTCCTGGTGAAGATGCTGTGAAGACTGTTGAAACCACCACTAAGGATTTAGATTACATAAACTTAGTCTATAAAGTAGTGACAGGGTTTGAGAGGACTGATTCCAATCTTGAAAGAAGTTCTACTGTAGGTAAAATGCTAACAAAACAGCATTAGCATTGCATGCTAGAGAGAAACTGAGAAATCGTTCATGAAAAGAAGAGTCAATCAATGCAGCAAATGTCACTCTTGTCTTGTTTTAAGAAATGGCCACAGCTACCCCAACCTTTAGCCACCACTACGGCGATCAGTCAACAGCCATCAACATCAAGGCAAGGCCCTCCACCAGCAAAGAAATTATGATTTGCTGAAGGCTCAGATGATGGTTAGCATTTTTTGGCAATAAAGTATTTTTTAATTAAGGTACATACACCGTTTTTTAGGCATAATGCTATTGCACACTTAACAGACTACAGTATAGTGTGAATATAACTTTTACATGCACTGGGAAACCAAAAAATTAGTGTGACTCACTTTATTGCAGTATTTGCTTTACTGAGGTGGTCTGGAATCAAATTGAACCTGCAGGTATGTCTGTACTATATATATATATACATACACACACACACACACACACACACATACATATAAATTGAGCTTCTTTTGGTTTTAATTGGTTGCAATTTGGTGCAATTACAAAGAAGTTAAGCCAAGAGAGAATATACCATAAGGTTACTGGTTGTCTTATGAAAGCCATGAATAGGAATGCAGACAGGACCCCACTGCCATCATGTATGTGTATTTCTTCCATCACTATGTGTCTGCTTTTCTCTTCCCTCTGGCCACAGAAAGGCTTCCTCTGCCTCAGTTTCCATGACTGAATGTGAACCTTAAAACTTCCCCAGTTTTACACCTTACAGGCCAGACACCCAACATGGTAGGTGATCCAAAGTTCTCTGGTTGTCACAAATCCAAATTCCTGTGGAAGGAACTATGCTCCATTCAACTGCAATCTGGACCAGAAAAATGTGGCCATGGGTCAGGATCCCACTATAGTAACACTGTCCTTCCCATAGTAACCATGGAAGAGAATGAAAGGAGGAGAGACAGCGTCCCAGAGAAGAAGGCAGAAGGTCCTAGAAGTGGGAAGAGAGCCACAGGGTACTTCTGGACAGACGAAATAACAGGTATTCACTATATGCTAGAATGGATGAAAAGTGGAACCAATTTCCTTTAACTATTTTCTATTCCTGCAATTCTATCAGTCCAGAGTAAGACTTATTCTCCCAATGGAATCAAAGTAGTGATTAGTTTGAAAAGTTAGTCTGAAAAACTAAAAATTATGAAAATCACTCACTTATTTCTTCAAATTAACAATAAGGAATTTAGCCATATGAAGGCATCCGCCACATTTCATTGAATATAACATACCATTGATTTTTAAAACACACCATGTTTTATGGAATACTAAGAAAGAAAAAACATGCCAAATGTAGTTGTAAGATGTGATCAACTGTAAAAAAGTATCCCAATTTCAAAGATGTTAAATGAAGATATGCGCATCTTAGAATCGATGATGTATGAAAAATGAGTTTGATAATTCTGCATGCTTTGACATAGGCTCTCTGCTTTCCCTCAGTTAACAAATGAGGTTTGACTCAGTTAGGCAAACATTTAATGAGCGTATGATAGGCACTGTGATAAGCAGGAGGGATGCAGAAATGCTTAGGAAATCCTCTCTCTCTTCTAGAAACTGATAGGGTGAGAGGAGACAGCCATAGAAACAAATAACTGCAAAAGAGATGCACATGATAATAAGCATTCTTTACGGTTTTGAAATGCAAGATGATCCTTCCTAGTTTAGGGCCTTTTAATGCTGTTCTTTCTGCCAGGAATGCTTCCTCTCCTTTACCAGGCTAACTGCTATTCATCCTTTGATCGCATACCATTCACTTCCATAAGGACACACACACAAGAGCCCTGTCACTACCTTACAATGACACAGTTCTTTTCCTTTAAAACTCTTACCCCCACTGTACCTGAAATTATTGTTGGCCTCCCATAAGCTGTAAACTCTATAAAGGTGGAACTTCGACTTGCTTAGTATTGTAATTCCAGCTTTAGCATGGGAAGGGTATGTTGGATGAATGAATAACTTCAAAACTTGAAAATTAAATGCTTTTATGTTTCTTTTTGGCTTCTTTTCTATTTAGCTGGAGAAATTTTTTGCTCATTTTCCAGGAATACCTGAATGTACATCCTAACAATATGCAAAGATATTTTGGAACAATCCCTGTGAAAACTGAGGACACTGGACACTAAAGGGGTTCAGACACAGGCAAGCTCTCGTCTGGTAAGGGGAATCAGGGAAGGTTTCATGGGGAAGTAGAATTTGATCTAGGCTTTCAGGGATCTCAGTAGGTAAATGTTGGGGGAAGGCATTCCAGGTTGAGGTACTGCAGTGATTCAGGGCCAGAAGTGGGAAGATAAAGGCGTCTCTGGGGAAAAACTATTTGTCAAGTTTGCAAGTTAGAAAGGTAGGCTGAGGATGGATTGAGAGAAGAGGTGGATTTAGCATTAAGTTAATGATGCTTAAGCTCTGAGCCCTTCCCATGCCTCAAGCAGCAGCCTTAGCTGCCTATGGAGGCCTTCTCACAGTGGCCTGGGACTGCCCTTCCAGAAATACCTCCACATCCACCTGTGCTCCAGCAAACTTGCCTCTGGTGGACACCATCTCTGATTCTAAGAAGAAGAGATGCTGCTCTTTGGAATCCAGAAGGAAAGTGCTGCGAAAGGATGCGTATTGAATACCTGAGGAGCGAGGCCAGCTGCTGCTGGGGCAGCTCTGGAAGCCAGGACAAGAGAGATCAAAAGAACAGGCTTCTCCAAGGCCTGCCCTGGGGTGAGAAGCACCTTCTGCGTGAGATCCTGCAGAGGAAGTTACAAATGCAGCATTCCCAAGATGACGTTCTGAAACAGAAAACACACTTCCAAATAATTACAAATTTCTATCACCCATGTTGGAGGAAAAATAAATGTTCTCTATAGAAAATTATATTATAAAATTGTTGTCATATGAAAAGATGATCAAAGAGCATGCAACCAAACATATAGGCAAAGACTATCATAGAGGTGTAGTAGGCAGGAAATTAATAATAAGCCATTTCCTTGGATTTTGTGATGACTGCGATGTTTGTTATCTTTTAAAAAAAATTATAATGGGTGTGATTTCTTTTCTCATTTAGGATAAGTGTTCACTTTTCTCCCTAACTTTTAAGTCGTTATTTCATATTTTTCTTAAAGAGGGCTCCCAATATTATCTAAGCTTCAAGTCCCCCAAAGCCTGCATGTGACCCCAGTTGAAAGCCTTGTCTGCCCAGGGCTGAGATGGCATTTGGTCAGGAACAGAGGAGCAGAGAATATGTCAGCTAATCAGTTTTCATGCTGATTTGTATAAGAATGAACATAAATCTTCATGTATCAGAGTTTGCAACTTTATCTTCCACTGAGAGTGTTGATAATTCCTTGGAAATTAAATGCCTTCTTTATTTTTTTAAAAGTTTTCCTTCTAACTTTATGATTTTGCTGTGGGAATTTATCTGCTGATTCTCCATTTTGAAACAGAAAGACGTGCCTGTAAAGTATAACTGTTTTGCTCAGATCGAAGTTCCTTCCCTAGCATCATGATGTTATTAATACATCACATCCATTTTATCCATATCACTTTTCCTGCATTTGGCTACCGGCACAGATTAATAGTTGCCTTTGCATTATGCAGTGGAACTTAATTTCTATTTGAATGTTTAACACCATTGTAATGATTTTATTGCAATTAAGAATGATAAATGTTTCCCTTCCAGTCTCAGAATCAATATTCACAAAGTGAAGAAGATAGGCAGGAATGTGGCAGTTAGTAGAACAGGGGGCTTTCAAGGAAATGAGGGAAGATGGAGGGAAGCTGAAAGGTACTAGCAGTGATTAAGCGCCTACTGTGTGCTGGACACTCTGCTAGGTATTGCACAAAATAGAAATGGTAGTAGCAAAAGCCATAGCAAAAACAGCTAACATTCACTGCACATTTACTCTGAGGTGAGCACCTTCCATATGTTTCCTCAGTTGGGCTCCCGACTAATTCTAGGCTGAATCTGAGGCTCACAGAGGTTACTAAGTAACTTGCCCATAACCCTAAAAATGGTGAATGGAAGACTCAGGACTTGAATTCAGGTCTAATTGCAAAGCCCCATAAATTTAATATTTATTGTATTAGTTTGCCATGTCTGCATAACATATTACCACAAAACTACACCCACTTGTCATCTCGCAGTTCTATAGGTCAGATCTGAATGGGCTCAACTGGGTTATCTGCTTAGATTCTCACAGGCTGAAATCAAGGTATCAGTTGAACTGAGCTCTTATCTGGAAACTCTGGGGAAGAATCCACTTCCAAGTTGATGCAGGTTGTTGACAGAATATAGTTCCTTGAGGTTACAAGAAGACAAAGGTCTCCATTTCTTTGCTGGCTGTCAGCCAGGGTCTGTTCCCAGCTTCTAGAGACCCTCCTCATTCCTTGACACATGGGAATCTCTATCCTCAAGCCAACAAGACTGCATCGAATTCTTCTCACACTTGGAATCTCTTTGACTTCTTCTGCTGCTAGTAGCTGGTGAAAACTCTGCTTTTAAACGACTTGAAGTTAACTGATTAGTAAACTTAATTACATCTGCAAAATCTTTTTGTTGTTTAATGCAACATAATCCTGAGTGTGATATCTCAGGATAGTATTTACAGTCCTGGGGAATAGGGCAGAAAATCTTTAGGGGGAATTCTGGAATTCTCCCTACCACACCCATACCATTCTCTGTACCAGGTATATGCTCTATCATTCAGTTTGACCACAACCTTGTCAAGTGAAATTAGTATTTACTTTAGAACAATGAGAAAACCAGGACCCATAGCCAGAGTGACCACCGGGGAAGAGACAGTATGAAGGCTAACTCTACATTGCACATGAGGATAGCCTTCTGCATAGTGTAGCACTTTCCAGTTGCCTCTCTATCATCATCCCTCACTGGGTCATGCATGCTCCAGCCACACTGAAGATGCAAAGATGTACCACATACTCACCTGTGGCGCTTTGTAGGTAAACGCAGTTCCCTCTAGAAGTTTACTCTGTTTTTGCTTGGCTAAACTCTTCCTTCTCCTTCAGCTCTCATTTAAATCTCCTTCCTTTGGGAAACACTCCTCACCACAAGGCTGGAGTAGAGGTCTCTCTTATACAAAAGCATCTTATACTTAACTCATTATAATATCACGTATCAGCCTGTACTGTAACTCCTATCTGCTTATCTGTCTCCCCCCACTGAGGTAGTCCGCTTTGTTGCTGGTCTAGACATCTTTTGTAAGGCTTTAGATGATTTCCTTGTGGTTTAGGGTTTCTGAACACGTTAATTCCCTTTGGTTAAAAAAATAAATAAAAAATCAGCCCTCAAAATAAAGGTGCTAAAAAAGTACAAAATGGCGTCAAAGAACCTTGCTTGTCCCTACAACACTTCAAAAATCCTAAGTCATAACCTTCATAGTGGGCACACTCTCATAGCTAACTGTATACACCTCTTCCTTTCTCCTATCCTTTTGATATAAATTTGACCAAAAACATAATCTCTAGGAAAAAATATATTTGGACCAAGGATTCATAGATCACTTGTCTTTGGACTTCGTGGCCTGAGTTTATTTACAAATCAAACTAGAAACAGAAATAACAGGAGAAATGATGAGAATCTATTTGCAAATGTGTGTCATTTCAATTAAAGCAAAATGCTAGAGAAAAATATTCCAATGGGAAAATGCATTAAACTCCTAATTAAAAGGGTTGTCTTCTTTTGAAAGTAATTATATTTCAGGAAGGTTATTATAAGTTTGAGAGATAAAAACTAGGAAGAAAAGAATATTTGAAAGACTCAAAGAAAGAAGAGAAGAGACATCTAGAAGTAGAAAGATTAAAATAAATTCTTCACATCTAAGTACTGAACTTTTTAGCCATAGCAATAAAAAAATTATTCTGGTGCCATCTGGACACATTTTTATGATAATGAAAAATACATAAAAGAATTAGAAAATCATTAGAAAGCAGCAATCAACGTTTGAATTCTGAGACCCAGAAAAGGAATAAGGCCTAGATGTAAGTTGTTTAGGGACAAGATAGATAGCAAAAGCAATCAAGTCTCTGAAGATGTTTCTTCTCTTCTCTAGCCACTTCAAATCTGCATTCAGTCAGGATTCCTCTCAAATGCCTCAAATATCCAATATAGTAGCTCAACTATATTGGGTTAGGCAAGCTTTGGGAGGTAAATCAAAACTTCACACGAGACGATCAGACCAACCTAGCACAGAAAGAAATAAAAGTTTAACAATTTCATGGCTAATTCGATCCCTAAAAGCAGCTAAAACTGGAAACTTAAAGTTTAAAATGAATTCTTGATCTAGCTTTTCCCAATTTTCCACCAAAATACCAATGAAGACACAGAAAAAGACTAGAGCATAGAACACCCAAAAACCATGGTATTGGATACACTATAGCTAGAATCTGGAATCATTTGTCCCTACATTCAAGGCTGACAGAGCAAGATAGGGAAAGATTTACACATCTTGCCCCCTGAGCCTGCATAAGGAGGAAGATCTAAGTACCTCCTTATCTCAGTTTGAGTTCCTTGGTTGCAACGAAACCCTGTTGACTTAATCTGAAAGAAATTTGTTAGAAGTAATTTTGAGGATCACAGAATCAGTGGAAGATTAGAAAACGAACAGGGCCTGAGACAGTGTCAGATGATAAATGAGAAACCTGCTGGTAAGCAGCAGCCACCATGAGCCTCCTAGAAGAAGTCGGAGATCCCAGGCATTTTCACTCACTTTCACCTCCTTCTGTTCCAGGAAGGGAACATTTGGAAGTTCCCGGCCTAGTTTGGAAGTTCTGCCTCTATCTAGGCTAAGAAAGACTGGAACCCCTGACGACAGTCACATCAGCTGGTGTGCAGTGATTTCCTGTTGCAAAGGGAATAAAACTCCAAAACTCCTTTGCATAGCCTACAAGGGTCTAAGTGACCCAGTCCCAGTCACCTCCCCATCCTCCCTCCCCGGGCTCCAACCAAGAGTACTTGTCGCAGTCCCTGCCTCAGAAGCCTTGGACTTATAGTCCCCCCTTCTCAGAAAGCTCCTCCCCCCAGGACATCCCCCAGTTCAACCCATGCCCAACTCCCTCTCATCACTTAAGTCTCAGCTGCAATGACACCTTCTCAAAGTGACCTTCTCTAACTACCCATCTCCTTTTCCACCTCCAGACATTCTCAATCACATTTTCTCATTTCCTTTCTAAGGCAATCATCAGCACCTAAAATTATTTATTTACTTGCTGACTTTACTTTTGTCTGTCTGGTCCCCTTTCACCCTTTCTACAACAAGGGTAGAGACCACACCTGAGGGTAAAAACCGTATCTTTTCTCTCCAATTACATCTATATCCTCCACCTAGTGTTTAGACATAGTATGACATCAGAAAAAATTTAAATGAACGTATGAACCAATATTGCAGCACTTACTACATTTCTCATATAATTAATGATGGATCTGTTTCTCGTGATGAACTGTGAAATTTTCCAGGGTAAGGACAGAGCCTTCCTCATCTCTATGCCCTAGTACCCAGCACAGGGCCCAACTCACAGTAAGGTCCTCAACAAATGTTTATCGACCTGAATTCTATCTAGCCGTGGGCTCTTTCTTTATGAACTGCTAAGCAGGCAGGCTGTACCTAGAGAAAGCTATTTTCTATAATGATTCTAAATCAGACTTCATGAGATGATAATAGCTAGAATGAAGTCCTTCCCATGAAAGCTCTGAAAACAGTGCAAACATTCTCAAACATTTATAGCCCTGAAATTTCTCTTGCCCAGAGTCTTTCTCCAACCGCATGAATAAATGTAGCTGGGAAGTTTGTCCAAACTGTCAACAGACAAGCCAGGGACTCAGAGCGAGGGTCTCCTCCTGGACACTCCCTCTCGATGAAGGGCAAGACAATGAGAGACACCACCAAGGAAAAATCCTCCAAGGAAACTGAACAAATATCTCCCCTGGCAATAAATAAATAGTCCAGCCAGAGAATTATAATTGTGTGTATAATGAAGCTCAGATTTAGGGCATAATTACACTCTAGAATCCATACAGTAATAAAAAGCTGCATTCAGGGAAAAGAATGCTTGTTTGCCATGCTTTGACAGGCAAGCAACAAACAAGAACCACTTTTTCACCTTTTATTCAATAAAATCAGCATATTAAATATTCAGACTGAGTGTCTCCATTAAGCAATTCACTTCTACCTCTCCTCCTTCCTCCCTCCCCACCTCTTCTTGTTTTGTTTTCATCAAGTCAGGGAGGGAAAAGAATAAAACCAAGTCCGTGATGTGATTTTTAATGAGGCCACTGCTCAGAGGTTCTGCTGCATTCAGGAGCTGCCTCCCAGTCCAGGGGGTTCAGGGCGGGGGGCAGGGGCAGCAGTTCGGGAAGAAGCCCAGACAGCAGGCAGACCACCATTTAAAATCAAGTGTAACATGTTGGCAGGAGAGGCGGGCGGGTGTCAATAGGGAGAGAAGGAATCAGCTTACCCTATACCACACACCAATAAGAAAAGTCACCTGGCCTGAAAATATTTAACTGGATGCTCTAAGTGGTGAACTGTGGCTAATGAAACAGCTGACAACACAACATGGAGTAAAAGAGCCAGGGCAAAGGAGAGAAAGGTTAAAAGGCTGGGGAACTGGATTAGAATGATTAAGAGGAACTGACAAACATGGAGAATGCAATTGACTAACCTCTGAAAGATACTGAGAGGGGATATTTTCTTGGACAACCAAATTACTGCCTGCCTCTTTCTTTTTCTTCCATTTGGAAGAAGGTTTGGACCTCTCTTTTAATCTGCCTCGGAAGGAAGAGGTTACAAATCAACAGAAAGAAGCAGGAGATCTGGAAATGTCAGCTTCTCCAGAATGAAGGAAAACAACTGTCATGCTTCCTTCTCAGCCCTGGCCCCAGCCACAAGCTTTTACCTCGGCTCTGCCCCTGATGTTGATGGGCAGAGATGAGGACATCTAGCAGGCAGGGCCTGGGGAGGCCAATCCACTCTAGCCTAGGAGGGAGTGAGGTCAGCGGTAATGAACGATGGCGAGGCGGAATGAAAACTGCAGAAATTTATGAAGTTGTTTCTGCGCAGTGAGCAGATTCCAGATAAGTGGAGTGTTAATAAGGCAGGCGAGTTTTCAGCTGTGCCAGCTGCTGGGAAGATGTTGGCATGCTCTTAACCCAGTATTTATTGGATGTTGCTCACTGCTGTGACAGCACACACGCGTACACAAGCATGTTTATTCACAACATGCATAATCACCCTGTCAAAACACAGATGCAAATCAGAGTCCTGTCTCAGGAGCAGAGGGGCATGTCTAAAACCCAGAGCCCTTAAGGAAAACTCGGGAAGAGCTCCCTTTCACTAAAAGTAATGGATCCCTCCGGGCTGCCCTGGAATGGACTATGACAGATTGACTTCTGCGAGGATGAAGAGGCATAAAGCGAGGACATGGGCTTTGTTTATGCAGAGCCTCATGAGGAATTCATCCTGAACAGGCTGCAGTATCCTGTAAATTTGGGAGGGTAAAACTGAATGGTTATTACATGTATTGTGGGTTTTGAAGGAGCTGTAGTGGTCTCTGAGCACCAGGTACAAATGTATCTTGTAGAATGAGTGGCCATGTGGAACCCAAGAAGCTCAGTGACAAACTGAGCTCCTCTGAATGCACTTGAACACCTGAGGTAAGCTGCTGAAGATTCTGTAATCTGAGACAAAATGGCTCTTCACACGCACATAAAGAACAACAGGAAAACTAGCCAAGGAGACGACTTAGAAGACCCATAGGAATTTTGAAATGGAAGAGGAATTTTATCCAAGAAGATCACTTATGATTAGGCAGGGGTGGGAGCAGAGGGGTGGACACCAACGTTTGGTGCCGACTCTATTGCACACACTTCCCCCTGTAAGCTGTCCAGCCACCCCATTTTACAGAGGAGGAAACAGAGCCCAGGAGAGTTTAGGATGTGCCCCAAGTCCCAGCAACTGGGGAAGTGGCGGAGTCGAGATGAGCCACAGCTCCGGCTGAACGCCAAGCCTGCCCTCCTCCAGGTGCTGTCTCAGGTCAAAAAGGGATTTATTGAAGAGTCAGGCTGGAATCCTGGACCTAAAGTGGGCTGAGCTTCAGAAGCTAGAAATAAATTCAGACTGAACAAGAGTCCTAGAAAGAGCTGCTCCAAAGATGAATTCATGATATAAATTCTATGAGGGGTGACTGTAAACTGAAGTCCAAAGACCAGCTCTACAAGCCCCACCTGACAGCCCGTCTCAGTGCTTTACAGCCACATGTCCACCTGGCTGTGGTCACATCACTAGCGAATACAGTCTGTACCTGCCTGTGACCACCCACCACCCCAGCACCGTCCGTTCTCTGATGTCCTTCCTGAGCAGTGCCCCTTGCATTCATCTTCTTTTTTTTTTTTTCCATTCCTTCCTTTCCTTTCAACATCTTTGTGTCCTGATATTTTTAAGGTTCCAAAGTAACTCAAGGGTTATTTAATACGTCATGCTTCCTAGTACCATTTGACACTGGTGGGAACCGCTGGAAATGCAACACCTACTCCCAAGGGGATGAATCTCTGTGAGTGAAATGAAGAGCCTGGGCGGGGAGGGGCGCAGCTCTACGCTGTGGAAGGGGCAGTGGATGAAAGTTCGAGTAGCCTTGGCTCTGCTACTATAGTACTGTGTGGCCTGGGGCACGTCACTTAACTTCTTTGGGCTTCCATTTCCTCAGCCATAAAATAAAGAGGTGGGGGGCTTCCCTGGTGGCACAGTGGTTGAGAGTTCGCCTGCCGATGCAGGAGACACGGGTTCGTGCCCCGGTTTGGAAAGATCCCACATGCCGTGGAGCGGCTGGGCCCATGAGTCATGGCTGCTGAGCCTGCGCATCCGGAGCCTGTGCTCCGCAATGGGAGAGGCCACAACAGTGAGAGGCCTGCGTACCGCAAAAAATAAAAAAATAAAAAATAAATAAAGAGGTGGGTCTAGAACTGTGTGGATTTTTTAACCACGTGCACTGCTCTCTCTGGGGCCGGACAGAAATGGGGACGGAGGACGTTTTTGGTTGGCACAGTGACAAGGGACACCTATCCTGTCTCAAGCGCCCAGGCCCCCATCTGAAAGGTCTTTCTCTGTCCTGACATTCTAAGGATCCACTAGGGAAAGTACCATTGGATAACAGTGCCTTTCCCAGATTCCTCTCAAATCTTATCACGTGGTACCCAAAACGCAAGGCTTTTTATTGTCTGAGATAGGCTAAAACTCAAGATAGAATATTTTAGATCAGACACTGGTCCAAAGTACACCCAGGACACCATCAGCTCAGACATCCCGAAGGCAACCAATCCTTTCAACCCACTACTCCTGCTGACAGGGGATGAGCATTCTTCTCTATAATTACCTCTCTGACTCCCCAGTTTCCTGGTCTCTTTTTTTATGCATCCTTTTGTGTTTATAAACTGCTTTCTTCAAACGTTTGGAATCATTATAAATGGCAAAAAGGTCTTCTGGATTTTTCAGGAGAAAACAAGGCAGATGCTCAAATGTTGGTGCCCTGCACATTTGAGGTCGTTCTGAGCCCACAGCTCCTGTCCCGCCAAGCTCAGCCTACAGGAAGGAAGGAGGCAGAGTGCGCTACAAAACAAGGCCGAGCAGACACACACATTCCAATCAACTCCAGGCACCTTTATTCAGCAAACTTCCTCCTAACTCTTCACTTACTGCCATCAGTGAATCCAAATTAATGATCTAGCCAAAATCTTACACTCTCGGAATCATAATTATGTTAATCTCTTTCTCAAAGCCTTCTTTTGATTCTCTGTATTTACATAAATTTTCAACTTTTTTTCCTTCACTCAATCCCTTTAATTTCCCAATCCTCTTGGTGTTGGCATTCCTACTTTTGTACATTTCTTCCCAGCTGGTTGCTATTTCTTTTTTCCTCTCTGGGTGTCTCCTTTCAACTATTACGTGTCCTCAACCCAGAATAATATTTCTGCAAAACTCTTAACACCTACCTATTTTCAGGAGCCCCTAGGGAGTAAGCACTCACCTCAGGAGCCTGAACTGCATTCCTACCAGCATCCTGATTTATCTGGGCCCACCTGGAAGGCTGGGGAAGTAAACCTTCCAGGTGGACGTCTATGGGAAAGATTTTTCTAGTGGAAGAGAGAGTGAGGATCGCAATTGGGGAGGGGGTAGCAATCTGCCTAGACTGTCTCCTGGACCTGCTTTTCTTCCAAAGGATTCTTGCCACTGGGGAAAAATTTATAAGCAGTGGCTGTAAAATCTCCACCTGAAACAAAGATACCAGGCATCACTGTTGATTCCCAATGCATAAGAGAAACTCAGCCGAGTAAACAACAACCTGGACCAGCCTCTACCTGGCCCAGAAGATAAAATAATGGAAGACATGATCCAATGGTGCAGCAAGGCGTCTGGGAGCACAAGGGACTCCACGGCAACTTCAGGAACAATACTGGAGGAATAGAGTCAGCACAGGGTGACTGGACTGAGGCCCTTGAGTTAAAATCCCCAACAGGGTGGCCCAGAGGGGAAACACCTGTGATCCTCAGAACATACAAGACCTTCCAGTGTTAGAGGCCACTTAGAGCCTGTTGAGGGTCATCCCAGCAGAGTGGATTCCTGGGAGGATAATGTCTAGACCCTAACTCACAGGGTCTCTCTAAACAGCATCTGCATGGATTCTCTCTAAACAGCATCTGCATGGATTCCTCAACTTCCATTAAACACTCATTAGAGTGTTCAGAAAATCTATCCCTCTAACTAAAATTCCTCATGTTGCACACCAAGTCCATTTATAAAGGGCCTTTTAGTTGCTCAAAAGCAGCTCTTTACTTTCTGCCCACTGCTATAACTTCCTCCTTTCTCTAAAGAGTCTTCCTTTCACCATTTATTTTTTATGCTTCCACATCCTTTAGCACAAAAGATAGAACGGTACGACGGGGTATATACATTAGCTATAGGAATCACAGGGCCTGAAAGGCAGAGTGTCACCTGGAATGGAAGTGAGAATGGGGTGAGGTTGAAGTGCCATGAAAATCAAGTTTGAATTTGGAGTCAATGCCCTCTGCTTTGGGTTATAGCCAATTTAGCCTTATTTGTTTAGCTGATGAATAAAGACTGACCCACCATCACCTCAAGCAATGTTTTAACTGAGCAACCGTAATTATAATTTGTAAAAAAATGACTCGTTTGTAGACTTCCTGTAACTTCACTCTGTGAATTGTTTACTACACAGAAGCACAGACTTTTGAGGTGGACTAAAGATTATTCCTTCAGGGTCCTTCCCTGCAGAGGAATCTCTCTAACTATATTCACAGGGGCCTCCAACAGCTTAAATATGTTCAGGGATCAGGCAACCAATTCCATCCCAGAATAAATCCAATTGTTAAAAAAGTCTCCCTGATCTTGATTTCAAATGTGCTTCCTCAAAACTACCACTGGCCTTAGCTCCGTTGAAACAACGTTAATACATATATATCCTCTGCCTCCTGAGAGCTTGTCAATTTTTTTTAAACAGCTGTCACATCCCTCCTAAGATAGTTCTTTAGGAGCAACATTCCTTATTGCTGCAATCATTTCTCTTATTTCATGACTTCCAGACCCTTAACCACCCCTGGACATTCTCTGAACAGTTACCTAGAACAAAACACAGTACTCCAAGACTGTGTTGGATATTGCATCTCAGCCAATGCAATCAAGCACTGCATCATTTGTGAGGCCACGGTGTTCTAAGCTTTGTTCCAGTCTTTATTACCAGTACATATAAAGGTGTCATAAAAAGTTAGATATGAAAAAGTGATTTCCAGAATGGGAAACACAAATGACCAAGCATCATACAAAAAGATGTTCAACCTCATTACTAAGCAGGAAAATGCAAATTAAAACAAAAATGAAATATCATTTCACACTGATCAGATTGGAAAATTTTAAAAGTCTGATGATAGAAGTGTTGGCAAGGATGTGAAGAAATGGGAACTCATACGCTGCTAGTGGGAGTACCAATGGGTTTCACCACTTTGGAGAGAAAGTTGGCAACATTTACTAACATTCAAGATACACATACCCTACAACCCAGAATTTCCACTTCTATGAGATTTATACACAAACTGTGAACAGGCTCACAAGATGTTTTGTCCATGTTCTAATTGTTAACATTATTTGTGATAGAAAAAAAGGGAGAAAAAAGAAAGAAAATAAATTCTTTCAATAGAAGAATGGTTAAATGTATGTAACTATGCAGTGGAACACTATACAGCATTTAAAATGAACAGAACATGGACAAATCTTGAAACATAATGTTTAATAAAAAACGTTGTAGGGGCTTCCCTGGTGGTGCAGTGTTTGAGAGTCCGCCTGCCGATGCAGGGGACGCGGGTTCGTGCCCCGGTCCGGGATGATCCCACATGCCGCGGAGCAGCTGGGCCCGTGAGCCATGGCCGCTGAGCCTGCGCGTCCGGAGCCTTTGCTCCACAACGGGAGAAGCCACAACAGTGAGAGGCCCGCGTACCGCAAAAAAAAAAAAAAAAAGTTGTAGAAGGATTTGTACATTATATTATTTACACATCACTATATAATGTACAAATATATTATACTATTTGTATAATATATAATACTAATATATTATACTAATACTAATATTATACTAATATCAGTATAATACTAATATTATACTAATATAAGTATAATACTAATATTATACTAATATAATACTAATATTATACTAATACTAATATATTATATTATTTATAATATTTATATTAAGTTTATAATTATTTATATATTTGTACATTATATTATTTATATATTTTTAAAATACACCAAGTTGTATTTTGTACAGTGTTCTATAAGCACATATATATATCAGAGTATAAAAATGTGGGTGGAAAAGTATATACAAGTGACCTCAGAGAAATATTTACCTCTAGAAAGAAGGAAGTTGAATAAGATCAGAACAAGAAAGGTCTTTGAATGTCTGTAATATTTTATATCCTTGAAAAAATACTAAAGTAAATATAGCAAAATATTAACATCATTGAATTTAGATGGTATATAGTTGTCTAATAGTTTCTTTCTACTTTTCAGTACATTTGAAATATTTCATATTTTCAAATAATACATAAATTTGGAAACTACAAAAATGTATAGTCAATATATAGGTAAATCTATAATATTATCCTAAGGAAAACATATTGATATTTCATTTTATTTTCATCTGAATATTTTTACATTTTATTTTGAAACAGTTTTAGGCTTACAGAAGAGCTGCAAAAATACTAGAAAGTGTTCATGTATTCCCTTCACCCAGTTTCCCCTAATGCTAACAATTTACAGAATCTTAATGCAATTGTCAAATCAGGAAATTAACATAGGTACAATATCATCAGTGAAACTATCAACCTTATTTGAATTTTGCCAGTTTATTCTCTATTGCCCTTTTTCCATTCCAGGATCCAATCCAGGATCCCACATTGCATTTAGTTGTATTTCCTTAGTCTCCTCCAATCTATGACAGTTCCTCAATCTCTACTTGTCTTTCATGGCCTTAGGACTTTTGATAAGGTTGTCTCTCGTTTTGGGTTTGCCTAGTGTTTTCTACTGATTAGACTGAGGTTATACGTTTTCATATTACCACAGAAGTGAGGCTGTGTCCTTCTCAGTACATCATTTCAAGGGGTGCATGATGTTGATAGGTCTTATTACTGGTGATGTTAACCTTGAGCATATAGTTAGGGTGGTGTCTGTTGAGTTTCTTCATTGTAAAATTACTGTTTTCCCCTTTGTAATTGATATATTGGGTTAGATACTTTGAGATTCTGCTAATATCCTATTTCCTCTGCAACTTTCACCCACTGGTAGTAACATCCATGAGTAGATTTTGCCTGCAACAATTATTACTGTGGTACTTGACTCGTGGTGACTTTTTTCACCTCATTCATTCTGTATATATTAACTGGAATTCTTTTGTAAGAAAGCGCTATTACTTCTCCCACACTTATTTATATATTCAATTATAAACTTCGGATGACTATGATTCAATGACATTTATTTATTCTATGGGTTATAATCCAATACTAAAATTATGTTTTCCATTGGTCAAACTGTTCCAGCTTTAGCCACTGGGAAATCCTTCAGGTTGGTTCTTGTGTCCTTTTGACATTTTTTAGACACTTCTGATACCATAATGCTCATCTTGTATTTTCCCTGCCCCTGCCCTGGAATCAAGCACTCGTTTACCAAGAACTCTGGTTTCTTTTATTGAAAGATGGCATTTAAAAAACCAGGATCACAGTTCTGGGCGTACTCATGTCTTCCAAGGTTTGAGTGATGGAGCAGATTCCTCTTAGACCCTCTCAGTGGACAAAGTTTGGAAATATACATGTATGTTTAATAACCTAAGCATACACACATATGTATATTAATTTTTAGATCTGTCTTTATATATATTTACACATATATGTGATATAGACTCATATTTATCTGTGTGTATACATATATATGAATTCATACTGATACCTCCAATTCTAATGTAATAGCAGTGTCTATCCTAGCCTTCCTCATTTCCCTGTTTGTAATTCTTTCTCCACCAGTAAGATACCTGACTCTCATTATCTACAATATAGTCACGTATTTGTTCAGTCCTAGGAGACACACAAGGTAGTTACAGAATTGCTGAAATATACCTCTGTGAGAAACAGATTTATTAACTACAATACAGTATCTGTGTACAGTTCTTCTTGTCTTTAGTCCTACAGCATTCAGTCAAAATACTATTTTCCAGAGTTACTCAGGGTAGTTATTTTCTTCCCTATTCTATTCACTGTGGTTGTTATTTATTTGTAATACAGGTAGGTTCATTAGTCACTGTATTTATGTTGGATTCCACTCACACTCTGGTTGATTTGAGCTATTGGGGGTGGGGTAGCGGGAGGAGGGTGAAAATGTGAAGCATTACTATGGCATGTCAAGGTTACACAAAAACGTGTACTCAGGAAAGAGCTGCTCCCTCCGCGTCCCTACTTTCTCATTTCTATTAGCATTTTCTTCCTCACTCCTTTCCCAACCAGTCCATGTGCATAACCAATTTCTGGTTCATCCTTCTTACATTTTCTTGTACAAATGTGCAGGTATCTGTACATTTTCTTATATCCTCACCTCCCTTATATGAAGGGTAGTAAAATAGTTTGTTTTTGTCCTTTGTTTTGTTTTCACACTTTGCTATATGCACTTAACAGTGTGTTCTGGAAATCACCCTGAATCAGTTTATAGAGAACTTCCCCTTTCCCCTCCTCTCCTCTCCTCTTCTGTTTTCGTTCTTTCTTTTTTATAGCCATATGGTACTCCACTGTGTGGATATTACTGGGGCTCTTTGCATTTCTTCATATCTTTTGAGCAAAGCATTGACTGTCCTTTGTTCCAGACTCTCTTTTCAGGCATGTTTGTATGGCCAACCACCTTGGAAGACAGAGATAGCATCTCATCCAAACAAATGGGAAGGCATGCTTACTCTCTATCATAAAAGATCCAGTTTCCCTATCTCAGCGTTCCTCTTCTGTGCAGTCATCACATGTACAGGTGTTATCTGGTACTCTTTTCTTTGCTCTGTGAGAACTGAGACACAGGAAACTAATACCAAAAGTATACTTTGGCTATCATATTTGCTCTAAGTAGTAAACTGTGCTTCTTCTCTGACACAAGTCTTCCAGATTCCATGAAACTGTGGCATGGCAGACTAATTGGCTAACCTGCATGTAGGGTAAAATCTCAGATGCTCACAGCTCTTGACAGATGTGTCATAATTTATCTAACCACTATTCTACATGTGAGCATTTAAATATCACAGTTCCATAATTGCTAGCAGAGAACACAAAACCCCTAGATCAAAGACAAAGGATTTTATTTCTCAAGGCTCAGCAATCAGCATGAGCTCCATGTCTGCACTGGTTCCATTTGCCCCCAGGCCCATGGGGGTGATATGTTAATAGCCCAGGTAGATCCTACTACACACATAGAAGATTTGTGCCACATCTGAGGAAACCTGAACTTAGGGAACACAAATCTTTCATATTGAGCTGCAAGAATTCACAGCAATGTTTGAAATTGCCTGTTTCTCCATGATCTCACCAAAAGAATGTGTTATTATACTTTTTAATTTTTGTTAGTCTGATATGTGAGGAAAGATATATCACTTCTGTTTTAATTTCTGTTTCCCTATCATTAAGTTTGAACACTTTCATATGCTCGAGAGACATTTTTTTGTGAATTGTCTATTCATGTCATTTTCCCATTTTTCTATTAGGTTTTTGTTTCTTTGCCCCTCAAGTTTTAAAAGATCTTTATATATTAGAAATAGTAACTTTTGTCTGTGTATGTTGTTTATATTTTCTCCCAGTTTGTCAGTTGTCTTTTGACTTTGTTTATGGCAGTTTTTGCCATGCAATTTTTTTAATATATAGTCAAATTTACCCATTCTTTACTTTCTTGCCTCTGGATTTTAGGGGATAGTTAGAAAGCCTTTTGTTATCCTAAGATTAAAAAGGAATTTGCCCGTATTTTCTTCTAGTACTTGCATGGTTTCCATTTTTGCATTTAGATTCCTAAGCCACTTGGAGTTTATTCTTATGTACAGTCTGAGATACAGGCCTAACTTTATCCTTTTCAAAACAGTCCTAGCTACATTCATTTAAAAGTCCATCTTTGCCCCAGCGACATGAGATGACATCTTTATCATAATCTAAATCTCCATGTGTATTGTGGTTCTATTCCTGCACATTCTATTCATACACTAGTCCTATATCTTCCAGTTTTGTTAATGTAATTAAACATGGATGAGATCATGCATACTGCTCTTTCACTTCACATTACAGTAGTTATATTCTGTAACATCATTTAAAACACAAAATTATTTCAAGAAGTTTCATAAAAACATAATGTTCTATGTTTTATGGTATGAATATAATTTAATTTACTTTAACATCCTCAGTTTTGGACATTTACATTGCTTCAAATTTTCTGCCATTATAAATAGTACTGAGATGAAGAGATAATATTTGCTTCCTTATTAAACTTTTTATTTTGTAATAATTGTTGATTCTTACAACATGCAGTTAGAAGAAATAATGCAGAAAGATCCCATGTGTCTTGACTCCGTTTCCCCAATTGTAATGTCTTGCAGAACTACAGTACAGTATCACAACCAGGACACTGACATCGCTACAGTCAAGATACTACACATTTCCATCCCCACAGGGACGCTTCATGTTGTCCTTTCACGGCTATACCCACTTCCCTTCCACCTCCCTCCCATACACACCCTCCTTAATCCCTAGCAATCACTAACTACTCTATTCTCCAATTCTATAATTTTGTCACTTCAAGAACAAATGAATCACACATATGTAACATTTTGAGACTGGCTTTTTTCACACAGCATAATTTCCTGGAGATTAACCCAAGTGTTGCACATCAATAGCTTGTGGGGTTTTTTGTTTGCTTGTTTGTGTTTTTTTCTTTTTTTTTTAATTGCTGAGTAGCATTCCATGGTACGGATGTACCACAGTTTATTTAACCATTCATCACTGAAGTACATCTGGACTGTTCCCAGTTTGGAGCTATTACAAATAAACCTGCTATGAACATTCATGTACAGATTTTTTGTGAACCTAAGTTTTTACTTATCTTAGACAAATACCTAAGAGTTTAACCGTCCAAGGCTACATGGTAGCTTTACATTTTTAAAGAAACTATCCAACTATTTTTTCACAGTGACTGGGTCATTTTTCATTCTCACCAACAAGGTATGAGCAATCTAGTCTCTTCACAGCTTCACCAGCATTTGGTATTGTGGGTTTTTTGTTTCATTCGTATTTTTTTTTTTTTTTTTTTTGCCATTCTGTTGCATGTGTAATGGTTTTAATTGTGGTTTTCACTTGAATTTCCCTGACGATGTTGAATATCTTTTCATATATTTATTTGCCAGCTGGATAACCTCTTCTGTGGAATATCTGTTTCTGGTTTTTTTTTTTTTTTTTTGGTCTATTTTGTTTGGATCATGTGATTTTCTTGATGTTGACACTGAGAGTACTTTATATATTCTAGATAACAGTTCTTTGTTGAGTATGTGATTTCCAAATATATTCTCCAAGTCTGTACATTGTAAAATCTGTATCTTGTTATCTTCTGAACAGTTATTTCTTCAATTCCATTTATTAAGCCTTTTTCTCAAATTTTTTTTCTGCAACAATTGATAGGATCATATAATTTCCTTCTTTGGCTTTTGATATACTGAATTATACTATTTTTGAATATATAATCATGCTTGCATTCTGAGAATAAACTCACTGTGATTATTCTTTTCATATATTGCTGAATTCATTCGTTGGTATTTTGTTAAAGAATTATTTTTTAACAACTTTATTGGAATATAATTGCTTTACAAACTTGTTAGTTTCTGCTGTATAACAAAGTGAATCCACTATAGACATACATATATCCCCATATCCCCTTCCTCTTCCGTCTCCGTCTCACCCTCCTTATTCCACCCCTCTAGGTGGTCACAAAGCACCAAGATGATCTCCCTGTGCTATGCGGCTGCTTCCCACTAGCTATCTTACATTTGGTAGTATGTATATGTCAATGCTACTCTCACTTCGTCCCAGCTTACCCTTTCCCCTCCACACGTCCTCAAGTCCATTCTCTACGTCTGCGTCTTTATTCCTGTCCTGCCCCTAGGTTCATCAGAAGCTTTTAATTTTTTTTAGATTCCATATATATGTGTTAGAATACAGTATTTGTTTTTCTCTTTCTGACTTACTGACTGTGTATGACAGACTCCAGGTTCATCCACCTCACTATCAATAACTAAATTTTGTTTCTTTTTATGGCTGAAAAATATTCCATTGTATAAATGTGCCACATATTCTTTATCCATTCATCTGTCAATGGACACTTAGGTTGCTTCCATATCCTGGCTATTGTACATAGGGCTTCAATGAACATTGTGGTACATGACTCGTTTTGAATTATGGTTTTCTCAAGGTATATGCCCAGTAGTGGGATTGCTGGGTCATATGGTAGTTTTATTTTTAGTTTTTTAAGGGACCTCCATACTGCTCTCCATAGTGGCTGTATCAATTTACATTCCTACCAGCAGTGCAAGAGAGTTCCCTTTTCTCCACACCCTCTCTGGCATTTATCGTTTGTAGATTATTTGATCATGGCCATTCTGACTGGTGTGAAGTGATACCTCATTGTAGTTTTGATTTGTATTTCTCTAATGATTAGTGACGTTGAGCATCCTCTCATATGTTTGCTGGTAATCTGGATATCTTCTTTGCAGTAATGTCAATTAAGGTCTTCTGCCCATTTTTGGATTGCGTCGTTTATTTTTCTGATATTGAGCAGCATGAGCTGCTTGTATATTTTGGAGATTATTCCTTTGTCAGTTACTTCATTTGCAAATATCTTCTCCCATTCTGAGGATTGTCTTATCTTCTTCTTTATGGTTCCCTTTGCTGTACAAAAGCTTTTAAGTTTCATTAGGTCCCATTTTTTTATTTTTGTTTTTATTTCCATTTCTCTAGGAAGTGGGTCAAAAAGGATCTCGCTGTGATTTATGTAATAGACTGTTCTGCCTATGTCTTCCTCTAAGAGTTTTGTGTTTTTGTTTTTTTTCTGACAGTGTTGGGTCTTCATTGCTGTGCACGGGCTTTCTCTAATTGCAGTGAGTGGGGGCGACTCTAAGAGTTTTATAGTGTCTGGCCTTACATTTAGGTCTTTAATCCATTTGGAGTTTATTTTTGTGTATGGTGTTAGGGAGTGTTCTAATTTCATTCTTTTACATGTAGCTGTCCAGTTTTCCCGGCACCACTTATTGAAGAGGCTGACTTTCCTCCATTGTATATTCATGTCTCCTTTATCAAAGATAAGGTGACCTTATGTGCGTGGATTTATCTCTGGGCTTTCTATCCTGTTCCATTGATCTATATTTCTGTTTTTGTGCCAGTACCATACTGTCTTGATTACTATAACTTTGTGGTATAGTCTGAAGTCAGGGAGCCTGATTCCTCTAGCTCCATTTTCCTTTCTCAAGATTGCTTTGGCTATTCGGGGTCTTTTGTGTTTCCACACAAATTGTGAAATATTTTCGTCTAGTTCTGTGAAAAATGTCATTGGTAGTTTGATAGGGATTGCATTGAATCTGTAGATGGCTTTGGGTAGTATACTCATTTTCACAATGACTTGGATTCTTCCAATCCAAGAACATGGTATATCTCTCCATCTATTTGTATCATCTTTAATTTCTTTCATCAGTGTGTTATAGTTTTCTGCATACAGGTCTTTTGTCTCCTTAGGTAGGTTTATTCCTAGGTATTTTATTCTTTTTGTTGCAGTGGTAAATGGGAGTGTTTCCTTAATTTCTCTTTAAGATTTTTCATCATTAGTGTATAGGAATGCAAGAGATTTCTGTGCATTAATTTTGTATCCTGCTACTCTACCAAATTCATTGATAAGCTCTAGAAGTTTTCTGGTAGCATCTTTAGGATTCTCTATGTATAGTATCATGTCATCTACAAACAGTGACAGCTTTATTGCTTTTCCGATTTGGATTCCTTTTATTTCTTTTTCTTCTCTGATTGCTGTGGCTAAAACTTCCAAAACTATGTTGAATAATAGTGGTGAGAGTGGGCAACCTTGTCTTGTTCCTGATCTTAGTGGAAATGGTTTCAGATTTTCACCATTAAATAAGGATGTTAGCTGTGGGTTTGTCATACACAGCCTTTATTATGTTGAGGTAGGTTCCCTCTATGCCTACTTTCTGGAGAGCTTTTATCATAAATCGGTGCTGAATTTTGTTGAAAGCTTTTTCTGCATCTATTGAGATGATCATATGGTTTTCATTCTTCAGTTTGTTAATATGGTGTATCACATTGATTGATTTGCATATATTGAAGAATCCTTGCATTCCTGGGATAAACCCCACTTGACCATGGTGTATAATCCTCCTAATGTGCTGCTGGATTCTGTTTGCTAGTATTTTGTTGAGGATTTTTGCATCTATGTTTATCAGTTATATTGGCCTGTAGTTTTCTTTCTTTGTAACATCTTTGTCTGGTTTGGGAATCAGGGTGATGGTGGCCTCGTAGAATGAGTTTGGGAGGGTTCCTCCCTGTGCTATATTTTGGAAGAGTTTGAGAAGGATAGGTGTTAGCTCTTCTCTAAATGTTTGATAGAATTCGCCTGTGAAGCCATCTGGTCCTGGACTTGTTTTTTTTTGGAAGATTTTTAAACACAGTCTCAATTTCAGTGCTTGTGATTGGTCTGTTTATATTTTCTATTTCTTCCTGGTTCAGTTTCGGAAGGATATGCTCTTTTAAGAACTTGTCGATTTCTTCTAGGTTGTCCATTTTATTGGCATATAGTTGCTTGTTTTAATCTCTCATGATGCTTCGTATTTCTGCAGTCTCAGTTGTTACTTCTCTTTCATTTCTAATTCTGTAGATTTGAGTCTTCTCCCTTCTTTTCTTGATGAGTCTGGCTAATGGCTTATCAATTTTGTTTATCTTCTCACAGAACCAACTTTTAGTTTTATTGGTCTTTGCTACTGTTTCCTTCATTTCTTTTTCATTTATTTATGATGTGATCTTTATGATTTCTTTCCTTCTGCTAACTTTGAGGTTTTTATGTTCTTCTTTCTCTAATTGCTTTAGGTGTAAGGTTAGATTGTTCTTTTCTGTTTTTTTTTTTTGTTTGTTTGTTTTTTGCGGTACGCGGGCCTCTCACTGTTGTGGCCTCTCCCGTTGCGGAGCACAGGCTCCAGATGCACAGGCTCAGCAGACATGGCTCACGGGCCCAGCTGCTCCGCGGCATGTGGGATCTTCCCAGACCGGGGCACGAACTCGTGCCCCCTGCATCAGTAGGCGGACTCTGAACCACTGCGCCACCAGGGAAGCCGGGTTAGATTGTTTATTTGAAATGTTTCTTGTTTCTTGATGTAGGATTGTACTGCTATAAACTTCCCTGTTAGAACTGCTTTTGCTGCATCCCATAGGTTTTGGGCCGTTGTGTTTTCATTGTCATTTGTTTCTAGGTATTTTTTGATTTCATCTTTGAGTTCTTCAGTGATCTCTTGGTCATTTAGTAACGTATTGTTTAGCCTCCATGTGTTTGTATTTTTTACAGTCTTTTTCCTGTAATTGATATGTAGTTGCATAGCACTGTGGTCAGAAAAGATAATACAATTTCACTTTTCTTAAATTTACCAGGGCTTGATTTGTGACCTAAGATATGATCTATCCTGGAGAATGTTCCATGAGCACTTAAGAAGAAAGTGTATTCTGTTGTTTTTGGATGGAATGTCCTATAAATATCAATTAAGTCCATCTTGTTTAATGTATCATTTAAAACTTGTGTTTCCTTATTTATTTTCATTTTGGATGATCTGTCCATTGGTGAAAGTGGGGTGTTAATGTCCCCTACTATGATTATCCCCTACTATCAATTACTGTTGATTTCCCTTTTATGGCTGTTAGCATTTGCCTTATGTATTGAGGTGCTCCTATGTTGGGTGCATAAATATTTACAATTGTTATATCATCTTCTTGGATTGATCCCTTGATCACAATGTAGTGTGCTTCCCTGTCTATTGTTAATAGTCTTTATCTTAAAGTTTGTTTTGTCTGATATAATAATTGCTACTCCAGTTTTCTTTTGATTTCCATTTGCATGGAATATCTTTTTCCATCCCCTCCTTTTCAGTCTGTAGTGGGTCTCTTGTAGACAGAATATATATGGGTCTTATTTTTGTATCTATTCAGCCAGTCCATGTCTTTTGGTTCGAGCATTTAATCCACTTACATATAAGGTAATTATCGATATGTATGTTCCTATTACCAATTTCTTAATTGTTTTGGGTTTGGTTTTGTAGGTCTTTTCCTTCTCTTGTGTTTCCTGCCTAGAGAAGTTCCTTTAGCATTTGTTGCAAAGCTGGTTTGGTGGTGCTGAATTCTCTTAACTTTTTGCTTGTCTGTAAAGGTTTGATTTTCTCTGTCAAATCTGAATGAGGTCCTTGCTGGGCAGAGTAATCATGGTTGTAGGTTTTTCCCTTTCATCACTTTAAATATGTCCTGCCACTCGCTTCTGGCTTGCAGAGCTTTTGCTGAAAGATCAGCTGTTAACCTTATGGGGATTCCCTTGTATGTTATTTGTTGCTTTTCCCTTGCTGCTTTTAATATTGTTTCTTTCTAGTTAATTTTTGATAGTTTGATTAATATGTGTCTTGTCATGTTTCTCTTTGGGTTTATCCTGTATGGGACTCTCTGTGCTTCCTAGACTTGATTGACTATTTCCTTTCCCATATTAAGGAACTTTTCAACTATAATCTCTTCAAATATTTTCTCAGTCCCTTTCTTTTACTCTTCTTCTTCATGGACCCCTATAATTCAAATGTTGTTGCATTTAATGTTTCCAGAGATCTCTGAGACTGTCCTCAATTATTTTCAGTCTTTTTTCTTCATTCTGCTTTGCGGTAGTTATTTCCACTATTTTATCTTCCAGCTCACTATCCGTTTTCTGCCTCAGTTATTCTGCTACTGGTCCCTTCTAGAGAATTTTTAATTTCATTTATTGTATTGTTCATCATTGTTTGTTTGCTCTTTAGTTCTTCTAGGTCCTTGTTAAATGTTTCTTGTATTTTCTCCATTCTATTTACAAGATTTTGGATCATCTTTACTATCATTATTCTGAATTCTTTTTCAGGTAGACTGCCTATTTCCTCTTCTTTTGTTTTGTCTGGTGGGTTTCTATCTTGCTCCTTCATCTTCTGTGTATTTCTGTCTTCTCATTTTGCTTAACTTACTGTGTTTGGGGTCTCTGTTTCACAGGCTGCATGTTCGCAGTTCCCATTGTTTTTGGTGTCTGCCCCCAGTGGGTAAATTTGGTTCAGTGTGTTGTGTAGGCTTCCTGTTGGAGGGGTCTGGTGCCTGTGTTCTGGTTGATGAGGCTGGATATTGTCTTTATGGTGGGCAAGACCATGTCTGGTGGTGTGTTTTGGGGTGTCTGTGACCTTATTATGATTTTAGGCACTTCTCTGCTAACGAGTGGGGTTGTACTCCTGTCTGGCTCGTTGTTTGGAATGGGGTGTCCAGCACTGGAGCTTGCTGGTTGTTGAGTGCAGCTGGGTCTTAGCATTGAGATGGAGATATTTGGGAGAGCTCTTGCTGTCTGATATTACGTGGGGCCTGGATGTCTCTGGTAGTCCAATGTCCTGAACTTGGCTCTCCCACCTCAGAGGCTCAGGCCTGACACCTGGCCAGAGCACCAAGACCCTGTCAGCCACAGGGCTCAGAAGAGAAAGGAGAAAAGAAAGAAAGAAAAAGAAAAGAAATGAAATGAAATAAAATAAGTTATAAAAAAAATTTTAAATATTTTTGAAATAAAGAAATATAATAAGTAATAAAAGAAGAATAGAGCAACCAAACCAATAAACAAATCCACCAATGATAACAAGCACTAAAAACTAAACTAAGATAAACATATACATCAGAAACTAGTCAGTCGCGTAGAGCAAACCCCAAGCCTACCATTGCTCCCAAAGTCTACCACCTCAATTTTGGTATGATTCGTTGTCTATTCAGGTATTCTACAGATGCAGGATACATCAAGTTGACTGTGAAGATTTAATCTGCTGCTTCTGAGGCTGCATGGAGAAATTTCCCTTTCTCTTCTTTGTTCGCACAGCTCCTGGGGTTCAGCTTTGGATTTTGCCGCGCCTCTGCATGTAGGTTGCCCTCTGGAGTCTGTTCTTCACCCAGACAGTAGGGGGGTAAAGGAGTGGCTGATTAGGGGGCTCTGGCTCACTCAGCCCCGGGGGAGGGAAGGGTACGGAATGCGGGGCGAGCCTGCAGCGGCAGAGGCCAGCTTGACGTTGCAACAGCCTGAGGCATGCCATGTGTTCTCCCAGGGAAGTTGTCCCTGGATCACAGGACCCTGGCAGTGGCGGGCTGCACAGGCTCCTGGGAGGGGCAGTGTGGACAGTGACCTGTGCTTGCACACAGGATTCTTGGTGGCTGCAGCAGCAGCCTTAGCATCTCATGCCTGTCTCTGGTGACCACGCTGATAGCCGCGGCTTGCACCCATCTCTGGAGCTCGTTTAGGTGGTGCTCTGAATCTGCTCTCCTCGCGCACCCCAAAACAATGGTCTCTTGCTTCGTAGGCAGGTCCAGACTTTTTCCCAGACTCCTTCTCGGCTAGCTGTGGTGCACTAGCCTCCTTCAGGCTGTGTTCACACAGCCAACCCCAGTCCTCTCCCTGGGATCCAACCGAAGCCCGAGCCTCAGCTCCCAGCCCCACCCGCCCCGGCGGGTGAGCAGACAAGCCTCTCGGGCTACTGAGTGCTGATCGGCACTGATCCTCTGTGTGGGAATCTCTCCGCTTTGCCCTCCGCACCCGTTGCAGCGCTCTCCTCCGCGGCTCCGAATCTTCCCCTCCACCCCCCACCTCATCCCGACAAGTGAAGGGGCTTCCTAATGTGTGGAAACTTTTCCTCCTTCACAGCCCCCTCCCCAAGGTGCAGGTCCTGTCCCTATTCTTTTGTCTCTGTTTTTCTTTTGCCCTACCCAGGTACATGGGGATTTTTTTGCCTTTTGGGAAGTCTGAGGTCTTCTGTCAGTGTTCAGTAGGTGTTCTGTAGGAGTTGTTCCACACGTAGATGTATTTCTGATGTATTTGTGGGGAGGAACGTGATCTCCACATCTTACTCCTCCACCATCTTGAAGGTCCTCTGACACACATTTCTTTACTCTTCATTTTTTGAGTTCTAATAGCTTTCCTATCTTTTTATGAGTTCTTTATATATTTAAATATTAACTTTTCCTATCATATTTACTGAAGTTTATAGTGAACTTTTAATTCTCTCTATATATTTTGATGTACATATATTTTACAATTTTTATGTAGTAAAATCTATTGATATTTTCCTGTGTGATTATTTTCGACAGTTATAAGGTTAAAAATTGTTTTCCTATCTAGAAATTCAATAAATATTTCCTCTATTTGTTTCAACTTCCTTTTTTGTTTTCTATATCCACAAATTAATATTCCATTTCACACTTATTTTAGTACCAGGTATATGAGGTCAGATATAAATAATCGTTCCTATATTTTTACATATGGCTCACTAATTTTCCTATAACCATTTACTACTTTTCTCAAAACATTTTTTAGAAACTCTTATGTAATCACAGCTAAGTACCTATCACAGAGCATTGAATTCTAGGCTGACGTGCAACACCCTCGAACCCTGAGGCTAATAGAGAGGTCAGCGTTATTCAGCTAATGACCTTTGCTGTGGTCTGAACATTTGTGTCCCCTGAAAATTCATATGTTGAAATCCTAACCCCCAAAGTAATGGTATAATAAAATGGGGCCTTTGGGAGGTGATTAAGTCATGAGAGCTGAGCCCTCACCATTGGGATTAGTACCTTAATAACAGAGACCCTAGACAGATTCCTTGTCCCTCCCATAAGGTAGCGATACAGTGAGAAGACGGGCTCTCACAAGGATCACATCTGCCACTGCTAAGATCTTAGCTTTCCCAGCCTCCAGAACTGTAAAAAATAAATGTTTATTGTTTACAAGCCACCCAGTCTCTGGTATTTTGTTATAACAGCCTCAGCAGACTAAGACTACCATAGAGCATGGAAGCAATATGATTTCTGCAATCTTTGAGGGGCTGAAACAATAGAACTGACAAGGCCAAAGTGAATCTTCCAGGGTCTAATCAATGTCAATAGTGAAAATATCCTACAGTAAGTCTTCCCTGAGGACACCGAGGAAACACCTACAACCTCACCAAGGAGGATTCCTGACATTGTCAGGGAATTTCACGTATCTGGCAGGATCCAATGTACAGCTATGCTGAAGAAAAGATTACAACACAGAATCTTGTGATTAAATACAGGAAAGGGCAGCTTTAAGTTTATAACCCACCACTACCGAAAACATAAGATACCATGTCAGTTTGCCGCAAAGTATATTTATACAGTAAAATTTAAGCTGTTTGAAGCCTGCCCCATCAGATCTCCAGTATGTGAACAGAATGGTAAAATTTATCTGTTTCATGCTAGTCCACTCGGGTCAGGAAACAAGATGTATTTTAGATGATGCAAGGCATGCTTTAGAAAACAGCACATGTGCTCTGGAAATAAAAAGAACTTAAGATTCCATAGCCCTGGGATTTGCACAAGCCAACAATTACTTGATCTTATGTCTCTCTTTCTGAGCTCTCCATGCCCATGCCCCTCTACTCCTTCCTTGTCCTCCTTAATTCTCCCAGATCATCCTTCCAGGAATGCCACCATTTCTTCCTGGTAACAGTTTAAACTTCCTTCCCTACTACTGGTCTTATTGGCCAAGAAGATGACTCTATCTCGAGAAGTGATGACTTGGTCACTGGGCTCCTTGAAAACCGGCATTTTTGAGTATCCACATTTCCACATTTGGGCCACAATACACTATTATCCCTCAATGTAAAGAACAGCTCAAATCACATCTGCTTGAGGAGAGGACTTACTCTATACAAGTAGATGTGATAAGATGGAGATATTAACATGCTGGTATTCACCAATTTCCTTTGCTTACTTAGCTTTTTCTCGCAGTCCCACTCTCTGTAAAGAAAGAGCCAAAGCTGCTTAGAAAAGTTATCACAAGAAAAGCAATCAGGAGAATAATTATAATTACCAGGGCTATTGTTTACACACAGGAGAATGGGGGAGGGGGGACTGAATAAACAAGATGGCATTATCAGGATGGGGTAGATGGATAGTTTGGAGTATTAAAGAGTAAGAGACTCCAAGTTTGGGGGATAAGAAAATGGAACAAAACTTTTTAGTAGAAGGTGCCAAGAATCCTAAATGTTTAAGAAAGATAGTGAATAAATATCAAAAGGTACCCCTAGGTATTGATTTTAAAAATGCAAAACTACTCTGAGACCAGAGCTACTCTACTGAGATCACAACTTTATAAATATTGCATATTTACTAAACCAACCAAGTCTCCAGAGTATTATTTTTTTGGTGGGGGTGAGGTGGGGAGGGAGATGGTGATATGGTATTTCTCTTAGAACACAAAGTATTGGGGAGATCTACTACCATCCTTATTAAGCCATTAACTCTTTGAGATCAGGGCATCTGTCTTATATTTTTCTAGCTTTATTGAGATATAATTGACATATAACATTGTGTAAGTTTAAGCTGTACAACATGATGATGTAATACACAGATACAAGGAGTCGATCTTAGTGATAACTGCACTTCCAGTCCCTCATACATAGTCTTAATCCCTGAAACACAATGGGTGTCTCATAAATGTTTGGTGATTGAATGACACATGAACTTCATGTGCTGGCTCCAGGCTAAATTTATCTGAATGGTTTAGGAAAGTCAGCTCAGTCCATTCTTTCTGCATAATAAAATCTACGCCACGAAAAGCATCTTTCTGGGGGCTGCAAGAACTGCAATTCAGCCCCTTCAGTTCAGACAAGACCAGCCATCATGATCATCCCTGATGCCCAGAGAAGAAGAGAAAGTGGATCCCTCGCTAGAAGCCAATTTAGAGATTTGAGAATAAAACAGGTTAAGACTTTTAAATAACAGGTTTATAATAATCCTAAGAAAACAAGACTTTCAGAATTGCCTAAGAAACTCTGGAATGTCCAAAGATTAGAGAAATGAAAGCCTGGCCCACAGGAGTGGAACTGAATACAGTCAAAAGGCTTAAGGATAGAGACAGGGTTAACTTAATGCAATTTATATTTTTATAAATGCGATTTATTTTTATACACACCCAGAAGGAAAGTTTGTGTTTATTGCCTTATGATGATTCTCTAGTTCACTGTGGATATAATAATGAATAAAGCACTATACTTCGCTAAGAAGAGTTAGAACATTATTTACACATAATTCAATAAATAAAAATCTGCAAGAAAATTGGTGCTAGGACAATGAAAGCCCATCACCCATATAAAAGGCCTTTATTCTTTAGGCCTCCTCTTTCTAGGATGAGGCTGGTTTGCTGAACAATTATAGGCAAGTTAAGGAAGGGAGGAAAGGAAGGAGAAGGAGAGGGAAGGAGGGGGAAGGGAGGGGAACAGAGAGGAAGGAGCAGAGGAAGGATGAAGACACACTGCTGGCAATACTGCAAATTAAATACTCTAACTGCTCTTGATAGAAGCAACTAAAACATTGGATTAAGAAATACAGAGAAGGGCTTCCCTGGTGGCGCAGTGGTTGAGAGTCCGCCTGCCGATGCAGGGGACAAGGGTTCGTGCCCTGGTCCGGGAAGATCCCACATGCCGCGGAGCGGCTGGGCCCGTGAGCCATGGCCGCTGAGCCTGTGCTCAGCGTCCGGAGCCTGTGCTCCGCAATGGGAGAGGCCACAACAGTGAGAGGCCCGCGTACCGCAAAAAAATAAAATAAAAAATACAGAGAAATAGAATTTTAAGCACACTGCTGAAGTGACAAAAAGAATCCACAGAGCCCAAAAACTGAAGTGAAATCAAGAATACTGGAAAACAAGTAAGCACCAGAACAGGATTTTTTCCTTGAAGCCTCTTCACTTGGACCCTAAAGACCCTAAGCCTCTGTATCATCTGTTACATGAGCAGTGGGTGTGGGGAATATGGGACAAAATTCCAAGCCCCCAAGAGCTCCCCCTCAGAGAGAGGATGGGTGAGAAAGTAACCGTGCTGAATAGCAAGAATTACCACCGGTCTCAGTTCTGGCACCTGACAGAGGTGAAGAAACATACCTGAATATCAATAAGCCAGCCCACAAGGGTTTTTGGTCTATATTCATGTTATCTGAAAAACCTTACTCAGAGAATTTGATTTAAAGCGATCCCAGGTTGGTAGATACCCTAGGTCCTTGGGTAAATGACCTAAACTATACACATACACACAACACACACACACACACGCACACACACACACGCACACACACACACACGGTTAAAAAGGCTACTTGACTGAAGAGCAGCAGAAACAAGCAAAAGTCTGTCCACAAACATACCAACAAACGCTTCAGATACAATCCAGATGCAAAGTATACATTACATAGGTTTATTAAGTGCTTAGAAACAGAAGAGAAGCTTGAAAACTTAAGCAGGAAAACAACCAATAAGACTAAAAAATCCAGTAAGTGAGGACAATTAAATAGCAGAATAGAAACTACCAAAGAGAGAACACTTCTATTACTCAGGGTAAAGAAGCGTTTCTTAGACAAAAGCACAAACCATAAAACATATAATAATAAAATCCTGTCCTCATAAAGCACTTCCTGTATGTATGCCAGGCCCCATTATCAGCATTTTACATGTATAATCGCATTTAATCCTCCCAATAGCCCATTGAGGTAGACACTATTATTATCCCCATTTCACAGATAAGGAAACTGAAGCACTGAGACATTAAGTAGCTTTCCCAACATCACACAGCTAGCAAATGGCAGTGCTGTGATTTCAATCCAGGCAGCCTGGCTCCAGAGTCTGTGCCCTTGAGTAAAGGTATACAAATTTGACTACATCAAAATTTAAAACTTTAATAGAGCACACAGGACTTTTAGGGCAGTGAAAACATGCCATATGATACAACGGTAGGTGTATATCATTATAAATTTGTCTAAAACCATACATAGAATGTACAACACCAGGAGAGAACCTTAATGTAAATGATGGACTTTGGGTGATAATGTAGGTTCATCAGCTGTAACAAACACACACTGGTGGGCGATGTACAGTGTCGGGGAGGGCGGCCATGGGGAGGGGAGAGGGTCTAGAGGAACTCTCTGTACTTTCCCCAAATTTTGCTATGAACCTAAAACCTGCTCTAAAAATAAACTAAGAAATTTTTCATCAGATACCATAAAGAAAACGAAAAGACAAACAAACTGGGAGAAGATAAATATTTCCAGCATATTTAACTATCAATATACTGGTATTCAGATTCTATACTTCTCAAGCCAAACTGGCATTGAGCCATTTATGTTTTGCTGGTCATTTTCCAAATAACTGCCTAACCCTGTGGATATCACCATGGATTAATTTCCACAACTCCCTTCATTCAAGTTTAATTCCTCTCAGAATCCAAGTTTACCTGGGGAAGGTTTATTGGCCACTACCAATACCCTTTGTCTTTGAAAATCCCTGTCCCTCAAATTTTCTTTAAAACTGATTTAATGAACACATTTCTCCGAATCCTCAACAGTTCTCTGGAGACACAATTGGCACGTAACAATATTTCAAAGATTGGACTCTGGCTCCACCAGTCACTTGCTCTGTGAATGTGGGCAAGTTACTTAAACTCTCCATGCCTCAACTTTCTCATGTGTAAAATGAGACAATCAACAAGCACCTCCTAGGATCACTGTTGGAACTGACTCAGCTGATGTAGGTAAAAGAGCACATCCTGGGAGTTCCCCAAAAGATTATATATAAGAATTACCATATAACTCAGTGATTCCATTCCTAGGTATATACCCAAGAGAAATGAAAACATATGTCCACACAAAACGTGTACACAAATGTTCATGGCACTATTAAACATAATAGCCAAAAAGTAAAAGGAACCCAAATGTCTACCAACTGATGAATGGATAAACAAAATGTGCTTTATCCATACCACGGGATATTATTCTACAGTAAAAATGAATGGAGAAAATGAAGTACTAATTCATCCTACAGCAAGCATGAATCTTGAGAACACTATGCTAAGTGAAGAAAAGCCATTCACAAAAGGCCACACTTATACTAGATGTTCAGAGTAGACAAATCCATACAGAAAATAGGTTAGTACTTGCCCAGGGGCTTGGGGGAGGGGAGAATGGAAAGTAACACTAAAGGTACGGGGTTTATTTTGTGGTGATGAAATGTTCTAAAATTAGATATGGAGATGGTCACAAAATTCCGTGAATATGCTATAATCCACTGAATTGGAGACCTTAAAAGTGTGACTTTTATGGTATGTAAATTATAGCTCAATAAAGTGGTTATTTTTAAAAGAACATACCCGCAGGACTTGATACACTGTAAATGCTCAGTAGCTATTGTTATTTTGATTTTGTTTAGTAATCTATATGTCTTCTAGCATCCCTAAATTATTTTGACCAATCGAGATATTTTCCAACACATATATATGGAATCTAAAAAAAAAAAAAAGTCATGAAGAACCTAGGAGCAAGACGGGAATAAAGACACAAACCTACTAGAGAATGGACTTGAGGATATGGGGAGGGGAAAGGGTAAGCTGGGACAAAGCGAGAGAGAGTGTCATGGACATATATACACTACCAAACGTAAAATAGATAGCTCAGTGCTTTGTGACCACCTAGAGGGGTGGGATAGGGAGGGTGGGAGGGAGGGAGACACAAGAGGGAAGAGATATGGGGACATAGGTATATGCATAAATGATTCACTTTGTTATAAAGCAGAAACTAACACACCATTGTAAAGCAATTATACTCCAATAAAGATGTTTAGAAAAAACAAAACAAAACCAAGTTATGGCTCCAAAAAGCCGTATGCAAGGAACAGCATAAAGGGCCCCCATCTTGAGGGAAGAGACAGCTGTGCTCTGGTGTGTGTGGGAATTTGGGAGGACCCTGGGGTGCAGTAAGCTCCAGAGCGATTTGAGAACTCTAAGGGCTGCCTTGTGGACATGAGCAGCAGGTATCAGCCTCTGGGGCAATTATGAGAGCAATAAATTAAACCAGCTACATCCATTCCCCAGCTAGGCGCCAGTCCCACTCCAGGCACTGTCTCATTTAATCCTCACTCTCTCCTGGGAGTTTGGTTCTATTCTTATCCCCATTTTTCAGATGACACAACTGAGGTAGAAAACAGCTCCAGAACCCATGCTCTTCACCACTGTCATGACATCTGCCACACAATCCCTGGACCCAAGAAATTTTTCCCATAATAATCATAATAATAGATAGAATATAAGCTTACTACACTTGAGGTGGTATTCTAAGGGTTTTACATATTTCATGCATTTAATTATCATAACAACATTGAGATGTAGTACTGTTTTCAGATGATACAACTGAGGCACAGAGAGGTTAGATGACAGACCCAAGGCCACACAGCAGGCAGGTGGCAGAGCTGTACTTTCAATCCATATAGTCTGCCTACCAGAGTCTGCCCTCTCAATCACTCTGATGTACTGCTTCTCTATCTGACACATATAGTACTGGCTTCATCCCCAAAACTTGTCTAAATCCTCAACATACAATCTTTTAAATCTTCAAAACAACACTATGAAATAGGTATTATCATGAAAAATTGTAATTTAAGTAGAAGAAATTAAGCATACTACTATGTCCAAGTTTATTCAATGACCAAGTTTCGAAACTAAGGCAATTGGTTCATGTCAAGGTGATTTGGCCCTGGAGTCCACGCCCTTAACCACAACTCCACACTCCCTCAGCAGTAAGTAAAATTCCTGGAACTAGGGACTACGTTTATCATCATGCAATTGGAGATAAAGCTAATGCTGAAATGCTCAGCAAAGTTTAAAATGAAACAAAATAATACAAATAAGCAAAAACGAAACAACCTTCCACCTGCAGGCCTAAGGAAGGGATCACCAGACAATGTCAGAGGACCCAGGAATAAGGTGGGAAGGATATTTGATTCTCCCAACCTCATGCTTTGATTATATACTGAGGTGTCCCCGGATATCCTCTGGACAATATATCCATTCTGCATTTAACAAACTGATTAGTAGCGTTCACTCAAACAACAGGCTAGTGAGCCCAGTTCTCCCCCATTACCCAGTAGCCTTCCAACCCATGTGCCTCCAAAGTCAAATGATGCAAGTTGTGCCCCGCATTAGATGCAGGTTTCAAGACTGCCCAGCCCTGCACACACACGCCCTCTCCTCCCAAAGGACTTGTACTGCTTTGAAAAGGGCCTATGAAACCCCCTCTCTGCTACTCAGAGAACACCTGCTCAGAGCAAGCCAGGGACTAAGGCTCACTTCCTTGCCTTGACACTCAGGAGCAGGCAATGTTCCTCTTTTGTAGAGTGGGGGAAAAAATCCACTTAAAGCCATAATTCTCTCATCCAATCTAATGACATGCCCAAGTCTTGGGCTTCTTCCTCACCTCTCCTCACTGCTGCCAATATTTGGGCTATTTCTTTGCACCTCCACTCTCAGAGCTGAATGTGATCAGAAGACATACAGTAAAATACATTGTACTGGGGTCCTTTTTAGCACTGTAGTTAGTTACAAGTTTGGGAGAAGACTGACATTATTCATAAAAAATGAACTCTTTGCATCATCTACGAGTATCATCCAGGGCTCAGAAAGACAGCCATTTTGCAACTTGCCAGTGTGCATCGATCTGAAATAAATTACAGATGGTACATTTGTCCTCATGAATTATCAGTTATACTCACGTGTTTATATGTCCTAAAAATAAATCTACAGTCTCAGAAAGGCATACATTCCCAGCAAGTGACACAGATTTACACACCAGCATCATCAACTTCGTAAGGAGACCTTATCCTTCTCATCAATTTTTTCTTGGTGCCAGCAGAGATTCACAAGTCACAGTCAGAAACAGTACTATCAAAATGTATTTTTAAGCCCATTGTGTTGTTTTGACAAACTAAACGATTAATTAACAGCAATCTAACAAACAGATCTCTACTTACATCTTAGAGTGAAAGAAACACACAGATCGCCATAACCATTCTACCGTCACCATTACTGAGGAAGAATACTGCCTAATTAATTATAATTGATCACAAAGATTAGATTCAAATTCCACTAACAGGGCAGAAGAAGCCCAAACAGAGGAAATAAATCAGAAAACTATTCTCTGAATTCATAATGAACCAACAAGCTTTGGAGATAAACAGATTTGTTTTAATTGTAGTTTTTAAAAACGAATTTAAGAACATTTGGAGGCCTTTGAAGAGAGAATACGGAGTGGGGAGAGGGGTAGAGCCAAAAGCAGGGAAGTACGAATTCAAGTGAACACCGAAGTTCTCACCTCTGGCTCCGTATTCAAAATCTGTAAGGTGTTCACCAACGTAGGGGTCAGGCACAGGACATGCGCGTGTCACGCGGCAGAGGTGGCCCTGACTGATACTTCCTGTTGGTCATATTCTCCCTGATCCAAAGGCATGTCCCTGCAAGCTGGAAGACTCTCCCCGCAGCTTTCTTTTATCTACTTTTCCTTCCCAGCATCCAACTCCCCTTCCTCTGACTACAGAGGCCCCTCCCCTGGCCACAGGCATGTGAGAGTGAGACAGTGGCCCTCACCTCAACTCACTCCCCAGCCCCAGTGCAGTATGTGAGCCAAGGAGAGGACTCGAGACCCAATCTAGGTGCACCAAGGGCCCTCAGAAAGATTTGAAAAACCAGAGCTTGGAGAGAGAAGTCCCATCTCATACTCAACCCCATTTCTTCTTCGGTTGTGAGGTTGCAAAGAAGCAAACTGCATGAGAGCTGTGGAGAGTGGAGATGGGGACTGTGGGCCCAGCTCCAGGCCATGGGTCCTCCTCAGCACTGCTCTGGTTCCTGGGCATTCATTCAGTTTGTCTGCCTCGTTTTTGCTTTACTAGTTCAAGGTGGGTTCTAAAAGAATCCCAACACTAGTTGGGAAGTTAAGCAAATCCAGAAACTCCTCAAATAAAGAAGTGTCCAACTACAGAAATAGTCTGATACAGAACCGTGGCAATTCTTGACCAGACAGAAGCTTTTCACAAATTCCTGGCGTGGCTGCTGGAATTTCACCTCCCATATGGGCTACGATGAAGCTACAGATATTACAATCAAGACTGGGTGGTGGAGCGAGCTTGAACTTCATAACGAAAAAGATCTGGCTACAAGTTGTGATTCCTTGATCTTGACAAAGTATCTTAACCTTTCTGAACCATAGTTCTCCCATTCATAAAATTGGGATGATTATCCCTCACTGGGGTTTGTGAGAATTAAATGAGGTAATGCATAAAGAGGAAGTAAATAATAGTGTCTGGAACAACATATACAGACTCCCAACTTACCTGCAGCATCAGTCTGCCATTATTGTCGCTTTCTTTCTCTCTCAACAACTGAGCACGATAACATGCACCCTCTTTCTCCTGGAACAAGAGAACATGGCAAATGAGTAATTAGAAGCTAAAATCCTATCCCATCTATAGAATATTAAAATCTGATTTTAGCTTAGAGCTTGTTGGATTTGATAGATGTACAAGAAATGTTCTTGCATTTATTAATATAGTTGGTTGCATTAATAGTGACCTCACTAATTTAAAATAACTTGGGATACGGCCCAGCCCAATATGGGATACTTTTTTAAAGTATACTTTAATTAGTTTCAAACCTATTCAGTAACTGAAATAATTCAGAAAGGAATTGCCTGAGAAAACAGATGATGTGATGCAGTGACAAAAATGATTTATAATCAGTATATCAAAAGTTGGTACACAAAATATCAGGTTAATTCCTGTCATCTATGGTGGAACAGAAAGGGATCTGACCTTGTGCCAGAAAAGCTGACTTCTCTGCATCTTTACCTATAAAATGGGAATTAAAATGCCTAAGATATGGGTTTAATGTGAGGCTTAGAATTCAACAAGTTAGAATAAAACTGCAAAGCCCGTGAGACAGGTTTATATGCATCCAGCTCATGACAGTATCCCGAAGTCCAGCACAGTACCTGACACTTGGCGAGCTCTCAAGAAACACAAAAACAGATAAATGAATGTGCAAGTACATAATGCAGAGCTTAGCACGTAAGTTATCAGGACTCGGCATTTCAGGAGACAACTCCGTGGCCTCCAGCCCTTGCCTGACCTTTCAGGTGTTCATACAGAACCTTCAGGGCGTTGCTCTAGCTCACGCTGGCTACCTTTACTGCTGTTCACCCACTGGAAAGGGCTTTTAGCAACCCTGTCTGTACCCCATGAGCCTGTCATGTTGGCCCCATTTTTTTGGACCAGAGATGGTCATTTGACCCAAGAAGATTCAATCTGATTTTCCCAACTCAGAATTTGGAATAGGGACTAAGCGACTCTAGTGCTTTCCAGGTCACTTGCTAGAAAAGTAACACGTAAGCTGAGGAACTATGATGAATCATATTCCATCATGTGGGTCAAAGAAGCAGGTCTGAGAGAGAAAAACAAAGAGACTTTTAAAAAGAGACAAATAATCCATTCCTAGTTCTCATCTCTAGTTAAAGTCTAACTACTTCCCTGCCCTTGGGATCCATGAGATGTTCTCTATATTCTTATGATAATATTTCCTCCCATGCTAGCTTGCAGTCTGAGCAAAATAACTTTTATTTAATACAACAGGGAAGGGATAAGCAATCAGTAAAAAAAATTCTTACTGCAAAATAAACAAATCAGGGCTTCCCTGGTGGCGCAGTGGTTGAGAGTCCGCCTGCCGATGCAGCGGACACGGGTTCGTGCCCCGGTCCGGGAAGATCCCACATGCCGCGGAGCGGCTGGGCCCGTGAGCCATGGCCGCTGAGCCTGCACGTCCGGAGCCTGTGCTCCGCAACGGGAGAGGCCACAACAGTGAGAGGCCCGTGTACCGCAAAAAAAATAAACAAATCAGAAGGAGTAAACAAGCTTTGCCCAAGCTACATTTATTTTCTTGGTATGGTGCTGGGTTGACGTAAGCTTGGGTTAGTGAGAGGAGAGTTAGATAACTACTTATTGCAGGTACATAAAGAGCTCAGAACTCTTCTAGGACTATGTGACCACAGTATAACACTTACTTAAATTACCTGATTTTTAAAAATATTTATTTCGTGTTACTACTACTACTACTTACTTACTTTTTATTTATTTATGGCTGCATCAGGTCTTAGTTGCGGCATGCGGGATCCTTCGTTACAGCGCGTGGGTTTTTGTTGCGGCACGCGGGCTTCTGTCTAGCTGTGGCGCTCAGGCTCCAGAGAGCGCTGGCTCAGTAGTTGTGGCACATGGGTTTAGCTGCCCGGCGGCATGTGGGATCTTATTTCCCCAACCAGGGATTGAACCTGTGTCCCCTGCATTGGAAGGCGGATCCTTAACCACTGGACCACCAGGGAAGTCCCCCATGTTACTAGCGTTTCTTGCTTCTTGCTGACTATGAAATCTTGAATAAGTCACTTTTTCTCCCTGAGGCTCAGTAACCTCTTCTGTACGGTCGGAGTGAAAATACATGTTACTACTTCTAACAACTATTTTCACTCTTACTGTACAGAAGAGGTTACTGAGTCTCAGGGAGAAAAAGTGACTTATACAAGATTTCATAGTCGGCCAGAAGCAAGAAACACTATATAACCCCCAGCTTTCTGTCTATAAGTGCCATGCTCATTCCATACCAGGCTCAAGGATGGGAGAAAAACCACAGGGATATTTGTACTTCAGGGCAGTAGATCCCAATCATTTTAGTATGGAGAAATGTTTTTAAAGTCAAAAGATTTTCAAAGATCTGCACTTCAGAATAGGTATACTTTTTAATATTCACTTACTGAGAAAAAAATCAATGAAAATAATTACAATAATGTCAATACTGCTTTAAAATAAGTTTCTATATTATTAACCAGTAAAACAAATTGAAATTTTTGTGTTTACGTATGCTGGAGTAGGGGTAAAAGAGAGAGAGAGAAAGGATGTAATTGAGCAGCCAACCTATTTTTTTAATTTACTCTACATATAGTGGCTGGTATACTTAAAGATTCAGGATCCCTATGATTAAATCAAGATCTCCCAGGGAACCCTGGCCCTTAAGAAAAAAGCCACTCCAACACGGAAAACTGACTGTTCCTAATTTTAGATATTTCTGAAGAGGTTAATTTTAGACTCTTCAAAAATGGCTTCATTTAGTAAAAATGTTTGGAGACAGCCTTGCCTAACCCATCTCTTCCTAAGTAGGAAACCTGGATTCGGGATTTTCTGGGTAGGGGAGGAAACTTGGGTTTAGTACAAAGGGTTTAGTCAGGAAAACAGAAGCCACTCAAGATATTATAAACGGGAAGGGATTTCACAAATGAATTAGAGGCATACACAGTTTTCATGAGGGCAGAAAGAGTAAAAGTCAAGGAGGCCACTGCTGTCTTTTGGAAAACCCAGAAGTGCATGAATCATGAGGAAGCTGTCGGCAGAGACCACAGCTGCCTGCAGCAACAAGAGGATGCCCAGAGCACTGGCTAAACCAGCTATCTGCAACTGCTGTGCTTGTGCACCTGCCCACAGCTGCAGCCAGAGAATAAGGGCTTCTCCTTCCCTTCCTCTTCTGAATTTCATGGCAGAATATAACCTGGAATTACGCGGATAAGGATGCTGGGAAATGTAGTTCTCAAGTCTTCTTTCCTGTGATTATATAAGGGGGAAGGCTGATGTTGATTTGATAATAGATTACCCAGTACAACCTACCGCTTTTCTCAACTCAAATCCATAGAACCCTTTTAACCCATGTTTATCTTCTAACCAACACTAGCAACAATCTCATGTGTGTCTACCCAATATGAGGCATCTGCCTCTCATACAAATGTAGATGCAACTCATCCTCTCCTGCAAAAGGAGAGACTCAAAGTTCCTTCAGGAACCATATCCGTCTCTGAGTAGTGTTAATTCCTCTTCTACTTTGGTCACAATCTTTCTTTGGTAGCCAGTAAACTAAGGATTAAATTGTAAGATTAATCACAACTAACACATCTCATATAAAACTGTATGGAAAAGATAGAAGAAATTGGCATATGAGACATCTGTATCTCATATATCTCAAAGCAAATGTCTGTATCTCAAATATGTACCTCAAAGCAAAAAAAAAGATAAAACACATAACATAGTCCTCATTTTGCAAGTGTTGACAAGACCATGAACTTCCTTCTTCTACCACCCATTCCATGTTCCCTTTATAATCAATCAGCATCTAAGCCAGCCATATCTATTTATCTGCTGGGATGACCAAATCTTCATTCCTGAAGGTGCCCACATCGGGTTGCTACAGACATCCATTAAATTCTACCAGTCAAATATGGAATATACCCCAGTAAATCCCCTGTGCCATACCTCTTTATGTAGCGGCAACCCCAATTCCCCTTCATAATCTGAGTCAATCACCAATGATACACTAACTCTTTCCTTTGTCTCTTGGTTCAGTGGTGCAAGGAGCCCTAAATGGTCAAACTGTTGCCTCAGCTTCCAGTGATAATTAATGTCATGTCCCCTGGTGAAAGGATTCTCTATTTGGGAACAAGAGTTCTAAACCACCAGAGTCCAAAGGCATGAAGCTGGGAAGCAAAAATTGGCTTTCTAGACCCGTATGTTCTGGCAATGGGATAAACGGTGTCATATACAGGTTGCTGTTTTTGAGTATTCAGTGCATCTTGCTTCTGAGTGAATGAGGGACAAGATAAAACCAGCCAATCCCATGAATGCAACTCTTTCCCTCACTCTCTTTTTATTTATTATTTTGGCTACAAAATAAAATTCCTCAGTCCGAATAAAAATATTGTGTGCGATACCAAGACAGTGAATAATGCATTCAATAAGTCCACAGATGGTGGTGCTGGCAGAAACGTTGCTGACAGAGAAGGCAGACCCATATCCATATTACGCATCTATTCCAGGGAGAAAAAAAATGCTGTCCCCTCAATAATGGAAGGAGTCCAATGCAATCAACTCACCACCAGGTGGCTAGCTGGTCCTCCTGGGGAACGTTGCCATATTGGAGCTCAGCTTTGGTCTCTGCCACTGACATGTTAACATGTTGGGCACTCAATGGTAGCAGCCAGAGCAGCCTTGATAAGGGAAAATCCACGTTGTTGAGCTCATGCATAACATCTATCCCTATTAATATGGTCACTTTGTTGATGAGCAAGTTGTGGAGTAGCTGGGGGAAGAAGCTGACAGCCGTCACAGATGAGGTCATCTAGTCCCTGTGATTACTGAGAGTCTTCTCTGCAGCAGATGCCCTTTGTTGAGCAGTCACATGGGTAACAATTATCCTTAATTCTATGCCCATTCGAACATGTCCAACTACATACCTCTTCTTCAGAGTCCTCTGTCCCTAAGCCTTTAACCTTGATATCCCCAAGTCTCTGACCATCCAGCCAAAGTTTTTGCCACTGCCTAGTATAGACCATCCCTCTGGCTAGCTCTTTAAGTCCTTCCCAGAAGAAGGTTTTCCGTTCCCTACTGTCCTCTAGGGCCACCCCTGCAATGTAACAGCAATCCATTCCGTGTCTGGTACTGGAACATCACATGGAATCATCTATAAGCCCAAGGCCCCAGGTTTTCCCTTCTCTAGTCAAATGACCATAAGCAGCTTCCCATGATTCCACAGGTGTGGGATGTGGGGGAGGCAGCAATACAGAAGAAGATTCCATGGGAGTCCAAACCACTTGCTCAAGCAACTTACTCCTGCCCCCAGGGCTTACTCAATTCCAGTCTCATCCATACCATTTCCACTTGATTATGGTATGCGGCAGCATATGCCCAACATCATGGCTTGGTTAACCAGATAACACTCAATAGACGATGGGCAGTTTGGGTTGCTTGGTCACATGTTGTCCAACAGTCAGAGATTCAGTCTTGGAAGCAAGCATGGAATTGTTTTCAACATGGTATCACTTTACTTTATAACCCTAGGGTCTTCACCATGATTCTCTAATCAGAGTTTTCCCGAGGATCCAGAAAACATTCCCCTCTGTCCCGGACAACTTACTAGGCCTGATTTCATAAGGCTCAAATCACAGAGCACCTTGCACTACAGCCTGCACATGCTGCACAGCCTTCTCTTGCTGGGCTCCACTCAAAACTGGCAGTCTTACGGGTTATTTGATAAATGAGTCAAAGTATCACATTGAAATGTGTTATTCAGAGAAGCTAACATTGCACTTGCAACTCATCTCTCACGTTCCAGAGGGGACAGCTCAACACCCCAGACCACTGAACTCCTATAAACTGCCCTAAAGTGATAAGCCCTGACTTTCCACTGGAGATATTTCCACCCTCGTGCACAATGTGCTGATGAAGACATCTAGAAAACTGCCACTCACCAAGGATGACTGGTAGGATGTCAACAATGTAGAAGACCAGCATGATGGCCTGTGGGTTAGTGAGATGATCAAGATTCCTGCAGACTCAATAGGACAGAGTCTGAGAATTGACACTGATGTGAGGTAAATGAAGGAGGGCAGACTGCTGTCCCTGTGGGTGAGAGAAACAGCCTCTGGTGGTCTTTGCTATTGACCAAAAACAACTGATAGATCAGTGGCTACATAGAAGGTACTAGAGACAAGATGGTTAGAAACACCAGAAAGGACAAGGCCAAAGCCATAAACAGAATGAAGATATCTGCTCTTGGAAAGAGACCATATCTAAAACTTTAGCTGAGCCTGGAGTTACCACACCTAATTAGGTTTAAAAGAATCCATTGTCTTTCCTCAAGATCTAGCTGTGTTCTATATAGGATAAACATACATATTAAATGGTGATGACATAAGGAGCACACTTTTGCATCTTTCAATGTTTTTTTGATACAACTAATTTTGTAATTTTCCAAGGGAATATAGCTTTTGGTTTATTATTTGTGTGGGAGAGACAATTCCATGGGCTTCTGTTTGGCTCTTCCTATGATGATTGCCCTAAGTTAGGCAGCCAAAGCAGGGATCTTCCAGTGGCCAAATATGTCTTCCAACTATGCATCTAGGAACTGGAGAAGTAACCACAGGGTGGTGTTGTGGATGCACTGCGCTCACTCTGAGATTGACTAAAGCTGAAAATCCATGTATTATCTGACTTTATAAATCCTTACTCTGACTGGTAGACCACAGCAGTGTATTGGATCCCCAGGAGTAGCATCCATTGAGAGCTAAAGTCTAGGAATTACAAAAAAATACGGGTTTTCTCACTTTTCAAAGGCACAGAGTCTTTGAGAAATGGCTGCATGAGCCTTTGGGGGAAGGCCAGAAGGACTGCTTACAATGTATATACTTGTGGCAATACTGTCGGGTTCTTCCTCAAGGGGAGACACTTCCCTTTTTCATTCAAGCATCTTTGGGTCAACTACTCCCAGCCTGGAAATTGTGTGAGAGAACTTTAATCACCATTTTTATGAAACAGATCAGGGCTCTCTGTTCACTAGATATATGGTTTCTCAGTTATTCAGATCAAATAAGACTCTAGGAGGCTTTCCATCTATTTCAGTCATAAGGATACCAAGATCAATGACCTATTCCTCCAAATCTCTGCATGTGAAATCATTCTGATTATTGCTCTGGCCCTGCCGTTCACTATCATCACCAAGAAACTCTTTTCTTTGGTAGTTAAGCACTATCATTTGTCCTCTGTCATTCCAGGATTCCAAACCCCCGTTTATTTAAGGGAGCTCATTTCAATCATGGCATTTCCCCGTACCATTCTTATCCTGTAGAGAACAACAATTAAAGAATTTGTCAAAGATACTGGTGTTCCCCTCAGTTATGCGTTTCCCCATGTTTCAGTAAAAAGAATGTTATCTAGGCCCTCCTGATGAATGTGAGTAATGGGGTCATGTATGATAAACCTAATCCAACATTTCTGCCTTGCTAAGCCTTTAGATTCATTCCTCTACATTTTACCCAGGAAAGTCTAACCTCTCAACTTCACTTACAACAAGCTACAATTAAGTCCACATTTATGTCCACCAAGTAAGCAACTGTTAGAGTCAGTTTCCGTTGTTTGAGATAAAACTTCAAATACATTTTGATAAATTCAGCCCAATCCAAGGCTATATTATTTCCTCCTCCTTGTATATAAATTTTAAGAACCTATTGGTAAAATCTTTTGGTGAATATGCAATCTCCTCCAAGTTTGGATTGTGTCCTCTTATCCCTGGAGGCTGCTGAGATCCAATTATTCGTTTGGATCTGGAGGCACTAAGAGAGAGTGGGGGTAAGCCTTAAGGATAGTCAGCTTCTCCTAACTGCCTTAGTTCCTTTTATTGCAGGGTGTTTAAAAATGAGGAGACCAACCACCTGAAAGATAGAAAGAGGAACTGCTTCTGCTGACAAGGAAATTCAGGATGATTTGGGGTTCAAGGTCCAAATATTCAACAGACTCCATCCAAAAGTCCCATTCTAACTCTAAGGATCCCATGCCTTCATTAAGCTCCCCTATGCACTGACAACCACTCATCCCATAGTTCTACAGCTTGCTATTTCCTTCTTAACATTCTATTACATCAGTCGCTTTGTCTCCAGAAGCATTATATCGAATAGACACTTAATTATGGACAAATATAAATGAAAATTTAACTAAGTTTTTAACTAAGTTTTTACATGAACTACTAGAATCCCAAGTTTCCCTGGTCATTTCTCATTTGAGTCTAACTAAACCAGATAACCTATCCCACATTCCATATTTGAAATTCTCTCTCCTGGATCCTAAAGCTTTATATCAAATAGGCTTTCATCAGTGTGATGGTTCATTTTATGTGTTAAACTGGAGGACGTTTTTGGATAAGATTACAACTGAAATTGGCAAGCTGTAAGTAAACAGACCACCCTCCTCCATAATCTGGGGGCCTCATCCAATCGGTTGAAGGCCTAAATAAAACAAAAAGCCCCAGCCTCCCTTGGCAAAAGTCAAATCTCCAGAAGACTACCCTTGGAATTTGTCTGCACCATCCTCCCTCCTGGGTGGCGAGGATGCCTGCCTTCATACTGGAACTGCATCATTGGCTCTATTCGTTTGCAGCCTGCCAGCCCACACTGCAGATTTTGGATTCACCAGCCTCCACAATTGTGTGAGCCAATTCCTTAGAATAAAATTTTCTCTCTTTCTATATACGTACACATCCTTTGGTTCTGTTTCTGTGGAGAACCCTGACGAATACAGTCAGGAAATCAGAAACTACTCAAGTGGAAAGAGATTTAATATAGACTTAGAAGTGTACACAACTGTTGTAAAGGTTGGGGATGATTCAAAGGTCAAGGAGGCTGGGGCTGGCTTTCAGACAATCTAGAAGTACAAGAATCACAGAGAAGTCACCGCTAATGATCTCAACTGCCTACAGCACCAAAGCAGGTGATTCTCAGGACAGTGCCCAGAAACCACTGATATGGCCCCATGTCTGCCATCTGCTGAGGCCCACACAATGTCTACAGCTGCCTTGGTAACTCATGACTTTTCTTTCCCTCTGGCTTCAAATCTTATGCAAGTACCTCTCATTGGCCAAAGCCACCACAGAACCTGCTGAGAAGGGAGTCTGAGAATCGTAATTCCAAAGAATCAGAACCATGGGATCATGGTGGGGCGCACGGGGTGGTCGTAGCTGTTCGTAAGGGGGCATAGATGCTGCTGAGCTGACAAGAGAAACAGAGAGCCTGTGGTGTGCCTACTGAAGACACAGAACCCCTGTGAAAAGCACAGCTCAGAACAGTTCCCAAACAAGCTACAGGAACACAGGAAGTTGGGGATGAAGTCAGCTTAGCAGTCACGTGACCAGCTCCTCATTTGCAGGTGAGGAAAACTAATGCTCAGAAAGGGGATGAAGCTTTCCTCAGGTCACGGTGCTAACTCCTGGCAGAGTCAAACTCTGAACCCAGAGATCATTTCAGATTCTTTCCACCACTCAGTGCTTGCATTTTGAGTTACTCTCTAAAGCCTCAACAAGTGCACAAGCTGTTCTCTCTCAAACACCATGCTCCTGGGTTCACCATCCTTCATCCCAGCAAGCTGCCCCCCTACTCTGGATAATACACCCTCCCACCATGTGCACATTAACAAATCACACCCTGAAGATCTGCTCCCAAGACACATTACTTTTAGTGGGAGGAGCTCTTAGAGCGCAGGGAACTATACTCAATATTTTATAATAACCTACAAGGGAGAAGAATCTGAAAAAGAATGGAGATTTTACATATATGTATCGTCTGAATCACTTTGCTGTACACCTGAAACTACCGCAACATTGTAAGTTAACTATACTTCAATTAAAAAAAGAAAAGATTCAGACATCCAAATAGTTCTCCTTTTCCAGTTTTCTTCCTTATTTCTTCTAGCCTCTGCTTTAGGACTCAAGTCTTCTGGTCACCAGAAAAGAACATTCTATCTTCTAAGGTAAAACTCACTTTCCATTTATCTATAAGAACAAATCATGACTCGACAGCTGCCCTGGACTCTGCCCATAAAAATCTCCCTAAATCAGGCTTTCCTTCCTCTTGGTCTACAAGCATCCCAGTAAGAACCACAAGCCTTCCTCTGAGTCTCAAATCCTCTTTTGGTCCCCTCACAAATCTGTTGCCACAGCTTCACCATCCTGGCTTGTAATCTCTGCCCAGATAAACATCAGCATAGCATATTATCCTATCTAACACCCAATCATACTTCAATTTCTCTGGTTTCAGATTAGAATAATTTAATCCTTTTGCAGAGGAGAAATTTGGCAACATTTCTGTCCTTTGGTGATAAGAGCAGCATTGTGATTTTGCCAGGCCTACAGGAAGGATAAGAGGGCTCTGTTAGATCCTACTTTGCCAGGCACCTGTACCCACCAGCCCTTGGGAAGGTTCAAAGGAGCCTAAGGAACAGCAGACAGACAGGAAGCATAGTGATGGCCAGGGCCAGGTGCTGCAATGCAAGACTAGCATAGGCTTTCTGGAAAAAGCAGGGCTGGACCTCAAGCCCTGTATCTAAGAGCTAAGCACTTACTATCTTCTCCCTGGACACATGGATGATCTTGCCTCAATGGCATGTGTGCAGAGACAGACAGAGTAGGAAATGCCCCAGGAAAGACTCAGACTCAACTTAGCAACCAGCTTCATAGCAGGAGGTCATGGAAGACAGAACACAGGACACAGCTGCCCAATGTGAACCCTGCCAACCGCTAAAGGCAGCCTAGAAATCCGGCCCCTCTGATTAGCCGCTCCTCTTCCTCAGGGCCAAAGGAGTGGCACCAGGAAGACCCTCACCCACAGAGCAAAGGTCAGGGGTCAGAGTGAATGGGCACCCCGAGTTTGGTCTTTGCTAGACCTGCCTCCCTTCTCCCTACGACATAAACCACCAAGTCTTCTCTCGTGCCAGGCAGTTGCTGGATTAAGGTGACTTGGCTGAACTCAGGATGAGAATGGAGTGTCTGCCAACACTTGTTCCTGATTCCTCTCCAGAACTTGTCCATTTCCCAATAGAACAAACACCAAAATAGATAAAATTTCACAACTCTCTAACTGACAGGAAGGAAAAAAATGTCCCTGTTCTGTTTAAAATGGTTTAGCAGTAAGAGGCTCCAGAGAGTTCTTGAAGAGATTGGCGCTGGCCATGCGTAGGCCAGAATGTACACGTTCCAATTATCTGACATCCTCTTCCAACACATCCAGGGCACTCTCTGCATCTCATTTGCATCAAACTCATTTTAGCACATTTTTGATTACTATTTTATTATTCCCTTTTCAATCCCAAACTTTCAATAGCAGAGGTTTATTATCTTAAGTAGTTCTTAGGCTTATAAGCAACCTTTACTCCCTACTTCCCCTCCAGCCCTAGTTTCCACAAACTACCCTCCCTCCCCAGGCCACTGCACACACGTTAAGTATTCCTCATTACCTATTACTGGAGTGAAGTATTTCAGATAAAATCATCAAAACTTAGACACAGAGGTCAGTTATAGAAAGGTGAGCCTCAAACTTGCTGAGAAGATATTCTTTTCTTCACACTCACCATTCCTGACGTCAAGGAATTAATTCTTTTTTTTTTTTTTTTTTTTTTTGCGGTACGCGGGCCTCTCACTGTTGTGGCCTCTCCCGTTGCGGAGCAGAGGCTCCGGACGCACAGGCTCAGCAGCCATGGCTCACGGGACAGCCGCTCCGCGGCATGTGGGATCTTCCCGGACCGGGGCACGAACCCGTGACCCGTGTCCCCTGCATCAGCAGGCGAACTCTCAACCACTGCGCCACCAGGGAAGCCCCGAGAATTAACTCTTTTATATAATCCTCAGTAAAACAATTCATGGTTTCCTGTATTGGTGATCACTATCACAACAGTGAAACATGTCCTCAGATTTTGATGATTGGGTCAAAGGTAAAAAGCAGGAAAAAAGAAGACCAGGGCAGTAGAGAGAACTGAACAGGACAGGAGAGTAGAGGAAAAACGTGGAACAAGACCAAGAGAAAGTACTGGAAGGGCCACAGGATCTCTCTTTAGTATCCCCCAAGGTTTAGTGTTCCAGTCAGCATGTTGGTCCACCCCTCGTAGACATAATAGGATCCTGGAGATCACACATCCCATATAGGAAGAGAGAACAAGGGACTTAGGTGCAGTCAAGTTGATGGTCACAGCCATGCAAATTTTAGTTTCCGAAACCCTACCCAGCTATCCATATCCCTCTGTCATTCCCATCTCCAGAACGCGTCTAGAATTTTGAAGTTTTTCACTAACCTTTCCTGGGCTGGTTGACCCATGTGGAATTTTCCACCATGGTGGGAGAACTCCCCACTGAGAGAGAATTACCAAGTTCACACATAGAGGTTAACAACCACCACGGGGAGAGGGCAATGGTTCCCACTGCATCTTTCACACCCAGATTCTAGAACTGAGACTAGAGGAGTGAGCAGACGTTAGGCTTTGCCAGACAGGTAAAAGATGAACTGTGAGGTGTCCCCTGCCAGAGGAGGCAAGGCCTTTGGTTAAATCGTAACAGCACAGCTGAGGCCATCTCAGGAGGAGGCTTGCCCCACTAATCCCTCCGGAGAAAACTGTCCATGTATGACGTTTCCACCTCATTAGAGCTTCAGTTCTTTTATTAAATAGTGAGCACATCAGATGGTTCTCTTTGGTGTGGAGGAACAGAGTCCCTGTTCTTGGAGGGGGATGCTGTGTATCCTCCGGAGAAAGTCCAGTTGGCTGTGCTAATTGCTGACAGATTTCTCACACATGTTATTTCTTCATCTGCCCAGGAAGTACATGCTGCACCACAGGAGATGTGGGACAGAACTCTGTTGCTAGGAATCTAAATGAGAGCGGCAATTAATTATTCACACCGGTAAAAGGAAGAAACTTTAACGAGCAGCCCAACAATGAAACCTACTCCGGGAAGTTGAATAAGATGAGGAGGAAAGAGAAGTCCCTGGTCACTTAGTCCCTCAACTGATCTTTAGGTGAGATGGGACCATGTTCTACGGCAGAACCAGAAAGGACCTGGTCTAAGTCCTTCATTTACAGATAATGAAACTGAGAGGTGGAAGAAGGAAGTCACTTGTCCAAAAACACAAAGAAAGTGACGTGGCTGTGAGCTCTTACTATGTGCTGTGTTCTAAGCATTTTATATCTACGTGCTCTTTTAATACTAACAATTCTACAAAGTAGGTACCTTACAGTGAAACTTGGCTGACTGTCAGTTGCACAAATGGTGCAGGAATGTCCTGCTCATCTGGAAACTCACCTAAGAGAACCTTCCCCAACTTAAATTTCTACAGCCAGCTTGCCTTTTCCCTAGACATTGCTACCTAAACCAGCACACACCAGACTCAAGAGGAACCAACCCTGAGTGAGCCCAGGCACAGATTTTTAATATGCCTACAGAGTACTGAAACCATGAGACAGGAGATAAAAGAACCCAGTTACACGAGAGACAAAGGAGGTAGCTCCATGCTATAGTATGACATTCGAGATTCAGGGTTCTTTTGGCCTCTGTTGCCTATCCTTGAACGCCTGCGATGAGCAAACTCAAATTTCTTTTCTTAGGCAAGCTTGAGTGAGCTTCTGCTTCTCGCAGAAATCAGAATTTCCCTATCAAAGCTAGCATGCACACGTGTGTGTGTGGGGGCACACGTGTGCACATGCTTGCATGTATGTGTTCATAACCACACAATGAATTGAAGCATGTCAAGTAAAAGGGGTTCTACTGAGAATATGAGAAAAGACTTGACTGAGGACTTGGAAGGTAAAATGTCTGTCCCGTTGGGAGTCACAGGGTATCTTCTGATCCAGAACCAACAATAATAATCAAAAGTAATGCCAATTAATACTAAAGTAACATCTGAGCTCTTCCTATGTGCTAGCTTCTAAGAATTTTACCTGCATGTACTCATTTAACCCTAACAACTTTGTAACATAGGTTCTATTGTTATCCCCATTTTATAAACAAAGAAACTAAAAGAGAGGTTAAGTAACTAGTCCAATGTTCTCCAGTAAGTGACAGAGCCAGGATTTGAACTCAGAGAGTATAGCTTCCTAGCCTGTGGTCTAGGTAGTGGATGGGCAAGAGAGTCTCTAGGTTCCTCCTTCTCTTTAAGGGACCAAAAGCCCAACAAGGGGCTTCAGAATTCCAGAAGGGAAAGGTGGGCCTCAGCAAACAGATCAGCCTCCTAGGTACTAGGCAAGTAGAGGGTTTAGGATAAAAATTTTGCAAAAATAATAATTGCTTCAATTTGTTAGCCCTTGTGATTTAAGCCACTGCCTCAGCCATAAACGATTCTGACTGCGTTTTGATTTTCACCTCAATGTTAAGTCCCACAGATCAACGATGTAACTGTGTCAGCCATGAGTGAGAGGCCATGCTCAGTCTGCGTGGAGCCAATGAGGATTAGTGGTTTGTGAGGAGGTGGATACTAGCAATATTTCATATCAGCCAATATGACCACGTATTTAGCCTTGTGAAAAACAAGATTAAAAATAAAGTTTGCAATTTTTAAAAACCCATATGTTGTTTTAATTGTGAAGAATTAGATTATTTTGTTTGTTTTCCATGCCAGGAACCCAAAATCAGCCTGCAAACTTATCTTGCAATTCAAACCAATTCACTACTTAGAGCCAGTCCACAATCATCTGTCTTACCTTCTCTTAATTCTTGAGTAGAAAAGATGTAACTCCTTCCCTCCCCACTGGCCTAAAGGGCCTATGTGGATCAGAAAAGAGGGATGGTTGCAAAAAGCAGAAGACACGAGACACAGAATGAAAGAAGCATCACTGTAGGTTATTGAAAAAAGAGTCACAGGCAGAGCTGGAAAGTCATACAAAATATAAACTGCCTAAAGAAAATAGATATTGGTTCAATGGAAGCTTCCCAAATTTTGTCTTATGTTTGAAGACAGAAAAGAAAATACATCCAACTTATCTGAGTTCAGGGTCTGAAGCAGCTGGCTCACGGGCTTGATTCCTATGAAACCTGTTCAAAGGAATAACCTGTTTTCCTGCTCATTAGGGATTGCGAACCAGATAATTCAGTTTCAGCCACCCAGCAATACTTTATAACCCAGAGAATATAAAGGAGGGATTGTGTTGGGAAAGCAAGATAGAAGAAGGAGCAACAGTCTCTTTCTGTGAAACAACACAGAACACATCATTTTCGACTTCAACAAGAAATAAAAGAGAATAAAGAATCTGGAAACCCAGAGCTTATAAATCTTTTTCCATTTCCTTCCTGTCCTTCATCTATTCCAAGGTGTTTTGAGAAACCAGGGCAATTACTAAAGATTATCTGGATCCCTAAAGTTTGCACAGAGTCTATATTCATGAGGAAAAAATTCTAGGAAGGGGAGAGAGAGAAGACAGAGCATGCATAAAGGTTCTAGAAAGGAGAACAAGTCAAAGTTTAGGACCATCAGCCATGTGACAAATACAGCACTGACCTTTACAGAGCAAGTTTTTAGTGACCCTCCAAAGTCCACCCATATCTCCTCATTTTCCTCTATGTTTGTCCCTATCCATGTAACATATAGATATCTTATGGTTTCATAGTACTTTTTCATTTACAAAGCACTTCCGCATTCATTAGGTCTCTTGGTCCTCCAAGCAATCCTATCGGCAGACACCATTACAGATGGCAACGCTGAGTTTCACAAAGACTGAAACTTTTGCCCAAGATGAGACAGAGCTCTATCTGGCTCTATCTGTCCATATATTAACTCCCTCCCTTCTCTCTGCTGCTTTAGCTGCCAGAATCCATCAACTCCTTTTAAAATAATCAAATGCAACATTTCATCTGGGTAACTAGTCCCTCTTTTTCTCTCAATCCATATGCTCCAAGTAGAGTTGACTCCATCCCAAGTGTTCTGCCTCAGATTTGTCCTATTGAATATCACATGCCCTTGGGATGGGGGAATAACTCAATCAGGACTAATAAGATGCAATCATATTTGGTTTGGTCTGCTGTAAACAAGAGGTGATCTCTTTTCCACTGGACTTACACCTCACAAGATGGAGGCCTGGTGCTTCTAACAACTACCATATGGAACCTGATATCGGAACCAACCCTGAAGGTGAGGAAGGCTGAGGGATGGAGGACAACCAGATCCACATGGCACTTTATGAGCCCCTGTATCAAACCACATGGGAAGGGCAACCCTCCATCTTTTCAGTTAGGTTAAACACCACATTTCTTTTCTTTTCTTAAGCTAGGTTGAACTGGGTTTTCTCTCATTTGTCCTAACTGATACATTACCCAATGCCTTGGGTATGTCCCTCCCCAAAATATTCCTCCAGACAAAGAGGAGGATCTTCCCAGATAGAAGACAAGGACATAAAAGGTCACACAGCCAGGACTCCAAGCTAAATACTCTCTCACCAGGTACTGAGCTATTTTCCCTGGCATCACAATATCTGATACTTAATTAAGACTTTTTTGTTATTGTTCTTGTTTATAATTTTGGATAGGTTATCTTTCCAAATAGACTCTTAGGATGGAAACGTGTTCCTATACTACACCTGTAGCCCTCACAATGCCCTGAACAATATGTACATGGCACACATTGTTTTTTTAATTTTATATATAGTATATAGCACGCATTATAGATACTCAAAAACCTTTTTACTGAATTGGCAAAAGGAAATACAAAGGGGGTAGGGATGACATAGCAGCAGTCAGATAGCCAAATGATAAAAGAATGAAGAGACGATAAAGTTAATTTCTATGATGTCCTTAATATTGGCCTTATGATTCAATATAAACTTTAAGAATTTTTTTTCAAAAAAAAAGCAGCACATCGTTTAAAAGTGGCAATGCCTCTATACTGAAAACTGAGAAACCAATAGAATATAGCAGAGTTCTAACCTCACAGTAGGCTTTCAACAAATTTTTATGAAATTTAATCAAGAGGCAGGCCCCAATCCAAGTTACTATGCCATGAAATATTCCCAGAAGGGCTTTCTTAATGACAATAAATAATCCAAAACATTTTTTCATGGTTTATTTTTTCATGTTTTATTCATATGTTAAAGAATAACAGGGGCTTCCCTGGTGGCACAGTGGTTGAGAGTCCGCCTGCTGATGCGGGGGACATGGGTTCGTGCCCTGGTCCGGGGGGATCCCACATGCCGCAGAGCAGCTGGGCCTGTGTGTCCAGAGCCTGTGCTCCGCAACGGGAGAGGCCGCAACAGTGAGAGGCCCGTGTACCGCAAAAAAAAAAAAAAGGAATAACAAAAATAGCAACAACTATTTTGTCAAATATCTACTATGTGCAAGACATTGCCAGACACAGAGAGATATTTTTCATATATTTACCCAGTCCTTTAAAAAATCTGCAAAGTATGTAGTACTATTGACTTTTTAAAAAATTTTTAAAAAGAGTACCTCAAAGAAGGTAAGTGGGAGTTCTGTTTGGGGAACTAGAAAACCAAATAAACCTCCTTACCAAAAATCACATAAAAATATGCGCTAAAATAATATAAACATCTGTGAAAGAGCAGGGCTTATAACAAACAGAGAAAATTCCAACAAAAGCAAAGAGGGATCTGAATCCACAGGAGTAAGTGTATGAGCTCAGCTGCAACAGTCTGGGAGATGGAAAGTGTTGCTGGTTTTGTAACCCAAGTCCCTTGGATTTTATGCCCAGACAGGGTCAGGAGATAAAGTAAGGCACAGAGTTGGAATTAAGTCACCTCATGTAAAACCAGGCAACTCAATAGGCTGTAAATTCAGTGAAAGGGTGAACTAAAAAACCCCATCTACTAGCACAGGGAAATAACAGGAAAGCTTTTTCTATCAAGGCCTGGTTGCTGATGGAAATAAAGTTTACCCTAAGAACTTGTAACCAGGAATAAGTCTCTGTGTGTTGAGTGTGCATTTACCACTCTCAAGCTCTAGGAACCATGAAAATGGTTTCTGGCCTGTTAATACCCCTAAAACACCTGAAAGAAAAAAAAAAAACTTCCTAAAGGGACATGCCCTCAACCCCAGCCATCCAGGATTCAAATAGAAAAAGCACTGCTGAATTAGCTTATAATCCAAAATTGTAAAACAAATTTAAAAAGTCTGCTCAATAAACAAAAGTCAGTATGTAAAACATATACCAGGTTAGACTCCAATATCTTCAAATGATGGACCTACCAGGGAAACTGCAAGATAAATATTTTAGATGGTTGATATAGATGGAATGGAAAATTATAAAAAAAGAAAAAAGACCTTATAAATGAATAACAGAAAAGTTTGAAAAAGAACAAATTGGAACATCTTAATTTAGTCGTTTAAATGAAAGGAAATTAAAGATATAAAGTTTTTGTTTCTGAAGCTTGATGGCGAGTTCCCAAGCATTCATTACAGTATTCTCTATATCTTTTGTGTCTCTAAACAAAATAGTTAATTTTGAAAAGTAAAAAATTAAACAAACTCAGTGAATAGGTTAAACAGATTAGATACACCTGAAGAAAGAATAATGAACATGAAAGTAACTGTAAGGAAATTAACCCAAAATTAAGTTTAGAGAACTAAAGAGATAAAAAAAATTTAAGATTGTGTTGAAGGGTATGGATGACAGAATGAAAACGCCCAACATATGTCTAACAGGAGTTCCAGAAAGAGAAAATAGAGAGAAATGGGAAGTGTATTAGCTTTAAAGATAACAGCACAGGATTTCCAAGTATTGAAGAAAAACATAATTCAGGATGAGCAGAATAAGTAAAAATAAATCCACACCTAGATACCCATTGTGAAACTCCACTACACCAAAGAACAGATCTTAAAAGCATCCAGAGAGAAAACCTAGGGTACCTTCAAATGATAATTAGACAATAAGAGATTTCTCAACAGCAACAATAGAAACAAGAAGACAAAGGAATAATATCTTTGAAACATTCAAAGGAAATAATGTCAACCTTGAATTCTTTACCAATCTAGATCACCATTCATAAATCATAGTGAGATAAAGACCATTTCAGGCACACTACGTCAGACAGCTTTCCACTAACAGATACTCGCTCAGAGCACCAATACAGAATGCACTTTAGGGCTTCCCTGGTGGCGCAGTGGTTGGGGGTCCGCCTGCTGATGCAGGGGACGCAGGTTCATGCCCCGGTCCGGGAGGGTCCCACGTGCCGCGGAGCGGCTGGGCCCGTGGGCCGTGGCCGCTGGGCCTGCGCGTCCAGAGCCTGTGCTCCGCAGTGGGAGGGGCTGCAGCGGTGAGAGGCCCACATACCAGGGAAAAAAAAAAAAAAAAGGCTGTACTTTAGGAAGGATTCTCAACCCAAAAGGAAGGGCTGAAATACATGAAAGAATAATGACCAAATAAAATTGTTTAAAATGTGGTTAATCTAGATAAGCATTAATTGTAAAATCAATAATAACAATAATTGGTGAGTATAAAACCAGACAAATCTTAAATATTGAACGATAAAATGAAAAAAAAGAGAAAGGACAAATAGATTCTAAGATTCTTGTGCTGCTCGGGAGAAGAACAGATCTTTGTTAAGCCAAATATGCATGCTAAAATGTTAGGTGTGACCTTTAAGAAATGAAAGCAGAAGGCATGAATTTCAAATAGTAGAAGAGGGAAAGTGAATAAAAATAACAATATAAGGCAGTGAGAAAAGGGATAAAAGCAAGTAACAGTAGAGCAGTGAGTTAAACTAGGATTTCTCAAACTATAATGGAGAGGAATCACCTGCAGTTCTTGTTAAAAGGCAAATTCTAATTAGTAGTTTGGGGCAAGGTCTAAGAATATGAATTTTGCATAAGCTCCTGGATGATGTTGATTGATTGGTCTATAGACCACACTTTGAAAAGCAAGTTGGGAGATTATATTATTCCCCAAAATGTGTTGCTCATCTCTGGGCTGGATTATACTTTCTCCATCTCACTGATGGTCAGGCTTGCTCATGTATGTTGCTTTGGCCATGAAATAGGCAGAAGCGGTATGTGTTATTTCCTAGGAGAGGCTTAAAGAGCCATCATGTGCCTTTCCACAATTTCTTTTCCTTCTGCAATGAAAGTAGCAAAAATCAGATAGATGTAACTCAATCAGCCTGGGTCTGGGAATAAAGACACACTGAACAAAACTCAAGCTTGCTGCCTGGGTGAGCTTACATGGGTGAGAAGTAGAAAAGCTTCACTGATGTAACATACTGTGATTTGGGGCTATTTGTTACTGCAATGGAACCCAGTATATTCTGATTAATACAAGCTGTGCTGTATACTATAGGTGTGTTACACTGAGTTTAAAGAACCACCTTCCATCACTTATTTGAGTGGGGACTTTGGTCAAGATATTTAACTTTTCTGGACCTCAGCTACTTCATCCACAAAATGGAAATAAAATTTACTTGCCTGAAGGTAGGATAAAACCCCATAAAACAGCTCAGAAATAGTCTGCTTATGAATGAACTAGGTCCCAACAACCGCTTCCAAAAAGAAGAAAATGGAGAGGAGAGAGGACGAGAGAAGAAAGATGAGGCGGAGGAGGAAAGGGAGGAGAAAGACAAGTCTAAATGACTTGTTCAAGATCATATAGCTAATAGGGTAGTGGAATGATACACCAACCCAGGCAGTTTCACTCCAAAACCTATTCCTTTTCTACTCTGCCACGCTGATGAGGCCAATATGAATGAACAGATTTCGTCACTTTGAATAGTGTTTAGTTTGGAAGGGCTGCCCCCAGCCCTGACCCTCAATCTCTTTCTGAGCACACCTTCATTCATCCCCAACCTCTTTTCTCCCCATCCAGTTTGACCGCTTCTTCACCCTTCCTAATCCCAGAGATCAGAAGCAGATGCCATGGCTTTGGCAAAAGAGTCAGAGTGAATACCACTATGAATTTTAATGGATGAGGGCAGATGGGAATCAAAGGAAAGAGCATCCTCGGAACGCCACCTTCTTATATTTGCATCTGAAAATCTGCTCTGTCTCCACTGAGGAAATCATCTAATTACACCTTCAGCTTACTAGTCAACAAATTAATAATATCTGTCAAGTGCTTTCTCAGAACCTACAATTGTGCTCACAGTTGCATGATCTGGGAACAGGAAGAAATTAGCCAGTGATGCTGATAATACTGGATGGGAAAACACTGCACATGATGAAAACTTAGAAATGGAAAACAAAACCCTAAGGCTCAAAATATATAAAGAAGAGATTGAACTTGAAAAAAATGCAAACTGTATATAAACTAAGATGCATCATCTTGGGAAAAATTATTCCAAAGCACAAATATTCATTGAGAAGAAAAAACAGATAGGCTATGTAAAATAAATAGCTAGTGGGAAGCAGTCGCATGGCACAGGGAGATCAGCTCGGTGCTTTGTGACCACCTAGAGGGATGGGATAGGGAGGGTGGGAGGGAGACGCAAGAGGGAAGAGAAATGGGGATAAATGTATATGTATAGATGATTCATTTTGTTATACAGCAGAAACTAACACACCATTGTAAAGCAATTATACTCCAATAAAGATGTTAAATAAATAAAGTCATTTGTGGGAAAAAAATAGGCTGAATGGGACTAAGGAGTGACAGGTAAGAATGAATGTTGGTGATAAATAGGAATAAGATATGAAATCTCAATGTGCTAATCTAACAAAAAGGGCCATTGCTTTTTTTTTTTTTTTGGATTATATAAGAAAAGGGCCTACGTCCCAGAAAAAACAAATGATCATTTATCTTTAAACAACTGATTAAACTGTACCTAGAATACTGCATACTGCATTTGTAGCAGCTTGGAAACTATTAATAAGTAAGACAGTGGAGGTTGTTCTGAGTAGGACGATCCGGACAGTGAATGGGTAGGCAACTCAGAGGCAACTAACACTTGCTCGGTGCCCACTGTGGGCAGCTCTGTCTTGAGTCAAAAGGTATAAAGAGTTTCCAGTCTAGTTTGGTTTCAGCCCTGACTGCACTCAGAGGAAAGAGCATACATTAACTTTACTATTTTTAGCCCTGGACAGGAGTGGAAAGCTTCCAAAGAAGCATAAATCACACACACGTTTTTCTGATTTACTTTTAATCTCAGGAGTTGGCTAACTCCATCACAAGAGCCAAATCTGTAACACTGGCCTTCATCTCCGCTGCCTTTGTCAGGAGGGCTCAGAAATATAAACTGAGTGATTAGAAAGAGAGCCCCTTTACTTTCAGAATCAACAGTATGGTGTGTTTGCAAGGCTGTCTAACAGCTCTCCCCTAGTCTCTCTGCTGTTGTTAGAATCTGCTCTTTCAAATCAAACTGCTCCTCCACCAAGGCCCTGCCTCTTCTCCCTAAATGCTATAGGGAAAGGTAAAAAAGTTTCATGATGCCTCTAACCAACAGCACAGTACCATTTAGAGTGGAAATTTTCCTCACAGCCTCTACCCAAAGTGCAACCTGGGACATTAGCCACAACTATCCTCAAACTAAGACAATGAAGGGAGGTACCCGTCGGGGGCCTAATGAAATCTCCATACAAATAGGGGGATAGTGGTACAACTGGGAATGCAAAGGGGAAAAAAATGCATAGACACAAGATGGAGAAGTGACTCTGTGTAGGAATGAGTAAGAAAGACAGCCTAGAAATCAGCAGGGATCACAGTCTGACCAAGAAATAGCCACGTGTGGGCACTAGAGTTTAAACGGGCTGGAACACGGGTCAGTCCTAAGCTTAGCAATATAGAAGAGTTAATACAGCTAATACTTTTTTCACACCACGCACTGTACTAAGTGCGATGCAGACATCAATTCACTTGATCTTTAGACCACAACTGGATTATCATCATTCCCATTTTAGAGATGAGGAAATGCCACAGAGAAAGATAAACAAGGTGGTGGAAGGTCACAGGGCTAGAACTTCTGCAGAAGTGAGATTTGAACCCCGGCGGTCTGACCAATGACACATGCGTGAACGCTGCATCGCGCGGCCTGCGGCACTTGTGAGCACAACGTGGTGGCTAAAGGAAGAGCCACAAAGAAGAAGGAAAGAAGTTTTTAAAGTAAGCGTTACAAGGTTAATTTTTTTTAAGTCAGTCTATTTATGCTGGGGAAAAGAAAAAGGAAGGAGTACTCCCTGGAGGAGAAAGAGAAGGAAGAAGGAAGAAGGAACAAGGTGCATTTTTTATTCATTTGAAACCCTTGCATTCCAGCAATCTGCTTGAAACAGGCACATGGGTTTTGACACAATTACTTGGGAAGTTTAAATGAGTTGTTCCAATTGAAGGATTAACAAGATAGGCTTGTACTTATTTGAGCATGTCAAAAATAATAAATAAATCCATTTTCCTATACTGTTTTATGTTTTGTAGGCAAAAGGCATTTGGGAGGGAGGGATGTATGTTGCAAAAATTAATAATGCCAAGAAAAAAAGGAACCTTGAATAGAAGCACTTCTGGCTTCCACATGATTATCTTCTCTTTCTGAATGTCCACTTCCTGACCCATGACCAGGGCCTCAAAAGACATCTAATAGACATCACCATGTATCAGATGCTATGTGAGATATTCAAGACACATGATTCCTCCCCAAATGAGGCCACAATCTCACAGTTCAGAAAAGAAAAATGTAGAAATAAGAGAAACACAAGAGAAATAACAAATTCCAAAAAGGGGTGGGGGGAGAATTGGCTGCATAAATTTACAGGACAGAAAAATTATATCTGATTGGAGGACTCTGAAGAGGTTTTGAAGGGAAAACTGAGATTGGATTGAACCCTAGGGGGGACTGTGACCAGGAAAAGGCATTCCAGGAAAGAGGATAAGCATGAATGAAGGTACAGTAATAGAAAATAACAATGCATATTTGAAAAATATTGAGGGCCATAATCTGGCCAGAATATAGGATGCTTACAGGGTAGAAATGGCCAACAGAGGTGAAAAAGTGAGTTGAAACCATACCGTAGAAGATCTTAAAATTTTAACTTTTGACAAAGATAGCTATTAAGGTTCCCATGCAGGAGAATAGCAAGGTCAGAGGCAATATGCTGCAGAAAAATCACTATGCTAGTAGCAGTATTAAGCATGGATTGAGTAAGAAAAAGACCTGAAGTAGGGGGCTGAGAAATGTTCACCCCTAAGCTATGAACTATGCCCTCAGTCATACATGACACCATTTTCAAGGCCTGCCTTTGGTCACGTAAGGGTTAAGGCAAGAGAATATACATGAATCCACATGCCCCACGTGGAAAACAAAGTCCATATGAAGTAACATATGAAGACGGCACCACAGTGCCAGCCTGCGGGGCAGTCTCTGCCATCTGTCCTTAAAATTAAAGGCTTCCAGGGGCTTCCCTGGTGGCGCAGTGGTTGAGAATCCGCCTACCAATGCAGGGGACACGGGTTCGAGCCCTGGTCTGGGAAGATCCCACATGCCACGAAGCAACTAGGCCCGTGAGGCACAACTACTGAGCCTGCACATCTGGAGCCTGTGCTCCGCAACAAGAGAGGCCGCGACAGTGAGAGGCACGCGCACAGCGATGAAGAGTGGCCCCTGCTCGCCGCAACTAGAGAAAGCCCTCGCACAGAAATGAAGACCCAACACAGCCAAAAAAATTAATTAATTAATAATTTTTTTAAAAAAATAAAAGGCTTCCTCCTCACCCTTTGGTTATGTTCTTGGACTCAGATAATCTCTTCCCATTCTGTTTCTGACCCTCTGCTAAAGTTTCAGTATCTCTCCCCACTTGTACTTTATTTGGTTGCAGACTGGTACTTTTGACAAGACTCCTAGACTCTTTATTCCAATATTGCCCTGGGATGGTGCTTTCAGATCTATCATGGTCCCATACTCTGCAGCCAAGGGCCATTCCAGCCCCATCCTTACTCAGGCCATGATCTGAAAGCTCTCAGGTCTGGAGGCCCACTGATCGGGAAAGATTAATAGACACTGTTGTCTCAGAGGAGAAGTACTTTCCAAGTATCTCCATCTCCCAGGCTTTAAGAAAAGGATTGAAATCATCCTAGTGATAGTAGCCAGGGTCATGAGTTCCTAAGATTCACAAACAGGAAGGCTCTTCCAAGTCATCTAACCCATCTTCCTCAGTTTATACAGAACAAAATATATATTAAGAGGCTTATTCATAGTCACACAAAGTGTCAATCAGAACTAATATCTCCTAACTCAATCCAATAGATATTTGTCAGCAGTTAGAATGTATAAAGTGTTATCAATCTAAATTACAGATGTAATCAAGACCACAATGACTGCATAATTTTTATCCACATCCTATAGCACTTTATTATATGACCCTGCATTGCTCATTGATTGCTTCATTCAATCATCTTGACTTTCCAAATGGATTGAAATTCTTGGAAGGTAGGCATTAGATTGTCTCCTTGCATTTCCAGCTGCCTGGCATGGTGCTAGACACAAGGTAGACCCCCAACAATCACCTAATGTGTTGGTTGATTACAAAGAAGTGGTGAATTTTTGCACCCTCTGTATTTAAATATATGATGTTGTATATCATCAGTGTTCTCTTAGGAAGGAAAGATTATGAACAGGTTTTTTTACTTTTTCTTTTTTAATGTTGGTAATTTAGATATTAATATTTTAATGAAGTAAATGAGAACTAATTTCCTCATCTACCACCAGCAATTAAGGAAACCTGGGGTGACTCCTATATCTGTAGATGAGAAAACCAGCTGTTGAATCATATCTCAGCAACAATGTCTGATCCTTTATTAATACACATTTCCTTTGCTGAATTAAACATGGTGTCTCCCCTGTCTCTTTCTCCGTGTTCCCATTCTTTACCTATAACAAATAAAACTGCAAGTGTAGAGGAGTCCTTAATCTAGAAATTGGTACCTTGAGCAAAGTGGAAGTTATTTCCCCTTTAACATCCACAGAATAATGGCCTCAATGAGATTTCCCCAAAGTTGGGGAGAACCAATGGAAGAATCGTTCAATTCTGTAAAACCCAGTATGAATTAGGACACTGATGAGTAGTGGTCTGAACTTTTTCTTCCAGTTCTAAACATGGAAGTTCGAAAAATCCTGTAGTTGAATATAGTAATTTTTAAAGAAATTTTGGAGCAAAAGGATTATTAATAAATATTAGCACTAATCATATTTACTACTCTTACAAGTGTATTCCATTTTTACTCAAATTGCTCTGGAAACCTTCATAGTTAAATATAAAAAACAAATAAAAGAACAAAAACATCCTAGCACCTCCAGCACCTCCAGCATTTGCTGGGCTGTAAACCAGTGAGTTATTTGTCATGCAGCTTAATTCTGTCATAAAATGCTAATCAGCCTTTCTGTCACTTTGCTCTTGCCCCATATCTTTTTATGAGAACATTAACATGGTTACTACAGAGCAGAGACTCATGGCTGCAAACATACTTACCATTTATGTATATTTTTGTCCAAAAAAAAAAAATTGTTGCCACCAAGAGCCCCAGACTCCTAGTTAACCATAATCCTGGTTTCTGGCATGGAGGGCTGGAGGCTGCTGTACCATCTGGATGACAGTATCAGGTCGCCAGGGCCGGGATCAGCTTCCTCTTGCTCTGACCTTTCATTGTGCAGGGGGCAAGCTGGGAGCCCTTCCTCCTACAGAAGGGGCAACTGAGGCTTCCTTTGCAGAGCTGGAAAAAACACAGGCTGTATTTTAAATGGTTCCTTTAACAGTCCCTAGATGGAAAAATCAATGTTAGAAAATAATTCCCCAAAGGTCTTCAGGGTTGGAATCTCTTCCCAGAAACTGAAGCAGTAAGGACCCCAGAGAGCCTCCTCTTACACATATGCAATCAGCAGTCCAAAGCAACTCACTAATGAACGGCTGTAGGACTGGGTAATTCTTTCCAACACCTTTAAGAGGGCCTTTACGAGGGCTGTCAAGCATCTTATTATCTTAGTAGCTTATCCTGTGGCCCAGGAGGAAGCTACTGTCCTGCAAAGACATGTTTTATACCACAAAATATGGGCTTTGACCTGGGACAGTTCTGAATTTGAATTCTGGCTCCACTTACTCTGTAGCTCTTGAGTCACTTGTCTTTTCTGAGCCTCTAGATTCGTTGCTGTTATTGTGTGTCAAGTTGTTGTAAAGATTAATGTCTGAAAACTACTTAAAAATAATGGTAACTATTTATGACTATCCTTATTACCACTGCTGCTATTGACTTTCCATCAGAACCAAGTTCGGTGTTCAAATGCATTAACTGTATTCTATTATGATTCCTTCTGTCTTTCATCTAGATTTCTGAGCTCTCTTAGTTTATCTACAACTTAACTCTCCTATTCTCTATATTTTAATCTAGGCTGCCTCAGATCCTCTTTGGAAGTAGAGTAGACATTATAAGTAAATGTTTCGTTGTCTTGTCCAAAAAGTAAAGAGGGTCTCTAATATACCTGATGGTTCAGTTCTTCCTTTTTGACTCCAACTAAGGTAACTAGGTGGTATCAGAGAAATCAATCTTCGAGAACCACCTCCTTCTCCCCAGTTAGTCATGAGCCCAGAAATCTGTAATATAAACTCCACTTTGCGTAACAGCCAGACATCTGGATCAGTTATTCTCATGTTTATTTATTAAACCTGATAGCTCTGAACTTGGATGAAAATGGGCAGAATGAAGCAAGATTCATTAGTCATTCTTGTGTTTAGTGATCTGCAAGCACGCTATTCAGACGATTGAAAATATTTTCACTTTCCATTTGTATATCTTTCGGACTATACAGGTCTACCCTAAAGTAGAATAATAATGACGATAATGGCAGTAATAAACCAATATAGACATGTCAGGAATTATCAGAATTACCAAGCTGATCAGAGCAAGAGTCCACAATAGACAGGCTGTCTCCTTTGTCATACTTCTCTTTTGCTGCCACCCAGCCACTCATGGGGACAGTTCAGGGGCATCATAGTGGGGAAAAGCCTAACAGGAAGCCGGAGAAACTCTGAGCTCGTCCTTGCATGGGAGCACTCTGTGCGCTCCCTGTTTCTCCTGTGAGCGGCTGTGAGATGTCTAGGCAATCAGAAGTCGATTGTCATCAAGAAGAAAATTCCTGTAAGAGTCACTTAAATTGTGTCACTCAGGAGGAGAAATCAGTACCAACAATCTCACTGACATTGCTGATTTGGAAGTCTCCAATACGCTCCCCACTCACACTAAGCAGCTATGTTACTGCATTTACTCACGTAGTAAAAGAAAATGGAAAATGCAGTCCCACCACTGAGCAAGCTACACCCTCACCCCAAAGCCTGCTGGCTCTTCACTTACTCCCTGACACTCTCTCTAGTCATAAAGAACAGCCACGAAATGTTTCAGCATATAAGACTGAATGAATTTTATAATTCCTTTTTTTTTTTAATGTAAGTGAATTCTCTTCTGTCCTCTCTTCAACTATCTCACTCTCCAAATGCAAACTGAGTTCCCTTTTCTTATTAAGCTTTCTTTTCATAAACACTCATTAAGGACTCACAAAAAGTGATGCTTTGCAGATGGGACCTGGTATTCTTTCCTAGTTCTGACCCACGTCCAGTAGACAGCGATTAGTATCAGCAGTAATAATAGGCCACAGATGCCTTAGCATGGAAGGTCTGATAGGTATCCAGGTAAACAGACCTGATCCGGGAGAAGGAGATGTTACGTGCTGCTGTATATTCCGTTCTCATGAAGAACTACTTCCTTGTAGGTCAATGTCTGCAAATTTGCCTTCTCCTCAAATTACTCAACCTCTCCATGCATACAAGAAAGAAGGTTGTTTGGGTTTTTTGCTTTTTTTTTTTTTTTTAACTTTTTGGTAGTAGATCTACTGTCTGTGGACTAACTCTTGACAAAGCCCCAAACAGATCATATATTTAAGACTATCCTTTAGATATGGCAGAAGCACAATCTGGAATGGATGGTCATCCTAATCAATCCTAGTAGCTCTGAACTCAGATGAAAATGGGCAGAAGGAAGCAGGATTCAATAAAGGAAAATGATAACGCATTTCATAGTTTATAAAAGAAGCACTGAGGGCTTCCCTGATGGTGCAGTGGTTGAGAGTCCGCCTGCCGATGCAGGGAACACGGGTTCGTGCCCCAGTCTGGGAAGATCCCACATGCCACGGAGCGGCTGGGCCCGTGAGCCATGGCCGCTGAGCCTGCGCGTCCGGAGCCTGTGCTCCGCAACGGGAGATGCCACAGCAGCGAGAGGCCCACGTACCACAAAAAAGAAAAAAAAGAAGCACTGAGAGTTTGGTTCAGCTCCTACTGAACTCACTGTCAATGAGCACAACAAACCAAACAAAAAATATTCGCACACAAATGTTGAAGGAAAAAGACACACTGATGAAACTTTAAGAACCAATTTTAGCAAAGTCTCCAAAGAAATCCAAGGTCACGGTGTTCTTTGGCTGACTACCTGACCCAACCCTAGGGCAGAGAGTATAGTGCAGGGCAATCACTGGAGCTACAGGGAACAAGACACTGACTAGCAAAAGACATTGACTCTTAACTCATTATCTCTGTAAGAGATTTCAGAAATTATCAAATCCAACCTCCCTCATTTTGTAGAAGAGGAAACTGAGGCTCCAATTGTTTGAGACTCTGACCTGAGAATACTCAAGTTAGTAGCAGAAATGTACAGCAGCAGACAAGAACTCAGGTAGCATGACCCTCATTCCAGGGCCTTCTCACATCAAGTACCAGAGAAACAGGAAGCGCAGGAGGAAAGTATAGATGGCTAGTGATACCGTCAAAGACTGAGCCCCACGATCAAATCCCTGGGATGCATGGGCAGCCAGTGTCTTCCTTAACAAGGAGAAAGAGGGCCAAATAGTACTGTACAGGTGGTAGAAATCTTTGTTTTCTATTTTGGTAATTAATCTTTTATATTATTGTATTAGATTCTGAGAATGTTGTCTGTGGCTCTGAAAATGTCTGGAATCTTTCTTTAGGGCCAATATAGTTCCACTTTTGCAAATGTTCCACAGCACACGTTCAGAAACGTTTTCTCTGTTTTCGGAGTACGGTACACTATAAATTGATGCAGCTATGTCAGTTAGGTCTACCTTGTTAATTATGTTTACTAGGTCTTCTACATCTTTACTTACTCATTTGTCTATTTAATTTGTCAGTGAACTGAGGAAAAGTTATTAAAGTCTGCTTGTACTAATGTGTTTTGGTCTATTTCTCCTTGACAGTTTTTGCTCTATTTATTTTGATGCTATGTTATTTGATTGAATGACTATTAAATCTTCACTAAGAATAGTGCCTTCATGATTTTAAAATGTCCTACAATACCAACCAGAGGAGTTCAAGGTTCTTCCCATATAAATAAGAAAACAAAAGTTGGAAAATTCAGTGATATTGGAGAACTGAGCCTGACTTTGACCTGCCTCTTTCATAAAGCCATCCCCTAACTACCAGGCCAAAGTGACCTTCCCTCCACTGAAACCACAAAGCATTTGAATTGCACCTCTCTCATGGCTCTTAAAACCCCCTGCCTTATGATAGTTTAAGAGCAAGTTTAAAAACTTACCCTAAGGCTGGAAACTTCTTTACCTTTGTGGTCCTCATAGCACTTAGTATATTTCATTGCTTTGAGTCTAACAGATGTTTAATAAAGAGCTGATGAACTGCACTGATTAATCAAAATAATACTTTCTATAGCCTCTAAAACATGCTCCATGAATACAGGGTTCTCCAGAGAAACAGAATCCATAGATATATAGTTATACAGATTCAGATACTAGTATACACTCCCATTCCAAGAAAGGAGATTTCTTATAAAGAACTGGCTCACACAATTATGGAAGCTGAGAAGTCAGCAAGCTGGAGACCCAGGAAGGTGGTTATACAGTTCTAACCTGAATCCAAATCTGAATACAGAAGAAGATCAATGTGCCAGCTTGAAGACAGTCAGACAGAACAAGTTCTTCCTTACTCAGGCTTTTGTTCTATTCAGACCTTCGATGGATTGGATGAGACCATGCTGGGAAGGATAATCTGCTTTACTCAGTCTACCAATTTCAGTGTTAATCTGGCAGAAGACCACAGCCTTCCCAAAAGGCAAGAAACTCCCCCAAGTACCTGGGTAGGGCAAAAGAAAAAGGAGAGACAAAAGAATAGGGACACGACCTGCACCTCTGGGAGGGAGCTGTGAAGGAGGAAAAGTTTCCACACACTAAGAAGCCCCTTCACTGGTAGAGACGGGGGGTGGCAGGGCGGAAGCTCCAGAGCCGTGGAGGAGAGCACAGCAATAGGGGTGCAGAGGGCAAAGTGGAGAGATTCCCGCACAGAGGATCGGTGCCGACCAGCACTCACCGGCCCGAGAGGCTTGTCTGTTCACCCACTGGGGCAGGTTGGGGCTGGGAGCTGAGGCTCGGGCTTCGGAGGTCAGATTCTAGGGAGAGGACTGGGGTTGGCTGTGTGACCACAACCTGAAGGAGGCTAGTGCACCACAGCTAGACGGGAAGGAGTCTGGGAAAAGGTCTGGACCTGCCTACGAGGCAAGAGACCATTGTTTCGGAGTGCGTGAGGAGAGGGGATTCAGAGCACCACCTAAACAAGCTCCAGAGATGGGCGTGAGCCGCGTCTATCAGCACAGACCCCAGAGACGGGCATGAGATGCTAAGGCTGCTGCTGAAGCCACCAAGAAGCCTGTGTGCAAGCACAGGTCACTATCCACACCTCCCCTCCTGGGAGCCTGTGCAGCCCGCCACTGCCAGGGTCCCAGGATCCAGGGACAACTACCCCGGGAGAACGCACGGCGTGCCTCAGGCTATTGCAACGTCATGGTGGTCTCTGCCGCGGCAGGCTCACCCCGCATTCCATACCCCTCCCTCTCCCCAGCCTGAGTGAGCCAGAGCCCCCTAATCAGCTGCTACTTTAACCCCGTCCTGTCTGACCAAAGAACAGATACCCTCAGGCGACCTACACGCAGAAGCGGGGCCAAATCCAAGCTGAAACACAGGAACTGTTTGAATAAAGAAGAGAAAGGGAAATCTCTCCGTGCAGCCTCAGGAGCAGCGGATTAAATCTCCACAATCAACTTGATGTACCCTGCATCTGTGGAATACCTGAATAGACAACAAATCATCCCAAAATTGAAGCAGTGGACTTTGGGAGAAACTGTAGGCCTGGGGTTTGCTTTCTGCATCTAATTTGTTCCTGGTTTTATGTTTATCTTAGTTTAGTACTTAGAGTTCATTATCATTGGTAGATTTGTTTATTGATTGGTTGCTGTCTTCCTTTTTTTTAATATATAGATATGTATTTTTTTCCTTTTTCTCTTTTTGTGAGTGTGTATATATATGCTTCACTGTGTGATGTTTGTCTGTATAGCTTTGCTTTAACCATCTGTCCTAGGGTTCTGTATGACGGTTTTTGTTTTGTTTTGTTTTGTTTTAGTATCGTTTTTAGCGCTGGTTATCATTGGTGGATGTGTTTTTTGGTTTGGTTGCTCTTTTTTTCTCTTCTTTACCCTTTTTACTTTTAAATTTTTTTATTGTTAATAATTTTTATTTTTTATTTAAATAACATTATTTTCTTTCTTTCCTTCCTTCCTTCCTTCTTCCTTTCTTTCCTTCTTTCTTTCTTTCTTTCTTTCTTTCTTTCTTTCTTTCTTTCTTTCTTTCCCTCCCTCCCTCCCTCCCTCCCTCCCTCCCTCCCTCCCTCCCTCCCTCCCTCCCTCCCTCCCTCCCTCCCTCCCTCCCTCTCTCTCTCTCTCTCTCTCTCTCTCTCTCTCTCTCTCTCTCTCTCTCTCTCTCTCCCTCTCTCTCTCTCTCTCTCTCTCTCTCTCTCTCTCTCTCTCTCTCTCTCTCTCTCTCTCTCTCTCTCTCCCCTCTCTCTCTCTCTCTCTCTCCCCCACTCTCTCTCTCTCTCTCTCTCCCTTATCTTCTGAGCCACGTGGCTGATACGGTCTTGGTGCTCCAGCCTCTCTCTCTCTCTCTCTCCCTTATCTTCTGAGCCACGTGGCTGATACGGTCTTGGTGCTCCAGCCAGGTGTCAGACCTGAGCTTCTGAGGCGGGAGAGCCGAGTTCAGGACATTGGTCCACCAGAGACATCCCAGCTCCACATAATATCAAATGGCGAAAACTCTCCCAGAGATCTTCATCTTAACGCTAAGACACAGCTCACTCAATGATCAGCAAGCTACAGTGCTGGACACCCTATGCCAAACAACTAGCAAGACAGGCACAACCCCACCCATTAGCAGAGAGGCTGCCTAAAATCACAAGGTCAAAGACACCCCAAAACACACCACTGGACGCAGTCCTGCCCAACAGAAAGGCAAGATTCAGCCCCATCAAGCAGAACACAGGCACTAGTCCCCTCCACCAGAAAGCCTACACAACCCACTGAAAGAACCTTAGCCACTGGAGGCAGACACCAAAAACAACAGGAACTATGAACATGCAGCCTGAGAAAAGGAGACACCAAACACAGTAAGTTAAGCAAAATGAAAAGACAGAGAAACACACAGCAGATGAAGGAGCAAGGTAAAAACTCACCAGACCAAACAAATGAAGAGGAAATAGGCAGTCTACCTGAAAAAGAATTCAGAGTAATGATAGTATAGGTGACCCAAAATCTTGGAACTAGAATGGAGAAAAACCAAGAAACATTTAACAAGGACCTAGAAGAACTAAAGAGCAAACAAACAATGATGAACAATACAATAAATGAAATTAATAATTCTCTAGAAGGAATAAATAGCAGAATAACTGAGGCAGAAAACTGGATAAGTGACACGGAAGATAAAATAGTGGAAATAACTGCCACAGAGCAGAATGAAGAGAAAAGAATGAAAAGAATTGAGGACAGTCTCAGAGACCTCTGGGACAACATTAAGTGCACCAATATTCGAATTATAGGGATCCCAAAAGAAGAAGAGAAAAACAAAAAGGACTGAGAAAATATTTGAAGAGATTATAGTTGAAAACTTCCCTAATATGGGAAAGGAAATAGTCAATCAAGTCCAGGAAGCGCCGAGAGTCCCACACAGCATAAATCTAAGGAGAAACACTCCAAGACACATATTAATCAAGCTATCAAAAATTAAATACAAAGAAAAAATATTAAAAGCAGCAAGGGAAAAGCAACAAATAACATACAAGGGAATCCCCATAAGGTTAACAGCTGATCTTTCAGCAGAAACTTTGCAAACCAGAAGGGAGTGGCAGGACATATTTAAAGTGATGAAACGGAAAAACCTACAACCAAGATTACTCTATCCAGCAAGGATCCCATTCAGATTTGACAGAGAAATTAAAACCTTTACAGACAAGCAAAAGCTAAGAGAATTCAGCACCACCAAACCAGCTTTACAACAAATGCTAAAGGAACTTCTCTAGGCAGGAAACACAAGAGGAGGAAAAGACCTACAAAAACAAACCCAAACAATGAAGAAAATGGTAATAGGAACATACATATCGATAACTAATTTAAATGTAAATGGATTAAAGGCTCCCACCAAAAGACACAACCTGGCTGAATGGATACACAAAAAAGACCATATATACGCTGTCTACAAGAGACCCACTTCAGACCAAAGGACACATACAGACTGAAAGTGAGGGGATGGAAGAAGATATTCAAATGGAAATGAAAAGAAAGCTGGAGTAGCATTTCTCATATCAGAGAAAATGGACTTTAAAATAAAGGCTATCACGAGAGACAAAGGACACTACATAATCATCAAGGGATCAATCCAAGAAGAAGATATAACAATTGTAAATATTTATGCATCCAACATAGGAGCACCTTACTACATAAGGCAAATGCTAACAGCCATAAAAGGGGAAATCGACAGTAACACAATCATAGTAGGGGACTTTAACACACCACTTTCACCAATGGACAGATCATCCAAAGTGAAAATAAGAAAACACAAGCTTTAAATGATACATTAAACAAGATGGACTGAACTGATATTTATAGAACATTCCATCCAAAACAACACAATATACTTTCTTCTCAAGTGCTCATGAAACATTCTCCAGGATACATCTTATCTTGGGTCACAAATCAAGCCTTGGTAAGTTTAAGAAAATTGAAATCATATCAAGTATCTTTTCCAACAACAACACTATGAGACCAGATATCAATTACAGGAAAAGAACTGTAAAAAATACAAACACATGGAGGCTAAACAATACACTACTAAATAACCAAGAGATCACTGAAGAAATCAAAGAGGAAATCAAAAAATACCTAGAAACAAATGACAATGAAAACACGACAACCCAAAACCTATGGGATCCAGCAAAAGCAGCTCTAAGAGGGAAGTTTACAGCAATACAATCCTACCTCAAGAAACAAGAAACAACTCAAATAAACAACCTAACGTTACACCTAAAGCATCTAGAAAAAGAACAAAAAAACCCAAAAGCTAGCAGAAGGAAAGAAATCATAAAGATCAGATCAGAAATAAATGGAAAAGAAATGAAGGAAACGATAGCAAAGATCAATAAAACTAAAAGCTTGTTCTTTGAGAAGATAAAATTGATAAACCATTAGCCAGACTCATCAAGAAAAAAAGGGAGAAGACTCAAATCAATAGAATTAGAAGTGAAAAAGGAGAAGTAACAACTGACATTGCAGAAATACAAAGGATTATGAGAGATTACTACAAGCAACGCTATGCCAATAAAATGGACAACGTGGAAGAAATGGACAAACTCTTAGAAAAGCACAACCTTCTGAGACTGAACCAGGAAGGAAGAGAAAATATAAAGAGACCAATCACAAGCAATGAAATTGAGACTGTGATTACAAATAAATCTTCCAACAAACAAAAGCCCAGGACCAGACAACTTCACAGGAGAATTCTATCAAAATTTAGAGAAGAGCTAACACCTATCCTTCTCAAACTCTTCCAAAATACAGCAGAGGGAGGAACACTCCCAAACTCATTCTATGAGGCCACAATCACCCTGATACCAAAACCAGATGAAGATGTCTCAAAGAAAGAAAACTACAGGCCAATATCACTGATGAACACAGATGCAAAAATCCTCAACAAAATACTAGCAAACAGTATCCAAAAGCACGTGAAAAGGATCATACACCATGATCAAGTAGGGTTTATCCCAGGAATGCAAGGATTCTTCAATATATGCAAATCAATCAATGTGATAAACCATATTTACACATTGAAGGAGAAAAACCATAGGATCATCTCAATACATGCAGAGAAAGCTTTCGACAAAATTCAACACCCATTTATGATAAAAACCCTCCAGAAAGTAGGCATAGAGGGAACTTACCTCAACATAATAAAGGCCATATATGACAAACCCACAGCCAATATCGTTCTCAATGGTGAAAAGCTGAAACCATTTCCTCTATGATCAGGAAGAAGACAAGGTTGCCCACTCTCACCACTATTATTCAACATAGTTTTGGAAGTTTTAGCCACAGCAATCAGAGAAGAAAAAGAAATAAAAGAAATCCAAATCGGAAAAGGAGAAGTAAAGCTGTCACTGTTTGCAGATGACATGATACTATACATAGAGACTCCTAAAGATGCTACCAGAAAACTACTAGAGCTAATCAATGAATTTGGTAAAGTAGCAGGATAAAAAATTAATGCACAGAAATCTCTTGCATTCCTATACACTAATGATGAAAAATCTGAAAGAGAAATTAAGGAAACACTCCCATTTACCATTGCAACAAAAAGAATAAAATACCTAGGAATAAACCTACCTAAGGAGACAAAAGACCTATATGCAGAAAACTATAAGACACTGATGAAGGAAATTAAAAATGATACAAACAGATGGAAAGATATACCATGTTCTTGGATTGGAAGAATCAACATTGTGAAAATGACTATACGACCCAAAGCAATCTACAGATTCAATGCAATCCCTATCCAACTACCAATGGCATTTTTCACAGAACTAGAACAAAAAATTTCACAATTTGTTTGGAAACACAAAAGATCCTGAATAGCCAAAGAAATCTTGAGAAAGAAAAACGGAGCTGGAGGAATCAGGCTCCCAGACTTCAGACTATACTACAAAGCTACAGCAATCAAGACAGTATGGTACTGGAACAAAAACAGAAATACAAATCTATGGAACAGTTTAGAAAGCCCAGAGATAAACCCACGCACATATGGTCACCTTATTTTTGATAAAGGAGGCAAGAATATTCAATGGCAAAAAGACAGCCTCTTCAATAAGTGGTGCTGGGAAAACTGGACAGCTACATGTAAAAGAATGAAATTAGAACACTCCGTAACACCCTACACAAAAATAAACTCAAAACGGATTAAAGACCTAAATATAAGGCCAGACACTATCAAACTCTTAGAGGAAAACATAGGCAGACCACACCATGACATAAATCACAACAAGATCCTTTTTGGTCCACCTCCTAGAGAAATGGAAATAAAAACAAAAATAAACAAATGGGGCCTAATGAAACTTCAAAGCTTTTGCACAGCAAAGGAAACCATAAACAAGACCAAAAGACAACCCTCAGAATGGGAGAAAATATTTGCAAACGAAGCAACTGACAAAGGATTAATCTCCAAAATTTACAAGCAGCTCATGCAGCTCAATATCAAAAAAACGAACAACCCAATCCAAAAATGGGTGGAAGACTTAAATAGATATTTCTCCATAGAAGATACACAGATTGCCAACAAACACATGAAAGGATGCTCAACATCACCAATCATTAGAGAAATGCAAATGAAAACTACAATGAGGTATCACCTGACACCAGTCAGAATGGCCATCATCACAAAATGTACAAACAGTACATGCTGGAGAGGGTGTGGAGAAAAGGGAACCCTCCTGTACTGTTGGTGGGAATGTAAACTGATATAGCCACTATGGAGAACAGTATGGAGGTTCCTTAAAAAACTAAAAATAGAACTACCATACAACCCAGAAATCCCACTCCTGGGCATATACCCTGAGAAAACCATAATTCAGAAAGAGTCATGTACCACAATATTCATTGTAGCTCCATTTACAATAGCCAGGATATGGAAGCAACCTAAGTGTACATTGACAGATGAATGGATAAAGAAGATGTGGCACATATATACAATGGAATATTACTCAGCCATAAAAAGAAACGAAATTGAGTTAATTTTAATGAGGTGGATGGACCTAGAGTCTGTCATACAGAGTGAAGGAAGTCAGAAAGAGAGAGACAAATACCGTATGCTAACACATATATATGGAATCTAAAACCAAAACAAAAACAAAAAATGGTTCTGAAGAACCTAGGGACAGGACAGGAATAAAGACGCAGACGTAGAGAATGGACTTGAGGACACGGGGAGGGGGAAGGGTAAGCTGGGACGAAGTGAGAGAGTGGCATGGACATATATACACTACCAAATGTAAAATAGATAGCTAGTGGGAAGCAGCTGCATAGCACAGGGAGATTAGCTCTGTGCTTTGTGACCACCTAGAGGGGTGGGATAGGGAAGGTGGGAGGGAGACGCAAGAGGGAGAAGATATGGGGATATACGTATATGTATAACAGATTCACTCTGTTAGAAAGCAGAAACTAACACACCATTGTAAGGCAATTATACTCCAACAATTATGTTAATAAATAAATAAGTAATGGGATACTGTTATGGTTTGTTTCTCTCTAGTGGAACAAGGGTCAAATAGATAAAAGTTTGGGTTTTTTTTTAAAAATGACTATTAACAGAACATCTTATCCTCTTGCTTTAATTTAAAAAAAAAAAAATGCTACAGGTAAGACTCCGGCAGGAAGTGCTTATTTTGTTAACTCTAAAAGTACCCTTAACTACAGAAAGGACAGCCTAGAAAGGCCCTTCACTCTGGTAGTGAGACAGGTGCAAGGTCATGTTCTGATTAGTACTGAAGCTAGAGAGAATATGCTGATCTATGGCTAAGGTCTACAGCTTCAAAACTTGCTTTAAATTATATTTTCATGAAATGGAGAAATAAGCAATCCACATCTGTCCACATCTAGTCACTTTTTAAAACAGCATCATAGTTTGGTATTCAGAACAATGTCAAATGAACTGTAAACTTTAATCATTCTGAACCAGCTGGGCTGGGAACTCTTGGTGTCCAGGTCAGTGTTCCAAGATCTTATATGACATGGTGGCAGCTGCTGAAATTCCAGGTATAGCTTCTATATAAAAAATAATTAGTTTTTACAACCGTATTTCTCAATACATTTCTGGCTATTGGACAGGTTTCGTGGTTGTCACTGTTGTTGTAGTTTTAATGTTCAGCCCACTATAATCCTACTGCACATGGTCAGTAGGTAACTTGCACTAAATGCAACTGACCGTGGGTGTAACACAACCCCTGCATTGGTCTAGGCTCTATTAAATGAGACAAGGTCAGTGATCATCTGCATGGATTTCACAGCAACGTCAAACTGCTATAAAATGTCTAAATGCTCTCGATCTCTGTATTTTTCTCACCAGAGACTGGAAACAGTTCGCATATTGGCCCTGGTCTACAGAAGTCACTTTCGGAAGCACTGTATAGATGTGCCTTGACCATCTGAGTCACTTTCAGTGGCCGTGAATATACCATGAGGTGAGACGAAGGAAGAAAAGGAGGCCACCGAGTAGAGACAGAGGGAAGGTTCTCTATGGGAGAGGAAATATGGCTGAATCAATACTTTCTGTCAGCACAGCCAAGCAGAATTCCAGTTCTGTGAAAAGAGGGCCCCTCTCCCAGCCCTCCCATAAGTAAACGCCAGCTCCAGCCTGCAGCAATCACACTCCAAGTGTCTGCAAACATAGGGTCCCATGGCCAAATCCATGAGGAACTCAAACATATGTGAAATGGTTTTAGGCTCACTGCCTTTTTCCCCAAGCTGGCTTGGCCTGTCCCCAAAAGAGAGTCAGAAACCACTCAGCCGTAGAGATGTGTTTGAAAGCACTTCAGGGGAGCCCCCATCCTTCCCACAAAAGCTGAGGGCTTTAGGGGGAAAAAAAAACCCTCTAAATTCACTTAATCCTCCTGAAGACAATCTTTTCTACATTTTATCATTTCTGAAATTGGTATGCATGTTATAGCCAATGTGTACACTTAGTACAGCAGTGTTCCATTTTTTTGCTCCTACTGTTTTTAAATTGATATTGTATATTTAATGGTATTTTTGAAATGGAGGAAATGAGGTATATAATTTCATTGTAAATCAAAAGCCTATGTATGATATTTTATTTTGCTTAAGCAGCCTTGTTTTAGGGAAATATACATCAAGAAAATGAATGAAGGCACTGGTCAACCCATCTGACAGATTTCAATAATATGAATGTATTTATTGAGATCCTGCCATTTGTCAGGTATGTAACAGCTTCATCTGTATTAACTCATTTAAACCTTATAATGACCTTCTGTGGTTGGTGGTCACCTTACAGATGAGGAAAATGAGGCATAGAGAGGTTAAAATTTTTTTTCCAAGATCATACAGCTAGAAAGTGTTGGAGCCAAGGTTCAAACCAGTGGTTCAAACTGATGTTGATTTCGGACTTCTCAATAAAATCACCTAATCAGCTTACTGATAAAGCAAAGTTGAAGTTCATCACTTACTATAATAAGGAAGAATACGCCCTTGACAAGACTTATTTTCTAAGAGGGATATTTATGAGGTTTGGGAGTCTGGTTTAAGGCAAGTATTTCAATGCAGGGGCCGGATTCAGATTGGCCCAACTTCCTGACATAGTAGTTTAGGGTTGGTTGACACAGCAAGGAAATGGTCCCAAGAGTCTTAAAGCATCAACAGTGGCTTGATGAGTCTGATAAAGTGATTTATATTGTCCTGAAAGGGGGTTATTTCCTCTGATGAGAGATGGTTGAATCATCTTTTTTTCATATAAATGGATTTTCAGGAAGTTCTTTAACCAAATCATAATTATTTGCAACATGATGTTCCTGGGTAAGAGTCTCCTGAAATCAGGTGATTTTAATGCAGACAGTGAGCTGTGTGGCTGCAGATGGTTTGTGTTCTCACCAGGTGGTTGCCATCTGGTATGTGTCCCCTCCAAATCCATATGTTGAAGCCCTATCCTCCCACCCCACCACCACCACAAAGTGGCTGTATTTGGAGTTTTTAAGGGGAATTTAGATCAAATGAGGTAATATGGGTGAGGTCCTAACCAGATAAGATTGGTGGCCCTAGAAGAGGAAAACAAAGAGATTTTGTTTTCTATCTCTCTCTCTCTCTCTCTCTCTCTCTCTCTCTCTCCCTCTCTCTCTCTCCCTCTCTCTCTCTCTCTCTCTCTCTCTCTCTCTCTCCCCCCCACCTTTCTATGTGCCCTGAAGAAAGGCCATGTGAGCACACAGAGAAGCCAGCTATCTGCAAGCCAAGAAGAGAGACCTAACCCAATCATGGGGGCACTCTGATCTCTGACTTCCACCCTCCAGAATTGTTAGAAAATAAACTTCTGTTGTTAAGCCATCCAGTCTATAGTGGTTTGTTATGGTCACCCAAGCTAGCTAATACACCATCCATACTCATAAATATTCACTTATACAGCCTCAGCTTCCCTTGCTGAGTGGCTGCAAGAATTCAGTGAAATCACATATGTCAATATGCCTTGTAAGCTGTGGAGCGCTGTATGAACATTAGCTCACAGCATTGTTAATAGTAGAGGTCCCTGCGGTTCCTGGCTTCTTGAAGGCTCAATACTTGGGCCAGAGCTTAATGACATGGTTGAGTAAAGCAACTGAGTCTAGCAGTTCTCTGAGGCAAGACTCACCTTGGGTTAATTACGAAGCTTAGCAAAGGGATCGAAGAACAACTTGGCACCAGGAAAATCCACATTCTCTGTATTCCTGACAAACTGAACACCCAGCTGTAAATTTATTGACTCTCCCTTAAGAAGTTCTAATGGAATAAATTTTGCCTTCTTGGTGCCTGCTAATTAGACAATTATTTAACTGTTTCTTTTTTTAATGACTCTCTGCTGTTGTTTGAAGACTTCTGTCTATTATTTGTACTAAAAACCTCTGTCACATTTTTGCCTCATTATCCTTAACAAATAGTACATTCCCCAGCCCCAATCCCTGGTTCCCTTACTGCTCCCTCCCCCAGCACCTCCCCAGTCTACAGTGCCCAGAGTTTCAAAGACCAGCTGTTACCATTTTGTTGACTGAGAATTTTAGAAACTTCTATCACAGGAACAAGGCTCCATGGGGGCTGTTGAATTAAATATCAGTTCTTCAAACAGGAATTCGCTCAAAGAACAAAAGCAGCAGGAAGACAAGCGACAAATACAGGCAAGTGCTGCACTCCTCCCACTCAGTGACTGGCAAACTGGCCCTCTCTCCCTTCCCTGGCAGCCTGAGACTGGAATTCCTAGGCCTGTGGCCACATTTGGCCATGGAGAGTCATACAACTCTTCCTAGGGCTGGAGGCCCAGCCCAGCCCAGCCCCAGGGTCACTCATTCTTTCATCAGAACATGAGTACATTCAAAGATGACCCTTTTCACCATCTCCTGCAGTTGGCCTCATCTGAGCGTTTCAAAGGTTTTCCACTGAACCACTCTTTCTTCAGAAGGGAGAAGAGGGAAAATAAGAAAGTCAAAGAATGAACATTTGCTGAGCCCTATGATTTGTCATATCTGCCTGCCATGGAGAGTAATGGACAGTGCACAGCAGTATAGAGACTAGATCCTTGCTACTCAAAGCATGGCCAAGGTTGGCTTCACGAGTGTGAGACCTATGCCGCCACACAGGGCCCTTCACTCCTGATGGTCACACTTGGTTTGATCCTCTGCTGTTTTGAAATGCTTAATAATTTTACCTTTCAACTTGTGTTTTGTAAATGAAATCCGATGGTACATGGAGCATGCTCACAAGCTGAGGAGATATGGGCAACATGCATATTTACTGTTCCCAGATGCATCTTCGCATATGGCATTTGAGGTACCCATAAGCACTGAGTTCCAGTGGGCCCACATCGTGGGAGTTCAACAAGGCTCAAAGCAAGTACAAGGTGAGCATGTTAAGTCCATGACTGAGCAAGCCAGAGTGCCGGCAGCCCCAAGAAACCATACTTTCCTTCACACCAGGATCTACTTTGGAAATGGCAATCTAAGAAACACAAACTACCAAGGAACCATATCTTCGTATCTTTTCTTACTCACATCACATCCCTGTGTTAACCAGCCACTTATGCTGAAAATGATGACACGGAAGGACAAGGAAAGACAGAAGGTAGGGCAACCCATAGTTCCTCGTTTGTCCAGTCCTTCCTCATCAGGAGAGAAAAGCAGAGAACACTGTGGACTGTGAGTGCGTCAAGAAGTGAAGTGACAACAGTTGACTTAGGTGAGAACAAAATACAGATGGATGCATGAGCAATGGAGCTGAACTGTGTAATTACGGTGATTCCACATACGAGTTAAATGCTCTCATATTTGTATTTAAAAGTGACATTGCACAATTTAAAGCTAAATGGCAAATTTCATGCTAATATTTTAAAACTTTACTTTTCCTTTACATAGGGCTACATTAAATAATAAAACACACCACGACGAGATGAAAGTGAGACCCTGGAAGAAGGAAAAAGCTCTATACTTTAGTACCTTTAACAACACTTTCTTCCCGCTGTTTCAGCAAAGGGCCCCGAGTTTTCATTGTGCACGAAGCCCTCGGTGCTCAACCTGCGGGCAGGCAGCAGCGAATGACCTGGGAGCAGCATCCCTGGCCCCTCATCAGATCCTCATTTAAACACAACCCCCAGGTGACTTGCACGCAATGTGTGCATTAAAGCTTGAGAAGCCCAGGATTAGAGAATCTTTTCAGTGACTCACAGGTGTCCACTATGGAGCTGTGAGGTCGATCCATATTATCCCTCACTGACAGATGTAGAAACAGCTTAGAGAGTTTAGTGGACTTGCCCAAGGCAGTAAGTTCCCAGCTAATAAGTGGCAAAACAGAAATTAGAAGCAAATCTGTCTCGTTCCAAATCTAAGCTCTTTTCATTTACACCAGTAGTTTCCAAGAAGAGTGAGCGTCCGAAATAAACTGGGGAATTTTTTAAATGCAGATCCCTGGGCCCCACCCCAGACACACCCCATGAAAACCTCTTGGCTGAGGCTTGAAAATCGGTATGTTTAAAACAGTGCTTCTCAAATTTGGCCGCCAATAGCACTACCTGGGGACCTTTTTAAACATTCTGACCGCCAGGCCACAGCACAGGTCCGCTAAATTGGAATCTCTGGGGGTGGAACTCGGTCATCGAAATTTAAAACCAGTTGAGAACCACTGTTTTAAAATACTTCCAGGCGATCCTCATGTTCTCCAGGGTCTGGGCAGCCGGCTTCACATTTGCATATGCTCTTATTCACAAGGCTTCCCCCGGGCTTCTGGGCACACAGGTTAGAAAGAAGCAACTAACAACCAAACACACACAAATGTGGGATTTCAGGAAACTAATTTTATTTCTAGAGCCAAACCAATCAACCAGCTCTGTATGTGAAAAAATGCAATTAGTACTCAGAATCACTGGTGTCTATTTTGTTACTAAAACTCCAAAAGTTATCAAAAAATCGTTAGCAGCCAAAAGCAAGAACTCTGCACTAAATATTTACATGTGTTTCTAAATCAACATTTTTATCTTCGGGAATAATGACAGTCACTCATCATTATTCTGGAACTCTTGTCAGGTGCCTATGTTAGGAGAGATAGGCGCTGTCTGTAACAGGGTGGCTGGGGAGCCAGGGACCCAAGCCCCTCCCGTGTGCAGGAAGGAGGCAGCGAGGGGCAAGTGGGGGAGGCCAGTGGCCTCCTTTGAACTGTTGGCAGAGAACCTCAGGAGCTCAGGATTAAAACGTCCCCAGAGGTCAAGAATTCAAACCCTTTCAAAATCTGACCCTGCCTACAGCATCTGGCCCAACACAAAGTTTCTCAAAGCTTATCTGGGGACCACCACCTGGGTGCCTGGCTTCAACTGCAGCAAACTTCTAACCCCAGCCCAAACCGACCATAGCAGCATCACCTGTGGATGGCCCTTTTTAAAACCAAGTTTCCCAAGTGATTCATATGCTTGTTAAAGTTTGAAAACAGCTGTTCTGATAGTGCCACCAGATAGTTCTATCCAGCGCTAGAGAGCTGCAAATCCACCAAGCTAGCGCCACCCTGGGGATGTTCTGGTGATGAACTGCCTTTGTCCCCTTGAACAACACATACCTTCATAGCACTATCTTTCCTATCTATCCTCTAAAGTTCATTGAAGGTTGTTCTACACATACCCTAGTATGTAGAGAATTAGCCACGAAAAGGGTCTCAGACGTTATACAATCAAATATGCCTAATCCAGGGGTCACTTCCACATAAGTCAAGACCAGTTCCCCTTACCAATTCTAAATAGATCCAATTGGCCTACTTTGTAAGGTTTCACTGGCACACACAAAGTTCTTGGCATTGAACTAAAACCTGCTCCCCAAACTGCAGAACAAATGGTCCCACGTCTGCCCTCAAAGACTGCCCAGAACAAATCTTCCCTCTTCCACAGGACAGTCTTTTATACCCACAAATATATACCACATCTCTCCCAAACCATTTGTTCTTCAAGCTAAAAAATCCCATGTCCTTTAAATGTTTCTTTTTATTAAATTCTCCTAAAATTATGTTTGTATGTGGTCTTAACATAATACATATTTTTAGTTCATGTGAATGGAATTGTGCAGGATCTCGTTTCTCATTTTCTCATCAAACAGGGGGCCTTAATAAGAGCTACATGAGTATGCGCACCTCTTAGTTTTTTCCCTGTTGCCATTATTTTTCCTCACCCTCTCCCCACCTCTCCTGCACCCCTGACTCTTCCTGACATCGTGTACTCCTCTTTTGCACATGCACTCCCTTTCATCCATGTACGCTTTAAACCAAGGCACCCAGAACTGAACATCATCTCACCCAGTGTAAACACCCAGGATACTGGAGATACATTTTAGAGGGTATATGATCCTAGATTCTCACAATAGTTAGCCATCAGTAGGATCTTCAGTCGTAATGACAAGCCCTCATTTAAATCATTTACCACTGATGGACATATCCCTCTTTCTCAGGCTGAGTAAGCCTATAACATGGGAAACATTGTCTCCTAAATAGACTCACGCTGCACTCTATCTCCATGTGTTCCTTTTGCTTACAGAAATGCTTGTGGGGTTGTTAAAGGTAATCTTATTAAAAGAGACTCAGAATATTCAACAGAAACCTGAGAGAGCATCTAGCATGAAGTGCCTGAGGAGGTGGGAGCAAACTCTAAACATTTTATGAAGGAAATAACCGAGGTCCAGAGGGCTTCAGTAACTTGCCCAGGGACACAACCCAATTACAGCCTCAGAGCTGAGTCAGAAGCCCGAGGTGTCCCTACTCTCCCGGGCCATCTCCTCCAGCCTCCAGGCAGGCCCTGAACGCCGCAGCGCCGCAGAGGGCTGTGAGCTGGTGCCCACAGCTGCCGTCTCCTCCCCCATCCTCTGATTCTCTGAAAGCAGAGCACACAAACCCAGTCTGTATTGGAGGTTCAGAGCTACAAAGCCTGCATTATTTAACACCGGCTTTAGCTATCTGGGATGGAGAATAAATAGCACTATAATAAAATCCATAAAATATATCAAATTGGATTTTTTTTTCAGGGATGGCTCCAAGCACAAGTTGGTAATCAAAAGGTTTTCTGAAAGACTGGAAATAGTGTTTGCTGTGTTGAAATTTCCCTGAACCTTAAGAACACCCTGTTCCCCATCATCTACTAGCTGAATACTTAAGGCAGAGAGACGTGTGTTACTCTAAGTCAGGAGGAAGAAGGACATTTTCAAAAGGCCTGATAAGGAATGTCTTCTCCTCAGCTTTAGCATCCATGGCCACCTGAGGGTAAGAAGGTCTTTAGCCCTCAACACCTCCTAACGCTCCCGGGGCAGCAGCCGTCAAGGTAGCAGAAGAAGTGGTGGACGCCCTTGCCAGCAAGCTGAGGAAGCTGGCAATGACGGCATGTGGCAGGGAGGTTTGCTCTCCTTTTACAGATATTTGGGTTTGCAGGGCTGCTAATAGTGAAGCCTCCCTGTTCCTCATAAGGACTTGACCACAATTCGAATATGTCACCAGGTGATGCTTCCCTTAAAGCTTAGGAGCTGAAGGAGCCCTGTTGTCCATCAGTGTAGTGAGGGGTAGCAATTAGCACATGCCCCCCCATCATGATTTCCCTATTACTAAAGTACGTTAAAAGAAAGCCTCCAAGTTCAAGAAGGTTTCATGAGCATACCCAGTTACCTCTCTTCCAACCCAAGTTCTTAATTAAACAACTAAATGATATTGTTTAAAGAATGAAATCATAACAGTGATAGCATGAAAGAAAGAGAGCAATCAGGGCATCAGAAAGTTTGAGGAGATCCTGGAAGACAGAAGGTGGGATGGGAGGGGTTTCACCACCCAAACACCAGAGATAAGAGGTGCTGCGCCCAGGACAAGCAGGAGACAGCCTAGCAACTTAGTGTCAATGAATAGCAGAGAGCAGGGAGGGGCTCTGAGGCAATCAGGTGAGTTAACTGAAGAACTCTTTTTGAATCAACTGAGCCGGCAAAGTGCTGCCTCTGCTCCCAGGTATACGGAACACAAAGGGCAGAACCTTTGTCTGCTGGGATGAAGATTTACGACTATTCCCACAAAAACGGGCAATTATCTAGATAAGGGTTGATGTGTGGGTGTTTGGGCAGAGAGAAGGAGTACAAAGTTTCATGCATGTCTATACTCCACATAGACCCTAAAGGAAAGAAGGAGGAATAAGAAAAGGAGGATGGGAGAAGGGAAGAGCTCTCCTTCAGAATGCCCTCCCTTCTAACTTCAGCCGCTGTGGCACCCACAGACCAAAGTGCCTGCTTCACCTCAAGGTGCCCAACACATGGCCCAGACACTCACACACTTCCCTCTCATGAGAGAAGTTCCTGTTGACAGACACCAGCACACCCACAGAGGAAACCATATCAGGAATACACACTAATTAATCTAATTAATCCAGCCCTTTATTATGTGTCTTAAGCAATAACCAGGACTCAGACATTTGAGTGAAACCTAGAGAGAATGTAGCTCCATCATGGCGACGAAACCAATTAACTGACTCAAAACAGGTATCCCAGGGAGCACACATGAACTTAAAAAGATCTAATTAGTATGTTCTGTGACAGCAGAAAGGGTTTCACATTTCTATAAAACAAGACAGATGTTGATCCAAAAGATGAAGAAAAAGGACCCAAACAATGGAAAACGTGGAAGGAAAAGTTAAGTGATATGGAGGTTAAAGTCAAGAAGTCCAACATCTATTTAACAAAAGCTCCAGAAGGAGAAAACTGTTACAATGGATGTGGGTAAATAAAACATAATGAAAAAAATTTCCCAAAGCTTGAGACAGACAAGAATCTTCAGACTAAAAAATTCTACCAAGTGCCAAGTAGGATTAATAACAGGGCTTGGTGAAATTTCAGAATCCCAAGGATAAAGAAAAACAATCTTAAAAGTTTGCCAAGAGAAAATAAGCATTTATAAAAAATGATTAAACAGTATTTTCAGTGTTTAACTTATCAACCACTTATATAGCACTTATCCCAGGCTGTTTTCTAGGCACTTTAAAAAGAATAACTCCTTCAGTATTAAAGTATCACAATTCTTCTCATCAATAAGCCTGAGTACTGGGACACAATCAGATAATATCTTTAAAGCTGTAAAAAAAAAAAATGATTTTTAAGGCCACAGTCCCATACATATTTAATATGTATGGGCAAAATAAAGGCATTTTCTGACATTGAGGGTTCAGAAAATTCATGTGCCCTATGTGAAAAAAAAATACACTAAAAGCTATCCTCCCAAAATTAAAAAGAGATACATAAAGGCAATATAAGGTATAAGAAACTGTGGTAGCTGAAGATGACCTAGAAGAAATGAAGAAAGCTGAAAAGAAACTAAACAACGATCCAGTGGACCTTGACGCTTGGGATATCCTCTTCTGAGCACTGGTGACTTACTGACACAGGATAAAACTGACTTCTTTATGACCAGGCACTAAGCTTGGTGTGACAATGGATAATCTATGCACAATCAGAACACTGCAGGGCTTCCCTGGTGGCACAGTGGTTGGGAGTCCACCTGCCCATACAGGGGACGCGGGTTCGTGCCTCGGTCCGGGAAGATCCCACATGCCGCGGAGCGGCTGGGCCCGTGAGCCATGGCCACTGAGCCTGCACGCCCGGAGCCTGTGCTCCGCGACGGGATAGGCCACAGCAGTGAGAGGCCCGCGTACCGCAAAAAAAGAAAAAAAAAGAACATTGCAAACGCTGTTTGGGGGCCTAATTTTCCTAATAAACCTATAGTCAAAGCAAGAAAAATGTCACTACAGAGTAAAATACAAATGCAAATAAAAAAATACTAATGTAACAAAAACTGAAGAGAGGAACAGGGGAAAGGAGGGTGGGAAAAAATATAAGTGAAATAAATACCACATCCTTCATGTCCAGGAATCAGCAAATATAATCTAACATTAATAAATCAAGAAAAGGAAGTATTAGTGATAATTTAAGATTATAATAATTAGAACTAAAAATCAGAAACTTTAAAAAGTAGTTACTGGGAGTATTTGGGAACTCTCTGTACTTTCTGCTCAATTTTTCTGTAAACGTAAAAATACCCTAAAATATAGTCTGTTAATTAAGAAAAAAAAGTTACTTGTGTGTATTAGGTACGTGGCTTGGTGAACATCTCCATTATGATTAATAATATGTTTAACCTTAGACTAAATAACAACATATCAAAACAGGATAGAGGTTCTTGACAACTATATTCGATCTTTATTATGGCTTTTTATATATTTATCTTAAACCCATAAACTCTTTGAAAGCTCATCTGTGTATTTCCTATAGTAATTAACACAGAACTTTTATTACTACTCATTTAAATAAGTTATTAGTAAAAATTTTAAAGAAGTGCAAGTACAAAGGCACAAATAATGATGTTCCTTACTAATTTTCAACTTTCACCCATCACTTCACGTGTGCACTATCTAGTCAGGACAGGTTTTGGCTAGGAACCAAGGTCATTTTTGCACCATCTGCTGCCTGTCTGGCCCTCCTTTAACCATGGCTCCCTGGTTCTGGACTGCTTTCCCAAACGTGTAGCCCTTTCCTGGGCCCTGCTGGCAATAGCTGCATCCTTCTACACACCTGACGTTCTGCGGCTTGTTCTGAATGTGATGGCTCTGTGTTGTCAGGTCTCTGAATGTCCTTCCTTACAGTGGACAGACCAGCCACCTACACTCTTCAGTGTACTCTGCTTTTCTTGGTTATGGAATCCTATTCTGCAACTGCTTCTGACTGATGCTGTGGCCACTTCCGAATCTGAGATGAAAGGAAAAAAAAACTGGAAATAAAGGGGTAGAGAGTTGAAAATTAGGAGAGTATTTTTCAAGAGCAATTTGATCAAGGATATCTAACCCAGGTGGTCTGATGCCGCCTCCTCCAATCAAGCCAAGAGAAAGGAGCTCAAACAGAAGCTCTCAGAGAATTTAATGGGTTCTCTCCGCAGCTGGGTGGGCATAGTAATGGTGAATAACTCATGCCTGTGAAATCCAAAAGGTAAGAAAAGTTATGGCTGGCCTCTCACAACATGAGAAGAGAGAGCTTCTCATACTGAGATCCCAGCACTCCCAGTATTTGTGAGGGAAATACACATGTGAGTGTTCCTGGTGATCAAGGTGTGAGCTACTCCTGACCCTGCATGGAATCCTCACGGATCCTGAACAAGAGCCCCTGACAGGGGTAAGGGGGCCCAGCCAACAGAGGCTGGGCAGGTGGCCAGCCGTAAGCCAGGGGCCTGAGGTGGAATACAAGTGCATTTGGATGTGTCAAGGAAACCTCAGGTGAAAGAACCCCTATGATGGGGGGGGCAGGAAAAGGTACTGGGGGCATTTCCAAAAGCCTATCAGGATGGCTAATGAGACAGAGTCAGCTGCAAACCTTTGTCAATCCCAAAAAGCACAGATACCAGTTCATAGCAATATTTATTAAGTGGAAAATTTTCTACCTGTAGTAGGCAGATTTCTAAGATGGCCTCCATGATTCCTGCCCCCTGGTAGCCACACTTTTGTGTGACCCCCCCCCCCCTTGACTGGACAGAACCTGTGCCTTGCTTCTAAACAACAGAATAAGCAAAGGTGAAGAGATTTTGTAAATGTGATTAACTTCCCTAATCAGCTGACTTTAAGTAATCAAAAGGGAGACTCTCCTGGGTTGACCTGACCTAATCATGTGAGCCCTTTTAAAGAGCATCTAGAGGTCAGAGATGCTCTCTCCTGTTGGCCTTGAAGAAGCAAGCCACAGTGAGATTTACAGGTGCAAGGAAATGAAGCCTGCCTGCAAGCACATGAGCTTGGAAGAGGATCTTGAGCTTCAGATGAGATCCCAGCCCAACAGCTGGATCACAGCCTTGTGAGATGCTGAGCAAAGGACCCAGCTGTGCCCACACCCCTGACACACAGGAACTGGGAGATCATGAATGGGTGCCACTTTAAGCCACTAAACTTGTAGCAGATTGTTTCATAGCACTAGAAAACTAATATATCACCCTACACACACTACTCCATGAAGGTCCAAACTATGGTTAACTAGATGAGGGAGGATGGGTTAAATTACTAGACGGGGAAAAGAAGGAAAAGCGCTGACCACACCCTCTGTCCCTTTGCAAGCGGTCAGGCTGCAGCTTGACTAACTGGGAGAGGATATACATAAGGATTAAAAACTTTGTTATTGGGCTTCCCTGGTGGCGCAGTGGTTGAGAGTCCGCCTGCCGATGCAGGGGACACGGGTTCATGCCCTGGTCCGGGAAGATCCCACATGCCGCGGAGCGGCTGGGCCCCTGAGCCATGGCCGCTGAGCCTGTGCGTCCGGAGCCTGTGCTCCGCAACGGGAGAGGCCACAACAGTGAGAGGCCCGCGTACCGCAAAAAAAAAAAAAAAAAAAAAAAAAAACTTTGTTATTACCTGGGATTGCATTTGTGGGGGGGGGGTGTGTGTGCGTGTGTGTGTGTGTGTGTGTGTGTGTGTGTGTGTGTGTGTAAGTGTCCTAGCTGTCCTGGTTATCAAGAAAGGGAAGGGAAGGACACAACTGGCCCCACAGTGTGGGGATTAATGTGCAGGGAGCAATGCTGCTTTCAGATTATACCCCGAGAGTCTCTCCTGGTCGGCATAAGAGTAATTCTTACTCTATCATTTTATTACTCTGAGGTCTCTACATACCAAATTGGAACTGTCTGTGCCTGATGCTATGTCTTTCATCTGAGCAGACTGCCTAGTGACCCACACTGCCAGCAACCATTAAGGAGAAACTCCAAGCTTCTCAATCCACTCAAAAGAGTCCCTTCACCCTCTTTCTGTTCCATCTTCAACCTTGTCCCTGAATTTTCCCAGCTCTGGATTACTTCCTAACCTTATTTCCTTTTTCTAGCCCTACAGTGTTTCTTTGGACTTAATCATACATATGTCCTCCTGGTTATCTTTACTTCTCTTTCTTCAATAAGGTCTCTCTCTGGGTCCATATACTTATGTCTACTCTTACCTAATCACGTGAGCCCTTTTAAAGAGCATCTAGAGGTCAGAGATGCTCTCTCCTGCTGGCCTTGAAGAAGCAAGAGATGGTGAGCTTTACAGATGCAAAGAAATGAGTTCTGCCTGCAAGCACATGATCTTGGAAGAGGATCTCAAGCCTCAGATGAGGTCCCAGCCCACAGCTAGATCACAGCCTTGTGCCTGACCAAGCCCTGGCCTCTATGACCCAAACTTGGCACTGGTCCACTTGATTGGTATCCTCACCAAAACCATCACAACCTCCCAGAGACTCTTCATTTGTGATTGTGTAAGTGCATTGTTTCTTCTGGGCCCATTGTGAATCTACAACTAAAGGGGCCAGTCCAGCCCAAGAGAACATCAAGAGGTCTGAGATGCTCTCTCCTGCTGGCCTTGAAGAAGCAAGCCACGGTGAGCTTTACAGGTGCAAGGAAATGAATTCTGCCTGCAAGTACATGAGCTTGGAAGAAGATCCTGAGCCTCAGATGAGACCCCAGAGTGTCATACATACTGAGGGTTTCAAAGGGCCTTGGAGGTAACTCCAGGACAGACCTACAGTGTAACAGATGGTGCGAGACAAGGCACCCTACTATGAACACAGGCCCAAATTCCACTGCTGTAGCTGGGGAATGAGAGGAGCCATGGCCAATCCTAAACTTGAACTCTGAGAGGGCAAGGGTCTTCTCCTTGCGATAACTACTCTATCCCCACACCCGGAAGAGTGCCCAGCATTTGGTTCATGTTCCATAAGTGTCTATCAAAGGGATGAATGGCTGAAGGAATTCATTAACCCCACCAGCCCTATATTAGTTCCAAAATGATCCAGCAAGTATACAGTTTTGTCTAACAAGTGGATACACACTTAGCCCCCCACTCTCCCTCCTTTTGTCTCTCTCCTTCCCTCTGCCTTTTTTTCTATCTGCTTCAGTTTTGTCCACCTCTGTGTCAATGTCCCAAACTCTCTCTGCCCCTCACGTCTCTAGCTGACCCTTCTTGGACTTCTCTAATCCTACTCTCTCGATTTTTCTTCTCTCCCCACCTCATGCCTCTATTTTACCCCACCCCCTCCCATTTCCTGTTACCCCTTTCTTCATCTTGACTTTCTCTCTTTGCACCTCCTCCTCCCACCCCCTCATCTGTCCCATCCGTTTCACCTGCCCCTCTCCCTACCACCTGCCTGGCCATAATACTAGTTTGAAGTACATTTTATTTGTGATGTCTATTGATTAAAGTTTTATGTTCCTTGTTCTTAATTAACTTATCATTCATCCTGTGCCCATATATTGCTGTTGTATATTTCAAACAACAGATATACTGCTGATAAAGCTATTTGTAAATCAATGTTCTGTAAACAGAATCACATTTCAAATGTACTAGAAGAACTTGCCAAATAAAAGAATGCTTTGATGAAAAATTAAACAATTCTCAATAATGCATATTTTTTGTAACTCTGAGGTTTCAGATAATGGCCATGTGAAACAAAATGAACTCATTTTAATGCCACCAACCACAATCATTCCGACCCAGTTTGGGTTGATCTCCTCAAGATAGATATTAGATCTCAAAAAAGTCTGTAGAAGGGAATAAATAATTCCTCTGGGAGGCTCTTCTTTATGAAAATGGAAGTACTGGAAAATGAAGAATGAGTGAGAACATGTTCAAAGCCTGCAAATTTATAAAAGGTAAAAATACAAAGAGTGTTCATTTATTATATATATGCATGTATAGTTACTATTATATTCCAGGCACTCGGGTAGGTACTGAGGATAAAAACTTGATTAAGACATAGTGACTGCCCTCAAGCACTCATATCTAATAGGAGACAGAGACACATAAATAAGTAATTTCAAAACAATGTGTAAGTATTATAAATAATAGTAGCATGCATTAAAAAAACAAAAAGGCTCAGCAGTGGCACCACGTGGGGAAAACTTCACAAGAGCAGAAACTGGGTGTGTTTTGTTTGCTGTTTTATTGTTAGTGCTAGCACAGAGCCCCACTTATCTTAGAAGCAGTTCTTATTAAACTGTTGCATGATCCACTTTGCTGTGGTGGGAGTTGAAGGGGGCAACTGAATAAAGGTGTCACTGAGGAGAAGGTAGTAAACCGGGCCTTCAAGGAAAATAGATGTTCTCTAGAAAGACAAGAATGGAATCAGCATTGGGTAGAAGAAGCCATGCATTTAAAGTACAGAGGTGAGAGAGAACACAAACTTCAAGAACTAAATTTTGAGCAAGCACAACTCATTCACAAAGGCCCTCTCTCACATTATCAATGGAAAGATAATTTAATTCTTTCATGTGCAGTTCAACATTTTGTTTTTTCTCTTGATGCCTTTTTCTGTTCTTACCATTGAGTTGCTTCCTGTCTCTCTCATGCCTCTTTGCCCTAATTGGTCCCTCAAGGGTCTACTAATTCTTCCCACTGCCAGCCCTCTCCTTTGTATACTCCTTAGTTACTGTCTTATCACAATTGTTTGAGGTAGTTCCCTACCAGGTATATGTTAGGGCAAAAATGTGCTTTCATTCTAAATATATCCTGGATTGCCCCATAGGATCTGTTAGATATGGTATACTACTATGTGGGTTTCCCTAGGGAGCATGAACTTACATGCAGAATTTTCCAGAACAATGCTTATTTCAAACACTCTCAAAGTCCCTGAAGTTTGAATATTTCATCTCCTGTCTATGTCTCCCAGTCTGATCTCACAGCATGAAGCAGCACAAAATTCTTTTGTTAGACCATGTGTCACACACAATTTTTGCTTCAGAAAATCCAAAGACCAGACTGAAGGAGCCTTGTCTCCTATGGCAGAGTCTGTATGTCCTAACATTTGCTGCAACAGCTTCCCTACTGCGACGCTGCTCTAGAATGGGAGGTGCGTGTTTGTAACAATTGTGAGCCTACTGGCTGAAAACTGGAGGTCACAGTGCCCTTAGGAAGGGCGGGAGAGGTGACAGAGAGGCTGAGACAGGACACATAGCACATGGGCTTTGCGGCCAGACAGGCCTAAATCCAAATCCCATCTCTACCACTTATGAGCTAAGGAACTGCCTTCCACTGAGTTGGTCTTGGCCCATGTAAGTCCTCTTCCTCCTCCACCTGGGGGTGAAATGGAGCCAGGAGGTTCTCTCCTAGCAGCTGGAGTATGTCACCCAACAGTACGTAATGCAACATGTGCCAATGGCCTTCCCCACCCCAAGGCTGCCTCCTGCTCATAGCCACACAGGCTCCTCTGCCACCTGCATTTGCAGGCATGACCCACACCCGAACCTTTGTCTCCTATGATTACTCTCCCATTGACTCAACCCTGCTCCAGGGTCTCCGAGCAATAATACCCCAAAGCGAACCTCTGACCCACACAGCCCCTGCAGCACGGGCAGGGGTCCTTACCTGGGGGTCATGAGCTAGGCAGGGGCTCTCTGCAAAGCTTAGATTTGCATCCTGGCTTCCCAGTTCTCCTGTCCCTCACCCTCAGGGATGCTGCATGACGTTACGGAGGTTCGTCCATGCAGATGCACCCAGGCCGGTTGAGGACGTTACTCCTCCACAGCCACACAACTGCAAGGGAGGGTCTTTTCCTAAATCACACACACACTAGATGTGCCAGCAGTGGCCCTTCTTCTGATCGAGTCAATGTCCTCCAGGCAGCTGCCCGCGTTCTCCTTCGCTTGCTTGCCCTCCCCCATCATCCCCACTGTCTTCTTGCACATCTTTCTCTTCCATTTATTCTCTCTACTCCCCTTTCATTCCCTTCACATGCCTTGGTCACTGTATGAAAATATAAAGGCTGCACATTTCATCATAAGTTATACCAGATCCTCTCAATTCTGACTCCTCGTGACCCCAAAGCAGCTGCCTGAAGCCGAGGCACAGGAAGGACAGCACAGCAATGTGTGGGCAGCATTATCTAAGAGCTAAAATACGTACCCAATTTACATGGCGATTTGCATTTGTGTATAAATTATACATCAATATGTATCCTCCCAAGAGAGTGAGTTACTAAAATAATTTTGCTACTTTCAAACTTGCCACTGCTCAATTTTTTTCTCTCCCCTTTGCAACAACACCCACGCGTATATACTCGTTTCTCGGGAGAAAGAGAGTGAGGAAAAAGAGGGGAAGGAAGAAAGAATAGGATAAGAGTGAAGTAGGGGAGAAAATGGAACACACGAGGGGATAAAGATCAGAAAAGGAAAATATCAATGAAATAATAAACATTTTTGAGCAATTAAATAAAGGCTACCACTTTAATGAGCTTATAATGATGCTTAAACACAATCTAATCCAACTCAAAGAAAGCAAAATAAATATAAAATCAAATATATGCACCCTCTCCATAATTTCCTACTTACGTCAGATAAAAATTATTAGAGCTTAAGTTCTACAGACAGCTTCTCTAATAGGTCACTCTGACATGCATATGCATAGACTCAGCCTTTTACCAGTAAGCAAATGTCACAAAATACTTCAGCTACAAATGTTTTGTGCCCACATTAAACTGGCTTTCTATGTGACACTGGAAAAGGATCAAGCAAGACATAGTGTGTCACAGACAATGCTAGTCCTATAAGACAACTACAATGAGAACTTCTCTCCCCGACCCCAGTCCATCCTACCCCAGCTCAGATCTCCAGGCAGCAGAAGTCTGTAGAAGTCCTACTCCCCTGACCAATCACTTTCTTTCTCCTAGGAATCTGAACTTGGAATTCAGAGATGTTGGGCAGCTTTTGGGCTCTTTACCCTAACTCAGGAGCTGCATTTGCCCTTAGGGTACAGCCAACTTCCACAGGCAGAAAGAAACACAAATAACAATGGCAGCGAGAAAGAAACGCAGTAGTGGGGAGAGCTGGAGGCCGACATCACATCTGTGCCTAGGTTCTGATGGATTCCTAGCTCCAGGCTGCAATCCTATTTTCTGCCCTTGAAAACTCTGGGACACCTGTGTGTCCTGACACTAAACTCCCCCTTTCTGCTCCAGCCAGTTTGGGTAGGTTTCTGTTATTTGCACCAAAAGAACCTTGACTAAGACTATTTAATAAAATTAATCCGGAGGCATTTCCAATTTGATTTTGAATTTCTAATTATTTTTTAATATATTTAATGTGTTTCTGACTAATAAGATTTTTTTTCTTTTCCTATTAAATAAATCTGAACTCTTCAGGATACAGTCCATTTGTCTGAGGAGCTTTCCTTAACAGCATTATATTTTCGGCCATAAAAATATCAGATACTGTAGGGACATGTATCACTTTGCGTTGCACAAAAGATTATGACTTTGTGAACTGCACATCTTGGAAAATAAAATACAGTGAAGTTCAATAAAATTCTCACCCGCAGGTCTCACTTCTTCATTTCCACCATCAAAATACCAATACCTCATTAAATGTGAACAAACATTGGAAATGTGCTAATTCAGTTAATAAATGCATGGAAAGAGCAAAGGCACAAATAATGAAAAAAAGCGGCAAGAAGGAGGCAATAATAAAAAAAAGGAATACATCTGATAAATCCTGCAGGGCAGGCGGCAGGCTTGATAAGTAATTTATTACAATAGAAAAGAAAGTGGAACGTGGCTGAGGTACAGAACCGAGAAGAGAAATGTGGGCCGGCCAGAACAGGGCTGTTCTCTCAGCCATACTTGTGTGGAACGCTCAGAGTTTAATATCAGAACCCCATTGTACATTCTTTCTAGTTGGTTGTATTACCACAGGCCAAAGCTAATGTATGATAAAATGCACATCCATAGCGTTGCACAGTACTGAACCAGTAATTCTCAACTAATTTTTTACATTTCAACAAAGAAATATGTTGCAAGCTCATAATAGTACCTTATATAATAATTCATGCACTATCCATCCCTATGATAGGAACAGACTGGGAGCTACACATGTGAACAAGAGACACAAGCCCTGCCTTTAGTTGATACATGTTTTAGCTCAGTCCTATGTTCATGCTCTACTTTCTCCACTCACAGCTACTAATATAACTCATGTTGGATTGAAAAACATAGAACCATGATTATCATTCTTAATATTCAGTCGCTACTCTATGCCAGGGACTGTACTGGGTGCTTTCTATATATATTACATATAATTTTCTTTGTAACTCTGCACGGTAGGTATTATGTTACCTGTTTTACAGATAGGCGAATGGAGGTTCAAAGAAATTAAGTAACTCGCCCATATCACACAGTAAGTAAATGAGGGAGCCAGGACTGAAGCCAAGTCTCTCTTAAGCCAGAGGCTACATATTTCTATTTCATCTGGACTCAACATAAACTACACCAAACTGTCTCTGAAAAATGAAAAGAAAGGCATTTTCTCAGTCACTCAGTTGCTTATTGTACCGATTTTGTACTGTGTCCACTACCATGGCGTGTGACATCAAAGGGACCACTCACAATGCACCCCGTGAGCCACTTCCTCCAGGCGTGACAATGTGGCCGGTGCTCTGGAGCTGCACAACTTACAGACCTCAGCTACCATCGAACAAGGTATCCTGAACGACGCAAAACTAAGGAAGAAGCGCACCGCCGACTGTGGGGTTAAAGAAAACCCTCACTAACCTTAAAACAAAAGAAACTGCAATAACTCCTCAAGAAAGGTAAAACCACAGTGGACGTCCCAAAGGGAGCATCCAGCTTCCCTAAGGGCTGCTTGAGGAGATTAATAAAGGAGCCCTTTAAATTTAACCAGGAGCAATCTGCTGGCTGCACAGGTGGCCTGACAGGGCCCACTGCTGCCAAGTACATTCAAAGACACCGCAAGGAAGCAAGGCGAATGGGAAAAGCTCTTTACATTTTTTAATCTTCTGTGTTGATTGATCTTCCCCTGTGCTACGAGTGGAAGTAAGGCATTCTCCTGCCTCCCCCCAGTTTCACCTCCTCCCCAACTTACACACACACACACACACACACACACACACACACACACACACACACACCTCAACTTAAATTTATAATTCATCGGTGTTCCTCTTCATTCAGGTTTCAGTGACTCAATTTTAGGCAATGTAAATCTGTGTTCTCTTGCTACCTGCCCTGGCTCAATAGCCACTTGTCAGTGTACTGACTACACGTGAATATACATGAAATTAAAGGACATTTGAAAAGACCTGTGGTTCTAAGACGAGACATTAGAAAATATTAAAAAGTAATGCCTCCATATTTAGACACCAAGTAAACTTGCCTTCATGTTATTTCTTTGGCTCATGGATATCTGATAATGCACTTATGCCTCTCAAGTTAGGTATATTAGGTCAGGGATCCAATTTTGATTTTCTTTTCACATATCTAACATGATCTATTGCTACGGTTCCATAAAAATATTAAATTGATGCCAATCACATATATATATGAATACACACACACACACACACTCACAAAGTCCCCTACCCAGAGATAAACTGCATCTGTTCTTCATTCCCCTCCTTCCATTGGTATCTAAGTTACCGAGGAAGAAAGATATTAATTTTTTGCTCTAGTAGTCAGAAGATTAGAAGCATTAAAACAGATGCACCACAGTCATGCTTATTTGAGGGGTTTTTTTTTTTTTCATCTAAAGACCAAAAGGCAGCAAATCTAACTGGTAGATACATAAACCAGGGCTGCATTCTCAAATAGATAATTTTCTAGCTGCTGACTTTCCTCTCTTGCTCTATCTAACACCTCATATTGGTAAATACAGGGTCTATTTTATAATGAATCTCTGGAAATCCTCTCTGTCACTCAGCCATCCAGGGAGCAGTCCTCCATGGCATGGCACGTCCCTTCACAGGCGGCTACGCCTGTTCAGAAGACATCAGAGATTCCCCAGTGTAGAAAAAAACCACAAAACAGAAGGCTTTAAAGTCAAATAAAGATTTCAGTGAGAAAGGTTGTTTTAGTTAGGGGAGGAAGAGAGCTCAGAGAAGACAGGGACTAGACTCAGAAAACGAGTGTCCTCTTCAGTACAAAGGGAAATGCAGATAAGTGGTGCCTCAGAGCAAACCAATCCTGCCCGGTCCTTAGAAACCTGAGCTTCATAAAATACAGGTTCCTGGGTGCCACCCCAAAACTGATGCTGAATCAAAACCTCTGGGTATGGAGCCTAGGAATCTGTACATTTTCAAAGTGCACCAGATGATGGAGTTTATTCGAGTTTGGCCTTTTAAGACACACAAATTCATACTGTCTTGTCCTACTAGAAGCTGACAAAGATCCTGAAGGGGGAACAAGTCACTGGGACCCTTGAGACCCTGTTTAGGGTGGGGAACTGAGAGGCAGAGCAACAGCAGTTCTCAGTGAGCAAACCGTAACAGGAGATGGATATAATTTAGACATGAGTTCACAGTTCTGGAATTAAGTGGCAAGAAGAGGAATGGAAGGGAGAACGTAGATGCAGAAGGTATTAGACAGGAAAACTTAATAGACTGTGTGGACTGGTTGAATGAGAGGTGTGTTCAGACATAGTGATTCTGAGCTCTGGATGTGTGTCCCAGAACCAGCATTTTCTGTCAACCTCCACAACCTCCACCCTTGTCCTTATCTGCACTATTGCAATAGCCTCCAGACCAGTGTCCCTATGTCCACTTTGGCCCATTCCCTGCCCATCCATTCTCTTCCTCATAGACCATGGTCACCTAAAACTACACATCTGATCGTGTTATCCCCTTACTTAACATGGCCTCAAGGCCCTTCTTGATCTGACTCAGCCTCATCCCTTTCCACTCTCCCTTCCATGTCACTTCTCTACCCACATCATTTTCTTTGACTTGCACAGTTTCTTCCCACCGCCACCCCCACTTCCAAGACTTCTAGTAAGGCTGGTTTTTATGCCTGGGATGTTCTTATCCAACCCTGATTCAGTTTGCAGATCTCAGGTCAAATATCAGTTCTGCAGGGAAGATGTCCATCACCCCGAGTCTGTCAGGTCCCTTGTTATACATTCTCATGGCTCCCTGTACTTTTCCTCTGTAGCTCTTCTCATTCATGTAGTGAAGTATATTTTTGTGATTACATGATTAATGTCTAACTCTCCCACTGGAAATGCAAACTCCACTAATGCAGAGACCATATCTTTCAGTCCCTAACCTACCCAACCCCTAGAACAGTGTCTGAACTATAGTTAATACTTGTTTTTACTAGGGAAAAAAAAGAAAGCCAATATACTTGAATGGCTGGGAGAATAAGAGTACCACTGAAAAGACAGGGAAACCAGGAAAGAAAAAAAGTGAAGCACTTGATTTCAAGTACTGACAACATTTGACAGCAGCAAATGCAGGTGGATTTAAGTCAAGATAATAATAATAACAATTACAATGACATTTGACTTTAACAGATAATTGATAATGTATGTTGTGCTCTAGGGCTGAAAATAAAAACTTGGAACATATAATCATTTAAGTGGTAGTTAATTCCTGAGAAATCCAAATGAAAAAGTACACATAAACAATATCGGAGAACCAAATATTGAATCTTGAGGAATACCTGTGGTTAGCAGGTGGGAGGGCCAAGTGAGAGAAGGATGGACCAGATGGACACGACCAACCAGGATGGTATAGTGAAATGGAGAGCACAGGGAGGGGTTTTCCAGATCTGAACTGTCAGTGATGTCAAATGCAGCAGAGAAGACAGGATGGTGAGGATTGAATAGGCTACTGGTATTGGCACAAATTTGCTCCTTGAAAAGCTGAGCACTTGAAACACTCATGGAGCTTGGGTAAGAGAAGTTGGGAGCTAGATAAGAGCCTATTTTCCAACACCTCCATATGTACATCTGAAAATGTAACCCCATCCTTAGAATAGGTCATTGTGCCCCACGGTAGGCATATTAAAGGCTCTTGAGATGGAGCCCCTTCCCTCACTGTTCTACTCCCACTCAGATACTTGAGCTCCGTTTCCACTTTGTTCAACAGCATCTGTCCTGAAGGCTTGCTGACCTAGCACACATTGTGTGGTCAGGTGTGATTATTCACCATGCCTTCCCATCGCCTTCTGGATGGTGGCATCTTGTTCTTATTGAAGAGATATTGGAGAAGGCACCAATGGTGTAGGAGCTCGCCCAAATCTTCTCTGAATTAGAACCCAAATTGGTTCTAATCTGAACCAACTACTTGACACATCCTCAATGAATGTTTACGGATCCTATGGTTGATGTTATGGCCTTTGATCTGTCTTCAATGTATCCATTTTTTATTTCAGCAGAGCAAAATTTGCTGTGTTATAAATATCTGTGAAACATTAAATGTGAATGCAAAAATCCAAATATATGGCAGCATCCGTTCTTGAGATGCTAATTGGCAAACATAAAGGAAGACAGTGGTTTGGGGAAAACACTGAAAACGTCAGTTGATGGGAGTTGGGAGTTTCTACTGGTCCATAACAACCCTGACACCCTAAAGTGTGTAAATCAGATAAAGGCCAAAGAAGTCACTAATTTAAGATTTCCCATAAAACGATAAGGTAATACTGGAAATCAACATATGTACTCCATCATCTAGCTTAGAGCACAGCAATAAAAACACAAGAGCTAAAAAAATAGAACTCATCAATTTGCATCCAGAAGTGACCACTTAGAAAGCCACTTTCTTCTAATATTGATTAGCAGACAGATGAAAATCTAAAAAAAGGAGGTTTACCAAACTGTTGCTCCCCACCCATTTGCCAGTTCACTTGGCAAATGTGCCCACCTGTGGACAAACCCATCCTTGGTTCCCTAGAACCAGCGGCATAATCAATTATCAGAATGTTCACATGTGAACTTAGAGACCCATGATTAAGCTAAACAAGAAGTTAAACTCCTCCAACCCCTTGCTTTGACATCATCAGCCTTGTGTTCTCTGCCCGCCTGTCCACCAAAAGATAGATTTGCTCATTATAAGCAGCCCCAGATACATGAAGAATGGCGTTAATTGTCTGCAATTTCAAGATGAGCCGTCAGTGTATAATCTAAAAGTGGAAGGAAGCAGACGGTAGTCCCACTCTCTCTTCAGTACATTCAGACCACATCTGACATCCATAATCCACCCTCAGAGCCATACTTTATTAGGGATGTAGACAACATGAAGTAAGTCTAAACCTCAGTAGACAGAAGGCCTCAAACAATGTCATGTGAAAACACATTGAAGAAACTGAGGCTATTCTTTTCAGAGAAGAGTAAGATGGGGTAGGATGCAAGGTGGGGAGATAGGAGGGTAACAGTGCATTGTTGAGCTGTCCACCAATGTCATTGATTTTTCCATCTTCTCCACCATACTGTGAGCATCACAAGTGCAATGACCATTTTTCATTGTATTGGGGCTCCAGGGCAGCTCTGGGCCTATAAAAGATACTCAATAAATATTTGGCTTTTAAAAAAAGTGAATGAATGATAATTGCCTTCTAATTTTCAAAGAAATGCAATGTGGAATTTGTTCTCTGTGGTCCCAAATAATAGAATCAGGAACAATGAGTAGAGAAGGTATAAGGAGAAAGCTTTCATATCAGTATAAAGAATATCTTCCTACAGAGCTCTTCTTTAGAGAATGAGAACTTCTTCCTCAGAAGTATCTAACAGAGACCAGCCAAGTTTGGGGCACTGACAATGATGCAGAGGAGATTCAAGCATCAAGTGAGTTTACTTAGGTCATGGCTCTCAACCCTGGCTGCAGAGTAAAAACACTTAGGGTTTTGTTTTTATTTTAATACAGACGCTTAGGCACAATCCCAAGAAATTTGGTTTCAGTTGGTCTAGGACATCAGTATTTTAAAATACTCCCCAGATAATTCTACTGTGCGACTCTAGTTGAGAATCATTAGTCTAGATGAAAATTTAAGGTTCCTTCCAAACTTAGATTCTATGATTCTACATCTCAGGAAATGGGAGCTTCCACTCAAAATACTCCAATTTTGACTGACTGCCTAGCTCATTAGATGTTCTCTAACGCTGATTAAACTAATGAGGCATCTAAGGCGATATTCCAAACAGAAGGATAGAAAATTGGCAAGAGATAGAGAGAGAAAGAGACAGAGAGAGAGAGAGAGAGAGAGAGGGCACAAGCTGTATTAAAGCACATATCTTAATTTGTAGTTTGTGAATTCTAAATAATTGAATTTGCACTTTATCAAAATTTCAGAAAGTACTGGCTGTCCAAACACGCAAAGTTCTTCTCCTGATGTTTCCTGATATGGAACCATCACCAGTTGGATCACCAGTAGGTGTGGATTTACTCAGAGACCTCAAAATTCTCAAATGTCAAAATGCTATCTGACCTTTCAGCCTGAAGACTGAAAATACCCCAAGTGAATGGGAGAGTACATATGGCTGTTAGAATGCAAGTAGGTGACAATCAGATCATTTCATATGCTGCTTTTCATCCTGAACTATTTTAGTAAAAGTCTGCTCTTTGGTAAATGAATAATTCACTTATATTTCAAATGTATTTTAAATGCACCACATTTGAAAGCAGGATAAGATATATTTAAATAATATGTTATCACTTTTTAATAGGTTGAGAAGTGGTTTGGGGCGTTGCTCGAGATAGAAGCAGCCAGTCAACTGCGCACCTAGTAAAATGGAGATGGGATGGACACCGGACCCTTTTCTTCAATCTGATAACTGGAGGCAAATTCCACTGGATAGCTTTTACAGTTCGAGATTTCCAGTTTCAGGTTCACTTTAACTTACCTTCCCAGATCCTGATTTTGCTACCTAAGCCCGTTCAGTACTTAGTTGCCACTACCTGTTGTTCCCTATGATTGAGGATTCAATTCATTTACATTTACATTCATAGACGAGACCATAATTCTAGAATAAATTTATCATATCATTAAAACATAAAAGTCTTAAAAACATACTTAGACAAATATTATTAATTTCCAACAAAGAAAGTTGCAGGGTGGGAAGGCACAATGCCAGGTCTATAATAAGTGTTCAA